>NC_037529.1:25636045-25642105 GCF_001531365.2 Cynara cardunculus var. scolymus
AATCTCATCTATCCATTTTCTTGATCAATGGTCAAGATTAGTTTAGTTTATTTTAGGAAATTAAAAAAATATATGCTAAATTTTTTATTTTATAATAGAGAGAAGGGCAAGATGGTAAACCCAACCACATCTTCATCATGCACCCTTGTTGGTCTCTTGAGGGTCTACAAGAATAGTAAAACAGTTTGTAGAAGGGGGGGGGGATAAATACAAACACAATATTTTCAAATTTAAAATATATATTGATAAAGAAGATCAATACAGATTTTACAAGATTGTTTGCGGAAATATTAGGTGATAAAAACCTATCTAAACAATCTTTAGTTACACACTAAATCTTAGCAAATACAAGAAAAGAAATGATGTAGAGAAGATCCTTTACTTAAGCTAGAAAATGCTTGAAGTAAGAACTAAAGTTAGAGAGTGAGTTGCGCGCACTCTGTATGGAGAAGAAACACTTCTATTAATACCCAGTGCATTAAATGCAATATGGTAAGGTTAAAGTGCGTGTCAAGCCTTAAGAGGAAGGCTTGTCCTTTGCTACAGTGAATAGTATAAAAAGCACTATTCATTAGAAGACATCCGTACCTAAAGTTGGTGGACGATAGAGTCGACTAGTTGGCTCCGTACCGTACCAACTTTCATAAGGGTATGGGTTTTGTCCTTTGTGTGCATAAGAACAATACAACAACAATCGTGCTAAGCAAACTTTCTTTGATCGCTGAATGCTAGAATGACCTGAGGGTCTCTTCATCATTCACTGAAGCTTGAGTAGTCTTCACACATATGTAGACACACTTGTAATCACTGAATACCGCTTCAGATCACGTACTCGCCAGTCTCTAATCTTTAGTTTCAGTCTTCGACGTTTGCTGAAGGTTCTTTGGTGTGACTGTTGTCTTCTTGAAGTATTGTTGTCTCTGATAGATTTACAATGCAAGTTCTTCAGCGATCTCTGAACAAGCTCAGGGAAGATCGCTGGAACTGAAAAGACAGAAACATAAATACTACGTATAAGTGAAAAGGGATTATCACCAAATCACTGAGAGAGAGGATCAACAATCTCCCCCTATTTGATGATAACAAGATAACATAAAGAGAGTTATCTTATCAAATGATAGTAAGGAAAAGTTACATATAACGTACATGTCCCTTTTTACTATTTTGGGATCTTTTTCAGTTAGTCAGTCTCAACTTGAGAATTTTCCTTAAGTTATATCTAAGAAAATTACAAGTACAAAAACTGAAACTGAAAGCTTATTCACTGACTTAGAGATTGTCAGTGAATGCAAAAAGTAACACAGGAACTCATAGACTTGTGTCCTTATTACTTTTTTCAGGGATCTTTTTCAGTGAAGTACATGGAATACTCATTTTATTAATCATTGGAAATATTACAAGTATTACAGTACATGTCTAGTGCTTACAGATTATAAGTACAATAACTGAAAGTAGACATAGTATAAGAAGTTACAAGTAAACGTGGATTGTTACAAAGAGAAACTGTTCTAGAATACTTAGATCTAAGTAACCAGGGACATCTTCACCAAGGTTTCTTTGACGTAGGAATTCCCTTTGTATCTTCAGATCTACGACTTTTCCAGGCATGCTATCATCTATCCAGAGAAAGAGGTAAACCAAATGACCCATTGGACATAGATGTAGCTCTAACATTCTCTTAAAACTGACTTCACCTTCACAGTCAAGGAATGTAACTCCTAACTCAAGTTTAAAATGCACAGAGTTAGGTGTATAGGGACCCTTATCTGGCAAGTCAAGATTCAGCATAAAAATATCTGTACTCTGATGACCCTTCAAGACTTCATCTAAGGAGAACCTTGTTTCATGTTCTTTCTTTAGGAATGGTCCATCATTAGGATCAGAGAGCTTGAGTTTCTTCTTCCCACCTTTCTTCAGAGATAGCCTGTTAGGGACCTTGACATACCTGGACATCCTTTTGATGAGCTCACTGATGGTGTCTTCGATAAGTGTCTTGTGTCTCGACTTGGATCGCTAAATGGCTTGTCTGATCTCCATCCATTCGTTGTATCCATAACGGCCAAGGTAGGAAGGGTACTCGGTAACGGCATCAAGATTGTCCCGAGTTATGAGCATTGAGACCAGAGTTCCACCGTCTTTAGAACGTCCGCTGATGCTGATGCTGATAATTGGGCGGGGACTGATTCTATTTTTCAGCTTTGCTTTGCTCCATCCCTTGTGCTTTTCCGCCAGCTTTAGGTTCTTCTCATGCTCAACTTCTTCAATAGAAAGAAGTTTAGCCTGGGCTTAGACATCGTTCACCTTTTTCTTGGACTTCTTCTTGGGAAGGACCTTTTCAGCTAGTGACTTGGCCAGCTTCAAGCTGTCTTCAGTCTACTTCTTTTGAAGCTCTAGCTCTTCTTCAGCCCTTAATGCCTCGAGTATTTCAGCTTCAGACAGGAAGTCAAACTCACCACCACTAGAGGTACGAACAGGGATTTTTACTCTAGTTTGGTCAAGTGACTCCTTCAGCTGAGACATCTGCTGGTCGGTAGGAGCACAAGAGACGGGTTAATCAGGTACCCGCTCAAATCGACCGTAGGTTGTTGATGGAATATGAAGTTGATAGTTTGAAGTAATCACTACCTGAGAGGTAGAGTCTTCAAACAATGGTTGTTGAGGGATATTGAAAAATACCTTCAAGTTTCCTTCTTCAGTGACCGCCTTGCCTTTCGACTTGGGGTCCTGGTTCCTTGATGGAGTAGATTCACCTTGCCTTTGCTCCCTCTAGGATGCAGAATCCCTGAGAGCAACTTCCTTGGTGACGGTTGACGGCTTCTAGTACTTGATGGTAAAGTCATCTTCATCATCATCGTCGTCGTCGCCATCTAGATCACTTCTGGGGTCTGGAATGGTAGGTTCATCATCTTCTTCATCATCATCATCTTCAACATCATCATCACTTGAAGCAGTGATGGTATGGGCATCATACCTAGGGATGGCATCGACATCCTCAGCTGGAGCAGCAGCTTTGGTGGTCAGGATTATAAGAGCAGCAACCGCTTTAGCTCTAGGAGCCTCAGCTTCAACTGCAACTGAAGTTGATACTCGACCAACAGCCTGAGATGGAGTAGGAGCAGCATCGGATGATTCACCAGTGTTGGACCTCATCTCCCCCTCTCTGCTAAGACTTGAGAGAATTGTCCAGAGAGTTCGTCCAAGCGCTGACGTTGGAGAACCATTACTTCTTCTAGCCTTTGCAAAGCACTAGCTAGAGTTGTCGTTGCCTCACGTGTCTCATGGAGCTGGGCGCGATCACTGGCAGAGAAAGAAGGTGGGATCACTGGAGCTGGTTGACGGACAACATCCAGGATCTGTTAAAGAAGGCCAGTCTGCTGATCAGCGATAGCCTGAGCATCGTCAGCCCTGCTGTGAAGAACAACAATGGCATCGGTGTTGGCTTGAAGAACTTCTTGGAGAGTTTGGAGATGACTCTGAACTTCTTGAACGTCCGCCTGGATGGCAAGGAAGATCACATCAAGATCGCCCTGGCGGGGCATCTCTTGGTAGACTTCGTTGATCCTTCAGAAGACGGTATCAACGGCTGGAAGGAGAAGTTTGATGTATGCTAACATATCATAATCATCATCGATCTCTTCATCTCCTCCGTCATCTTTCTCTCTCTCTTCCTCTTCCACTTCCTGAGTATCAGACTGATGCATCGAAGAAGGACCTACAAAAGAAGAAGTGTGAGCTGAAGGCTCAAGGTTAGAAGAAAGGAAAGGGTATGAGATGGAATACCTGAGGGGCCATCAGTGACATCAAAAGGATTGTCACTAGCGTGAGAAAAGATGTCCTCAAGAGGATGGACATCTGTATGCTGAGGAGCATCGAGAGGAGCAACCTCAGGTCCAGTGGTGTGCGTCTCAGTATCAAGAAGGAAAGTCGTTGATACATCATAGACATGTGTAAAGACCAAGGAAGGAGGAGAAGAGAAAATGGTTGAGAAGAGACGTGGGTGTTCAGCAGTGGTGGCACTGATATTCACACCTTTAGTGATTTAGGTCACTGAAGTGGTTGGGGTAGGTACCACTGATACGACAGTGATATGAGAGATCACTGAAGAGCTGGAAGGGTGAGCAGAAGACGCCTCGGGGATAAGGCTAGTTTCGATAACTGGAGCCTTTTGAGAGGCTCCAGCTAGAGACGTGGCKGTCSCCTTTTTGGACTTCTTGGCTCTCTGAGGAGAACCAAGAGTTGGTTGAGAGGGTCGTTTTGAAGGGGTTTTGGTGGCTTGGCTGGACGCGGGGGGGGGGGTTACCCTTGTCGTGGCCACCAGAGGAGAAGAGCTAGTGATGGACACAATAGAAGTTAGTGCCACATCACTGTCCCTCAGCTTATGATCCAGAATCCTGGATCTAAGCATGAAAACCTGAAGGTTTCCTTTTTTGGGGTAAGATCTTTAAAGATCTTGGCAAACACCATTGAAAGAAACTTGGTGTAAGGCACCACCTTTTCTTGCTGGCGCTTGTTCAGCTTGAGCACCAGGTCATTGAAAATGAGCGCAACATAATTTATATTGCGACGCTAAATCGCAGATACACCTATGGTTAAGGCGATCCTAGAGGCCAGGTCCTAACCTCCAGTTTTTCCACCCATGCACTAGATGAAATGAGAAAACAGGTATTGCCAGATGGCTGACATCTTGTTCTTCTCAATCTTCGTTAAGGACTTCAGAGGGGCGTTGGAGTCCTTCTTCATTGGCCACTGGTAGCCAATGGCGTCGAGAAGCTCGATGATCTCGACGGTAGAGGGTTCATTATCGACGGGGCCCTTGGGAAGACGGAGAGCCGACCGGAGTGTGGAAACACCAAAGTTCACTTCCATGCGATTGAAAGTGAAGTTGATCTACTCCTCCTAGCGTCCGGTCTTATCTTCGACTTCGACAACTTCAACAGTGAGCCAGAACTGCTGAAGAAGTTCTTTCACCATGATGGGCTCATGGTTGAGTGCGTAGCCCAAGGATGACTGTTTGAGGAAGTCAGCTGCATCTGGGTAATACGTGTTGGACCCCATAAGTATTATGCATGAAATAATGAAGAAAGACAAGTGATGAAGAACCAGAAGGCCGATGGAAGACTTCAAGGAAAAATGACTAAGTCTGAAGAACAACCAGAGGATCGATGAACTAACCAGAGATGCGATGGAAAGTGCATCTTCATAACCCCTCTGGATGCTAACACTTGGAGTCTCCTTCACCAGTTCAACCAGAGGCAAGCAATGAAGATATCAAGATAAGGTTGAACTCATATCCCATGGAAGACAGCTGGAGATAACCATTCAACAGCTGGATTCTACAAAGTTTATCTAGTTTTAATGTTTATCCTTATTATAGATAAGCTTTATCTATTAGTTGAAGATTAGCTAAATAGTCTCACTAGATAGTTATCTTCTTATTAGCTTACTAGTATAAATATGTGGTTAGGCCTATTGTAATTTGAGGGACGCTTTACGTTTTACATAATTATTGAATAAAGTGAAATCTTTGGCACTCAAGATTATTCTTTGAATGTTCATACATTATTCTTGAGTGTTCATCATTTTATTCATCTAAACACTATAATTTGGTTAATCTTAACTTGATTATTAGTGTTATTAAGAGATCTGGGACAAACAATTGGTATCAGAGCCAATTGATTGTTTTTCCAATCAAACGATCATCAAAAATCTCTCAATTCACGTTTTCCACAAATATATCTTCCCTAAAAGTAAACTTTCTCTCTTCTAAAAATCTTAATGGCCAACTGGAACTCCACCTACAGTGTTGGTTCCCTCACCAAACTTCCAACTCTTCAAAGAGAAGAGTACCCACAATGGAGATTACTGGTCGGTCAAATCCTTTACCTTTAGACTTAATGAAATTGGGCCACAAAGCAAGTATACAATACGGCCCAATGTCGTCTTTCCAAGTAATAAAGTGGTACAAGTACCGGAATATCGTCCACAGGGATTGGAGCAGAAGTTAAATAAGAGTCCAATAAAAGAAAAGATTTCAGATGACGAAAACGAAGACTTTAGTTT
>NC_037529.1:25642440-25652980 GCF_001531365.2 Cynara cardunculus var. scolymus
ACTTTTAGAGAGTGACCAACCCGTCGGGAGTTAAGTTTGAAAAACATAAATGACAAGTCTCCTTGTCGACAACTTTCTCAAGTCTACCTCTCATATCATTCAAGCTGACGTGCTTATCATGGTTTATCTCTAAGTCCATGGCACTTCAACACTTTCAAAGTGATCAACTCGTCAAGAAGTGTGCTTCGTTTTATAAAACTTGAATGAAATAGTGGAACATTGTTATTGCGAAACAATGTCCACTTTCATTCGGTTTAACATTTAACCCTTTACCCTACACCCGAGGTAATGGAATTAGCTACTCATTACGGAAAGTAAATGACATAAATAAATGACATAAAGTAAAGACATAACTATAAATAACTGAAAGTAAATGACGGAAAGTAAAGACGTAAATGTAAATAACTGAAAGTAAATGACGGGAAGTAAAGACGTAAAATAAATGACAATAAATAAAAGACAAGATATGAAGAACAATAAATAAATACTTAAAAGATTGTAATATTAATAATAAGATGAGAGTGTTTTGGGGGCACAACTTAGACAAAGAATTCGTCCAAGATTGTTGTATGTGAGAAAAAGAGAGGCCAAAGGCCTTTTTTATACCCACCATTTGAAGAAAAGACAAAATAAAGGATAAATACAAAGTACAAAGTACAATATGAGAGGACAACAAAAAGTAGACTTCAACTCTATCAAAACAAGTCATCCAAGGGTCTTCTCCATATCCTATCACCAGCTGCTAATAGTCCAAAATGAGAGCTTCATCAGCTCAGACCTCCATCCAAGACACGGCTTAATCAATAAGCACCTCTTAGAAAGCCAAAATGCAGCCGAGCAATGCTGTTGGAATGCTGCAGCATTACAGTGCAGTGTAATGAGTCAAAAAAAATGTTATCTACTCCAATCTTGTTGTAAAAACAGATTCATCATCACAATTAGCTCCAAACATAACAAATGAAAAATAAAGAAGTAAAAATGACTCAAGGTTGGGATAAACTATAAAAATCTACTTAATAATCAAAAGCAATAGGTACTTTAAGCATGTAATAAATCATGCTTATCATACCCCCAAACTTAAAGTGTTGCTTGTCCCAAAGCAACCAAATGACAACAAAAAATGACTCAATATAGTAAGGTATACAAGATTAAGGCAGTAAGTGCACACATAAAGCAAAGCATATCATTTATGAACATCATAGCCTTTCATAAATTTTTAGCAAACCATTCATAGCCTACTTTTCATGTATGAACCATATGCTAGCAATAGTCTTTTCCTTAATGAACTCAACACACCTCTTCATGCTAGGGTCAATAGGACTTTGTTTAAGGCTCTCCTCTCTTTGGCTAATTTCTTTTCTTACCTTGCCTTTTTCACTTATGCTTCATCATTCAATTTTTTAAATTTTTGGCACTATGTGCTCTTTATGATGAAAGCATGCACATTGCCCCTATGGGACATTTTTGTGCTAATAAAACAGATTCCACAAAGGCCTTAGAGCTTTGCTCTTTTGTATTTGAAGTTGTGGCCTATGTGGTATATCCTCCCCCAAACTTGAACTTTTGACAATGCCCTCATTGGCTATGTTGGTGGAAAGTGTATTAAGGCTACAAGGGGCTTCTTTAAGAGGTAAATGAAGAATGTCCTAAATTGTACCCAAATGTGTAGTGGTGTGTGAGGAGAGTTTGGCTCAAGAGAAGACATATGCTAGTTCTAGCAAGAACATCATTAGTAGGTGAATGGCTATTTACCTTCAAATTTATTTAGGCTATGATATCAAGAACTAGTTGCAATGATCATGTAATCAAGTATGAAAATAAAGCTAAAAAGTGAGAAAACTATCCCCAGACTCTAACTAAAATTTGGAAGCTAAAGGTGAATGAATGAACCTGTCCTACTCCAAGGGAGTAGGCTGTGTGGCTTGTGACTCCATGGCTGCATCTCTAAGGTGCTCATTTTCTTCTCTTAGCCTCCTGTTTTCAGCCTTGAGGTTCTGCATCCTCTTTTCCATCTTGTTCATCTTTCTGCCCACCATCCTCTTCATCTGAACTTTCAATTTTTTTAAGTCCATTCTCCCCTGCCTCTGTCCCTTCTTGATCTGCTTCTTCACCTCTGTTTTCAACTCCTCCATCTTGGACAAGGATTCTGACCTTTGCATCAAGATGCTGTCCAGCAGGGTGCTGTTTTGAGACAGCAAGTCTTGGATCATTCCCATCAAATCAACAGCTCCCATGCTTCTGCTAGTCCTCTCCTTGAGCCTTGACACAGCCTTTAGGTCTATGATAGACCTTTCTGCTCCTTCCTTGATGATGACATCCTCCTCAAAAACTTGCACTCCTGCACTCTTCAACAATCTGTCAATGACCCCAGGGAGATACAACTTCCCTTGGGTCCTGTTAGCACAATACACAATGACCTTGTGTAAAATATCTCCCACATTAATTTTCTTTCCTTTAAGAATGCAGTATAGCAGAATCACCCTTTCCACATTAAGGGAGTTGTCATGGGTTGTGGGATGCAGAGAATGCTTGACAAAATTGACCCAAACATTAGCATTGGGGGTCAAATTAGCAGCTTTGAAGACCCTTAAAGAAAAGTTTGCATGGGGCTCCCATGTTGTGCCTGGCCTTGCTACTGCCTCACAGATTTTATTAAGCTTAATTTCAGAGGCAGTGTGCTTAAGGGTCTCAAAATCTGAATTGAAGTGAGTGGTGAGACCTAAGACATTGTTCAATGTCTCATCATCAAAAGATAAGCATACACCTCTAACCTTGATCACACATGATTTGGTAGCAGCAACCTTAGCATAGAATTCTCTAATTAGTGAAAGGTTGTAAGAACTATGTACCTTATAGAAGCTTTGCCATCCTAGAATATTAATCACCTCTTTGATGAACTGGCATTCTTCCACACTTTTGTAATCAAAGCCTTTGTTGGGCCAGGCAGTTTTGTCCTTGAACTTTTCAAACAGAGCTTTGGCCTTGACAGAACTGAAGCCTTCCAAAGGTAGCATGGACCTCTTTGTGATTGCAGGGGTGGATGAAGCAGGACTGGATGAAGCATGAGCAGGCTGTTGTTGGCATGGTGCAGCATTCTGTGACTGCCTTGTGATTCTTCTTGGAGAGTTCTGTACAGCTGCAGCCTTGCCCTTTTCAGAAGCACTAAGCTTCTTCTTCTTAAGTACAGGGCCTAAGGTTTGAGCTGTTCTCTTGGCTGGTTTTTTTCCCAAAGCTTTCCTCTTCTTAAGGGAGGCTTGGCATGAGGGGGACTAGGTTGATGTCTGTTCCACAATGCTTGGTTCCACAGGGCTTGGTTTGAACTGATCAATCCCCATTTTGGCCAAGAAGTCATCAATGACCTCAAAGTCCTTGCTTTGAGGTGTGGCTTCAACAAACTCATCAACAGAGGCATGGGTGGTTTGATCGTTCCAAGGAAGCAAATATACCCTTCCCAAGTCTTCTACCGTAGTGGCATCATTCTCAGACTCGGATGAAACATAATCTTCTATAAGTACAGTAGGGTTGAATATTACCTCAATGTCATGCTCAGATTCATCCACAGGAGGTTCGTTGAGATCATTGATTTGGACTCTTCTATTGCTTGATTCGTGCACAGGGGATTTAGCCATTGTGGAAGATGAAGGGACAGCCGGCTGTTGAAGTGTAGGAACAGCCTCTTCTTCACTCATGGTCATCGAATCACTGTTGTCACTAAGCTCTACCATCTCTGGCTTAGCATTTGAAGGCAGAACAGAAGTCCTCCGACGATTGCTTCTACGAACAGGGCCTCTTGGCTGAGGTCGGGTAGACGCTCTCTTTAGCCTAACCATGGTGGAAGACTACAAGTGAAGGAGTATGGAGATTGAGAAATGCAGAAAAAGGGATGAGGGTTTGTGAGTGACAGCAGGTACGGTGGTGGTGGAGTTTAGGCCGGTGACGAAGGTGAGGGTATGGAGTGATGGGGGGAGAGACGAGTGGGAGAGGGGATTGAAAAGTTGGGTTAAGAAAAGGTGATAGCTAATGATTTCTAAGGAGTACTTAGTGGGGTTAAGTGGTTACCAGCCGGCGGTTTCACAAAGGAAAGTACAAGGTCATTAAAGCAAAAATCTCTTCATTAATTGAGACAAAACCCCTTAAACCCAACCTTTCATCATGATCATTTTTCTTTTCTTTTTGACAGAAAAGTGAGTGATGAGTGTGTAAGAGAGTGTAAGGGGTTGTGCAAGGTACCATGTACCTTTATGTACTACTATGTATTATCCTAAGACTTTGAACATTTGCTTAACCCAACTAATCCTTCCTCCTTTCTTTCTTTTTCAAAAACCAGCGCCATTTTTCCCCAATATTTTAAAAACCATCTTTTTTAAGAAAAGTTTTAACAATAAAAGCTCAACCCACTTTTTTCACTTCACACAAGGTTGCAGGCCTGCTGCAGCATTATGAGCTGTTTACCAGAGTTTTATGAAAACACACCAAATCATGAAAACTTTAAAACACAAACAACCTATGAAACTAAACTTTATTTACAAACAAAGGTGGACTTTTAAGAAGTCCAAGGGGGATCTTTGAGATTTCAACAAGGGGCAGCACAGCTCTCAGAGTGCTGTTCTGAGACTGTTGCCGGATCATGATACACTTTTACCCTTTGTCCATTAACCTTGAAAATAGAATTATCTTCCGGGTTTACCAAATCCACTGCTCCATAAGGATAAACTTTAGAAATAAGAAAAGGCCCAGACCATCTAGACTTAAGTTTTCTAGGGAATAACTTCAGTCTAGAATTAAATAACAAGACCTGCTGGCCTTCTCTCAAATCCCTGTGTTGGATTCTATTATCATGCCATTTCTTTGTCTTTTCCTTATAAAGTTTGGCATTCTCATAAGACAACAATCTATGTTCATCCAACTCACAGAGTTGTAACATCCTTTTCTTTCCGGTATCTTTCAAAGACATATTGAGCTCTTTGATAGCCCAGTATGCTTTGTGCTCAAGCTCTAAAGGCAGATGGCAGGCTTTACCAAAGACTAACTTGTATGGGGACATACCTATTGGTGTTTTAAAAGCAGTTTTGTATGCCCATAAAGCGTCATCTAATTTAAATGCCCAATCCTTTATATTGGGTTTTACATTTTTTTTCCAAAATGCCTTTTATTTCTCTGTTAGAGAGCTCAGCTGAACCATTTGTTTGTGGATTATAAGTTGTGGCAATTCTGTGGTTAACATTATATTTTTCAAGAACTCCCTTCAATAAATTGTTTACAAAGTGGGTACCCTCGTCACTGATTAGTGCCCTTAGGGTACCGAACCGTGTGAAAATTTGTTTTTGAAGAAACTTAACCACAGTTTTTGCGTCATTTGACACACATGCCATGGCTTCTACCCACTTGGATACATAGTCAACAGCCACAAGAATGTACTGGCAATTATTTTATGGGGGGAAAGGACCCATAAAGTCTATTCCCCAAACGTCAAATAACTCAATTTCTAATATCCCATTTAATGGCATTTCATTTCTCTTGGAAATGGAGCCACTTCTTTGACATTCGTTGCACCTCTGTGCAAAATTGTAGGAATCTTTAAAAAGTGTAGGCCAATAGAAACCTGATTGTAGGACCTTGGTTGCAGTCCTTTGACCTCCAAAATGTTCTCCGTATGGTGCATGATGGCAATGATGCAGGATTGCTGCCACCTCAGATTCAGGTACACATCTTCTCAGAATCTGATCTGCACCAAGTCTAAACAGAAATGGGTCATCCCACAAATAAGATTTARCATCATGAAAAAATTTCTATAACATGTGACCTGTGTAATCAGAGGGTTTTATTCCACAGGCCAAGAAATTAGCTAAATCAGCAAACCATGGTGTCTTAGATTGGTTTATCATGAGGATTCTCTCATCTGGAAAAGTATCATTAATGTCCATTCCCTCTCTCTCTCAGGTTCTTCCAACCTAGACAAATGGTCTGCCACTTGATTCTCTATTCCCTTACGATCAAGTATCTCTAAGTTAAATTCTTGTAACAAAAGCACCCATCTTATCAACCTAGGTTTTGTATCTTTCTTTGAGATCAGGTACTTGATGGTTGCATGATCAGTATGCACAATTACCTTTGTTCCCATCATATAGGACCTAAATCTCTTAAAAGCAAAAACTATAGCCAATAATTCTTTCTCAGTTGTGGTGTAATTGATTTGTGCCTCATTCAAAATCTTACTTGCGTAGTAGATTGAATGAAACACCTTCTCCTTTCTTTGCCCTAACATAGCACCTACCGCCCAATCACTAGCGTCACACATGATCTCAAAAGGYTTGTTCCAGTCAGGGGCAATTACCACTGGTGCGGTAACCAAAGCTTTTTTCAAAGTTTTGAATGCATTTATGCATTCATCATTAAAGTTGAATTTTTGATCATGTTGGAGGAGTAAACAAAGAGGTTTTGAAATTTATAAAAAATCTTTGATAAACCTTCTATAAAATCCGGCATGACCCAAAAAGCTTCTGATTCCCTTAACCGTGGTAGGTTCGGGTAGTTTTTCAATTACCTCAAGCTTTGCCTTATCTACCTCAACCCCTCTTTTTGAAATCAAGTGCCCAAGAACAATACCTTCTTTGACCATGAAGTGACATTTCTCCCAATTAAGAACCAAGTCTGTCTCCTCGCACCTTTCTAAGCTCTTTTTTAAATTATTCAAAAAATTGTCAAATGATGAACCATATACAGAAAAGTCATCCATAAATATTTCAATGGATTTTTCAAGCATATCAGAAAATATGGACATCATACATCTTTGAAAGGTGGCAGGAGCATTACACAGTCCGAATGGCATTCTTCTAAAAGCAAAGGTTCCATAAGGACAAGTAAAGGTGGTCTTTTCTTGGTCCTCGGGAGAAATGGCTATTTGATTGTACCCTGGATATCCATCTAAGAAACAATAGTACTCCTTTCCGGCTAATCTGTCTAAAATTTGGTCAATAAAAGGTAGTGGAAAATGGTCCTTTTGGGTAGCTTTGTTTAGTCTCCTATAGTCCATGCATATTCTCCAACCTGAAACAACTCTGATGGGGATAAGTTCATTTTTTTCATTTGTAACAACTGTAAACCCTCCCTTCTTGGGAACACACTGGACCGGACTAACCCAAGAACTACTGGCTATCGAATAGATAACTCCAGCATCTAACCATTTCAAAATATCTTTCTTGACTACCTCTTTCATGACAGGGTTCAGCCTTCTCTGAGGTTCTATGGACATGAAGTTTTTATCCTCTAAGATGATCTTGTGTTGATAAATAGAGGGACTAATCCCTTTCAGGTCAGCAATGGTCCATCCTAAAGCCTTTTTATGCTATTTCAGCATATCCATAAGTTTCTTTTCTTGATGCAATTCTAGGGTAGATGAGATAATGACAGGCAATTTGCCTTCTTCTCCTAGAAAAGCATATTTCAAGTGGGATGGGAGTTGTTTTAACTCCAACTCAGGAGGTGATTCTATAGACGGGGTGAAGTCTTTTTGCTCATTATTTTCAAGCAGCTCAAATGCTGCAGCATCTACTGGGACAACATCAGTTCCTATCTCCTCTATCTCCTCAATACTTTCCTTTTCTAAATCCTCATCATACTCTCCATCCAACTTAAGGTTTCTCTGAATTTCTTCTTCCAAACATATTTCCTCTATCTCAGTTATTCTTGAACACTCTTCCAAGTAATCAGGGTACTTTAGAGAGTTGAAGACATTAAAGGTGACTTTCTGGTCCTGGAGTCTCATGGTTAACTCACCTTTCTGGACATCAATCAGGGTTCTTCCGGTGGCTAGGAAAGGTCTTCCTAAAATAATCGGAATGTCCTTATCGGCCTCAAAATCTAGTATGATAAAGTCTGCAGGAAATATGAACTTGTCAACCTGTACCAAAACATCTTCAATTTTCCCCTTAGGATATGCTATGGACTTGTTGGCCAATTGGAGTGTGACGGTGGTGGGTCTAGCCTCTACTATGCCCAAGGTGTTAAAGACAGATAAAGGCATGAGGTTAATACTAACTCCTAAGTCACATAGGGCTTTCCCTATCTCCTTCCCTCCTATTGAACAAGGAATGGTAAAACTCCCTGGATCTTTTAGCTTAGGGGGTATGCTATTGGTCAAAAGTGCCCTACATCCTTCAGGGAGGGCTACTGTCTCATACTCAGTCAACTTCTTCTTTTTGCTTAAGATATCCTTCAAAAACTTAGCATAATTAGGCATTAGCTCAACTGCTTTAACAAGGGGAATGTTGATATGCAATTCTTTAAACACATCCAAGAACTTTTTAAAATGCAATTCCTCTTTCTGATTCCTCAACCTTTGGGGGTAAGGAACATAAGGAGGGATTGGTTTTATCATATTTTTGCATGGAGGTGTTGAGCAAGATGGGTCTTGAATGTCCTGAGTCTTTATGGTGCTCTTGAGTGGTTCTGGTGGAATCTTATTATCAAGCTTAGGTGTCTCTACAACCTCAGTCCCTTCTGACTTCTTCAGAGTCTCCTCTGGAAAAAGTAAAGGGAAGTCTGATCTAGGGGGAACAAGAGTAGTGGTCTCAGATGTTTGCTTTTCTAAGAGTGGGACTGGTCCTTCTTTGAGAGGGACCGACATTAGATCACTAGGTTCTGACAGACTTGGTGTATTATCTTTCTGCACTTTTTCTGTCAATTCCTTTCCACTCCTAAGAGTTACTACTTTCACATGCTCCTTTCCTAGGTCTCTAGGGACTTCTGTATTACCGGGCAAGGTTCCATGGGCTCGACTATTCTGGTTAAGTGCGAGTTGACTGACTTGAGTCTCTAAATTCCTGATGGCAGCACTCTGTTGATTAATCAAGGCTTGATTTTGGGCCTGAGCCTGTGCTAAAAGCCCTTTAATCATAGCCTCCAAAGAAGATGATGATTCTGCCTGTGGAAGAGGTTTGTTCTGAAAATGTGGTTGAGAATTTTGAAAACTTTGCTGGTGGTTCTGAGAGTTAGAACTATTTGCATGATGTTGTGGTTGGAAATTAGAAGTTCCTTGTTGCTTATGGACTGGTGGATTAAGGCTGGGACTGGTCCAAGAAAAGTTTGGGTGCTGTCTCCAACTGGCATTGTATGAGTTAGAGTAGGGATTAAATCTGTTTTGAACATAATTTACTGATTCAGAATTATGAGAGCAATGTTCATATGAATGATCCCCACCACAGCACACACATTGCACAAATAGGACTGTTGGAACAGATGTGTTAGCAGCTTGCTGTACTCCCTGATCAGTAGTTAAATTTTTCAATAAATTGGTCATGGAGGTAAGCTGAGCTGTTAATGCAGTGTATGCATCCACCTCATGTATTCCAGCAGTATTTTTCTGTGTCTGGGCACGTGGGTCAGCCCAATGCCCATTGTTTGCTGATATCTTTTCTAGGATCTCATATCCCTCATTATAGGTACTGGCTGTAAAGGCTCCGCCTGCAGTCGCGTCGAGCATTTGTTTTGCCATGGGACTTAACCCATTGTAAAACGTCTCGAGTTGAATACAGTACGGAATGCCATGATGTGGGCATTTCCTCAACAGCTCTTTAAACCTCTCCCACGCATCAGGGACAGCTTCATCATCCAGTTGTTTAAAAAGACAGATTTCGTTTCTGGATTTGGCGTTCCTTGTCGGTGGGAAATATTTTCGCAAAAATTTCTCCGCCATGTTACCCCATGACGGCACAGATCCTAGTGTTAAAGAATTAAACCATGCTTTTGCCCAATCCCGTTATGAAAATGGAAATAAAGTAAGTCTGAGAGCGTCATTTGACACTCCTGGGATCAGGAAGGCATCTGTGATTTCCATGAAAGATTTTAAATGAGAATGGGGGTCTTCTAAGGGCAGTCCAGCAAATTGACCATTAGTCTGTAACATATGAAACATTATCGGTTTTAGCTCGAAATGGAGAGCGGTCATATGTGGTCTAAGTATCCCATAATTTAATTGCTCAAAATCCGGGATAGCATAATCCATGATCCGTCCATTTTTGGAATTTGCCAGATTAATGATATTTGGAGTTTGCGCCCTTTGTTGCTCAGTAGGGTCTGATTCTGTATCCAAATTATTATCATTCTCATGATGTGGGTTTCCTTGATGAAAATTCGGAAAAGGTGGTGTTTGCCCAAAAATTGGCGGTTGGTTTTCCAAACATGGTACTTCCGGAATGTTGGGAGCAGGTAACTCCATGTTGGGAGGGAGTAGAGCCTGAAATGCTCTCTGAGCCCTCCTTCTATGGTGAAATGTCCTCTCAATATCTGGATCAAATTCGAAAAATTCCACGCGATGTGTTCTTGGCATACACCACTTTTCAAAAACTAGTACTAGAAAATCAAATCTTTTACTTTACTCAAAAGAAAACTTTAAGCTTGTCAATCCCCGGCAACGGCGCCAAAAACTTGGTCGGTCAAATCCTTTACCTTTAGACTTAATGAAATTGGGCCACAAAGCAAGTATACAATACGGCCCAACGTCGTCTTTCCAAGTAATAAAGTGGTACAAGTACCGGAATAT
>NC_037529.1:25653780-25655955 GCF_001531365.2 Cynara cardunculus var. scolymus
CTACTCATTACGGAAAGTAAATGACATAAATAAATGACATAAAGTAAAGATATAACTATAAATAACTGAAAGTAAATGACATAAAGTAAAGACGTAAATGTAAATAACTGAAAGTAAATGACGGGAAGTAAAGACGTAAAATAAATGACAATAAATAAAAGACAAAATATGAAGAACAATAAATAAATACTTAAAAGCTTGTAATATTAATAATAAGATGAGAGTGTTTTGGGGGCACAACTTAGACAAAGAATTCGTCTAAGATTGTTGTGTGAGAAAAAGAGAAGCCAAAGGCCTTCTTTTATACCCACCATTTGAAGAAAAGACAAAATAAAGGATAAGTACAAAGTACAATATGAGAGGACAACAAAAAGTAGACTTCAACTCTATCAAAACAAGTCATCCAAGGGTCTTCTCCATATCCTATCACCAACTGCTAATAGTCCAAAATGAGAGCTTCATCAGCTCAGACCTCCATCCAAGACACGGCTTAATCAATAAGCACCTCCTAGAAAGCCAAAATGCAGCCGGGCTATGCTGTTGGAATGCTGCAGCATTACAGTGCAGTGTAATGAGTCAAAAAAAAATGTTATCTACTCCAATCTTGTTGTAAAAACAAATTCATCATCACAATTAGCTCCAAACATAACAAATGGAAAATAAAGAAGTAAAAATGACTCAAGGTTGGGATAAACTATGAAAATCTACTTAATAATCAAAAGCAATAGGTACTTTAAGCATGTAATAAATCATGCTTATCAATTACGAATGGTGAATTTTCTAGAAGGGATGGACACAAACCTTCTGCGATCCGTTATGGAGGGTCCCTATGTTCCACAAACTCTTGTTCCAAGAGTACCAGGAACAAATACTATAGCTGAAATTCCCGCCTACTACATGCCCAAGGATGAGAAGAATTTGGGATGAAGACGACATAAAGCGGGTTGAGACCGACAAAAAGGCCAAAAGACTGATAATCATGGCCATACCCAATGAAATCTTCCAATCCCTTGATGCATGTTCCACTGCCAAAGAACTATGGGATGAGCTGGCAAGCCAATTGGAAGGAGGGGCAAAAACAAAGAAGAACCGTAGAGCCCAATGTCTCACCGAATACGCCAACTTCAAGGCTCTTCCTGATGAACCAATTCAGAAGACATACGATCGTTTCAACACATTGATTAATCAATGTCGTCGAAATGATATCTCCAGAACAAAGGAAGAAAACAATGTTTTATTCCTTAAAAGTCTCAGCGATGAATGGACAGAGCTGTCAATGTCCCTTCAAGCAAATCAGGACTTAGATGGCTGGTCACTCCATGACGTATACGGAACGCTTGCTGCACAAGAGAACGACATCATGAAGAAAAAGGTGTCCATCGGTGGACCCCTGGCTCTAGCAGCTGAAGAAAAGGAAGTTTCAAGGACCTCCACCAGAGATCACAAGAAGAAAGGAAAGAAAGCACTGGTGGTGAAATCAGAATCTGAAGATGAAACATCTGAATCTGATGATGACATCAAAGCCTTTGCCAAATCTCTGGCCTTGATTACAAAGCTGTTCCAGAAAAGTTCATCAAGAAACCCTATGAACGAAGAGAATTCAAGAGGGAGAGGTACCAGCCATTCTATGAAAGGAAGCCATCTAAATTTCATCAAAGGGAAGACAGAAGAGATGGAAGAGAAGAAAGAGAAGAAAGAAGAGAAGATAGAAGAGAGGAAAAGAAATAGGACAAAGATGGAAGGAAAAATGACCTCTGCTGCTTCAGATGCGAAAAAATCGGTCATTTTTCCAAAGAATGCAGAGGACGACTGGTAAAGGATGCTGACTATTACAAGAATAAATACAAGTACAATCCTAGAGAGCGAAGCCTGATGGCTGAGAAAGAAAAATGGGTGTCTGATTCTTCATCCGATGAAGAAGACAAAGCACTCATATGTCTGATGGCCAATTCCAATGCAGAATCTGCCTCTGATACTCATGATCAGGTATGTGAGTCTACTTTCAATAAAACCAACTCGGCTCCATCTGAGCAAGAGTTAACGGTAATAAAGCTTTCAGAGGACTTTTTAAAATTAAAAGAAAAATTAAGCTTTGAAAAATCTGAAAGACTTAAAGCCGAAAAAGAAGTCAGTTTCTACAAAAGAGAAACTGATCTTCTAACCGAAGAAAAAGCT
>NC_037529.1:25656080-25667643 GCF_001531365.2 Cynara cardunculus var. scolymus
TTAAAAGAATCTGAGGCAGAGAGACTTAACTTAGTAGCTCTCAAAGATTTCTTTCAAAAGGAAAGGGAGATTCTTCATAAGAAGCTTCAAACCAATGAACTTCTGATGAAGAAATACAAAGATGCCCAAGACGTATATGAAAAGTTAAACGGTCTAACGGACACTCAAGGGATTGGATACAATGAATTGGACTCCTTCATCGAAACAAAGAAATCCACCCTTGAATCCACTTTCAAACTTGGATGCATTCAGAAACCCGACTTTATCCCGAAACCAAAAGCAAATTTTAAAAGAGTTAAAGTCGATGGAAAAACTGTCGTTTTAAGACAGGATTTTGAAAATGTGGTGTATGAGAGCAGTACATGTAAGAATTCTGATTAAAGGAATGACACCTCCAAATCAGAGGCCGAAGGAAACCCTATGGTCAAACCAGAGTCTCTGGTTGCCAATTCCACTTCATTAGCAAGTACTGTTGACGAAAAGGAGAATCCTAATGAGGAAACATCAGCTGATGAATCGATGAACCATCTAGGTAAAACTGAAAGTTCATCTAAGTCAGAATCGATGGAACCTCAAGCAGATCACTCTGAAGCATCAAACTCTGAACCCACACCTCCCACGAACATCCATGCTAATTTTGATTTCGAGAAATCAGCAAGAGACTTTCTCGATTCTGAATCCGAATAAGAGATAATCTGTGAATCACCAAAGATCATTGAGAATAAGAAGCCTCAAAACTCCAAACTCCCAATGAAATATAGTATTCCTCCATCGATGAAATCTTTGGACAAAGGAAAGGGAAAACTGAGAGATATTCAATCTGCCAACGATAAATCAAAAGGTCCTAGCATATCTTCTAAGTTTATTAAGTTTACTCGTGAGCAAAAACAGAAGTGGCCTGCCTCTGAGAAAACTAACCACCACTTTTTCTCTCATTCAGCTGAAGAAAAGCAGTCCTTCCTTAGGAGAAAAGAAGTAAAGACAAAGACCACTTCAAATAAAAAAATCTGAACTAGATAGGAAGTTTGTAAAAACAACCAATGCTAGGACAGGATTTACATCCCCTGCATTTACTTCTTTATTTTCAGCGAATAAAAAGAACGTTAGACATTCATGTGCAATGTATAATAATTGTCAATGTTTAGCTCTTTTACAAAACCTGAGGAATCACATGTTGACACCACACTGCATATTCTCCCAACACGTTTATCGCTACAAAGTTAAAACCAATGAGAACATGAAAAAGCCCAAGTCCAAGGGCAAGGGAAATGCAAATAAACCCAAGCCTGCAAAGGCTAAGGGCAATGAAAAGAGAGTGGTATCACCTACTAACAAACGTGGACCCATTAAGAAATGGGTACCTAAAACCCTCTAATTTGTCTTGCAGGACCAGCATGTGCAACCATGGTACATGGATTCAGGTTGCTCCAGGCACATGACTGGAGACAAAAGTCAGCGGACCTCCTTCAACAAAATATCTGGACGCTCTGTCACTTTTGGAGACAACAGCAAGGGAACCATCAAGGGATACAGAACTCTCATCAAAGGCAACATCTCCATCAGCAAAGTGGCTTATGTTGAAGGTTTGAAGCACAACTTACTAAGCATAAGCCAATTCTGCGACAAGGGTCTTGAAGTCAGGTTCCGCAAAGGTTTCTGTATCATAGAAACAAATCTCGGTCAAACCATCATCAAGGCCAAGCGAGAAGGGAATCTCTATCTTCTGGATTTTCAATCCTCTCAGGGACAAGACACCCTTTGCCTTGTATCCCATAAGAGCAATGAAAATTGGCTATGGCACCAGAAATTCTCACATCTGAATTTTGATGTATTAAGAAAGCTAGCCAAACAGAAGCTGGTCATGGGGATTCCTAATCTCAACTTTGAAAAAGATCATCTATGCTCAGCCTGTGAGATGGGAAAGCTAAAACGGGCCTCTCACCGAACAAAGTCAGATACCTCCTGCACCAAGCCCTTGGATATGTGATCTCTATGGGCCCATACCTACACAAAGCCTCTCAGGAAAGAAGTACATACTGGTACTTGTTGATGAATACTCCAGATACACCTGGGTTGAGTTTGTGAAGAAGAAATCAGATGTTCCTGACCAACTCATTGGGGTGATGAAAATAATCCAAGTCCTTCTACAACTAAAACTCATTAAAGTTAGAAGTGACAATGGTACTGAATTTAAAAATGCCAGAATCAATGAATACCGCATCAATGAAGGCATCACACAAAACTTTTCAGCAGCCAGAACCCCACAAAAGAATGGAGTGGTAGAACGAAGGAACAGAACCCTTGTGGAAGCAGCAAGGACCATGCTTGCTTCATCGGAGTTACCCATCACTTTCTGGGCTGAAGCAATTTCTACTACATGCTTCACCCAAAATCGATCCATCATCAACAAGAGGCACCAGAAGACACCCTATGAGCTCATCAATCAGAGAAGACCAAATGTCAAGTATTTCCATGTCTTTGGGTAAAAATGCTTTGTACTCAATGATAGGGAGCATCTTGGCAAGTTCGACAAGAAAGCTGATAAAGGGATCTTTCTGGGATACTCTTAAGCCGCAAAAGCCTACAGAGGCTACATCAAAAGGACAAAAATTGTCATAGAAAACATCAATGTGTCCTTTGATGACTCCACACCAATGACTTCTGGACACAACTGTTCAGGACTCGGAATTCAAAGAAGAGCATCTGATTCATCACTTGGCAAACCAAATGAATCAGAGTTAGCTCAATTATTTGAAGACATCTTCGAAGAAGAAGTAATTCCTGGACATGCACCTACTACAAWATCCACTTCCAGAATCGATGAAGAACATGAAGTCTCCAAAGCTAAAGGTACAACTTTTACTGAAACTCATGTTACTTTACCTTCTACTTCTTCTGTGACTTCAGATCAAGAACAAGAACCAGAGTCTAACTCTGGAGATGATCTCTTCGAGGGGGAGCAAGCAGTTCCATCAGTCGATGAAGAACTGCATCTTGTTGCTCCAGAACCCCAGTCAAGCACCAAGTGGACGAAAGACCACCCACATCACAAAATCATTGGTGATCCAACATCTGGTGTAAAGACAAGATTAGCAACAGCCAATGAATGCCTCTTCGCCAACTTCCTTAGCATGATTGAACCAAAGAAAATTTCTGAAGCCCTACAAGATCCAAACTGGATAGACGCAATGCAAGAAGAATTACTCCAGATTGAGAGAAACAAGGTATGGTCCCTTATGCCTCTACCCAAAGGGAAGACGCCATAGGAACCAAATGGGTCTTCCGAAAAAAGAAGGACGAAGACGGCATAGTAATAAGGAACAAGGCCAGGCTTGTTGCCAAGGGCTACTGCCAGGAAGAGGGGATTGACTACGATGAGACATTTGATGCCGTTGCAAGATTTGAAGCCATCAGGATATTTCTAGCCTATGCAGCTCGCAAAGGCTTTAAGGTCTATCAGATGGATGTCAAGTCTGCCTTCCTAAACGGAAAACTTCAAGAAGAAGTTTACGTGTAGCAGCCCCCTGGGTTTGAAGATCCAAAGCATCCGGAGTATGTCTACTTTCTGGACAAAGCCCTCTATGGGCTGAAACAAGCACCCAGGGCCTGGTATGAAACTCTATCCACCTTTCTCATCAACAATGGCTTCGAAAAAGGTACAATTGATACAACCCTCTTTCTCAAGAAGCATAAAAGTAACATACTACTAGTACAAATATATGTGGACGACATCATATTTGGCTCTACAAATGCAAAACATTACGAAAAATTCTCAGAGCTGATGAAAAGCAAATTTGAGATGAGCATGATAGGAGAACTTTGTTTCTTCCTAGGCCTTCAAATAAAACAAACTTCAGAAGGGATTTTCATCAATCAGTCCAAGTATGTGACTGACCTTATGAAGAAATACTCTCTTTTAAATTCATCATCGATGAGAACTCCTATGGCTACAGGAGCCAAATTATTTGCTGATCCATCAGGCAAATATGTGGATGTCACAACCTACAGAGTCTTGATTGGATCACTCATGTATCTGACTGCAAGTAGACCAGATATCATGTTTGCCACATGTCTTTGTGCAAGATATCAATCCAATCCTAAAGAATCTCATCTCTCTGCAGTCAAGAGGATCTTTAGATACCTTAAGGGAACCCCTTCATTGGGTCTCTGGTATCCTAAGGACTCTGGCTTTGATCCAATAGCCTATACAGATGCAAATCATGCAGGATGGAAGCTTGATAGAAAGAGTACATCTGTAAGCTGTCAACTCTTGGGGGACAAGCTGGTAAGTTGGACATCCAGAAAACAGAATTGTGTCTTAACCTCAACAGAAGAAGCAGAATATGTTGCTACTGCTAACTGTTGTTCACAAGTTCTCTGGATGAAGACTCAGCTTAAGGACTATGGCTTTCAGTATGAAAAGATACCAATCCTCTGTGACTCCAAGAGTGCAATAACTATCTCTGCAAACCCTGTGCAGCATTCCAAGACCAAGCACATAGATGTAAGGTTCCACTTTCTGAAAGACAATGTTGAAAAAGGTAATATAGAGATGTACTTTGTTCCAACTGAGATTCAACTTGCTAACATTTTCACAAAAGCTCTTGATGAGGAAAGATTTTTGTTCCTAGTCAGGAAGATGGGTATGCTGAATCTCACCACCTAAAGGAAATCATTAGTCTGAAACCAAAGATCCTCAATATCTCATGGTTATGCCTATAAGTGATAAATATTATGATAGCCATAAACACCAAGTACTCTAAACCAGAGTCTCTAGCCATTTAGAATCACTTAGATTAATTTTTGGCAAAAATTCTCATTGCTTTTGGAACCAGAGACGTCTGGTCCAAAGCAAATACTTGGTATTTTTTTCACCAAGTATTCCCCTCCACACCAGAGCCTCTTGTTCTATAGACCAAAGCCTCTGATTCCAATTCTTTGAGACCAGAGCCACTTCGGTCTCAAACTTGGACTTCCTTCATCATTTATGCATGTATTTACGTAATTATCCATCATCCTTTGGCACCAGAGACCTATGGTCCAAAGCCAATACTTTGTGAAATTTTTCACTAAGTACTCTTTTCACAACCAGAGCCTCTGGTCCCAAAGACCAAAGCTTCTGGATTCAAAGTCTTTGACACCAGAGCCCTCTTGTCTCAAAGGCACATCCATTCATCACCCACATACATGCACTTAACCATTTTTTCATACCATCCTTTCATCATCATTCACAACCAGAGCCTCTGGTTGTATAGACCAGAGCCTCTGGTCACCAAAATGCTAGACAAATGATGAATAAAACATGTGTACGCAACCAGAGACCCTCTGGTCCTACATCATGGGTTGTCAATGCTTATCCAGAGCCTCTGGTTTGTCTATCCAAGGCTCATTATACATACAACCCAATAATTCATCGATGAACTTATTCATCATGCGCAACCAGAGACCTTTGGTTCCTCATCCCTAAAGGGTATATTTAACCAGAGACCTCTGGTTCCCCACCAAATGAGTCATGACCAACCAGAGCTCCTCTGGTTCCATGACAAACCAATTTTTTTCCATCCAAAAACCCATCTTAATTGCAAACTCTTTAAAGATTATACAAAATTGCAACTTTTGTGACTAAAAACTATACTTCATGGGTTGTTAGAAGACTAAAACTTCGTAATTAGTATTAATCTTACAATTAGATGGAATTTTAAAATTGTTTTTGGCACGATATTTCAAAAGATATTATTTGGAATAACTTTTAATTACTCCAAATAATTCAAACGTCACCTTACACAAAAGCCTGCCATATTAACAGGCTATTCCCCATAAACCTCTTCACATTACCCATTCACCCTCCCCATGACGACACGTGTCCTCCAACATTAAATGGCATAGAACCGTCAAGATGGCCCACGATCCCCACCAAATCATCTTTTTGCCAAACGTCTTCCACTATCATGATTACTATTTAAATATTATTCTTTTTTTGCCTGTTCTCCTTCTCCACCTATAAATACCCATCTTCCCCACACCACTTCCTCTTTACGCTCCCAAAACCTGCAACTACCTACAGACGAACTGAAACACTCAAAACTTGCAACCTCAACTAGCAATGGCATCCTCCGCCTCTCACGAATGAAACAACAATGATAGCCATGTGCATTCAACCAACGCCGATAGCCGTACACTGGTGTTCCTTCCCTTAAAACCAAACAACCACGCGATCGACCTTCGAACCAACCTTTTTAACGAAAAGTTTGCCATCATAATAGAGTTCTTCCAGAACTGTGTACTACAACCGGTATTGACATTAATCGACAATGGCGTACCGTTTAAATACGTCCAACAGTATTGGCAGACTTGCGAGTATATCCCCGACAGCCGTGGAATCATGGGGGATATTGACGCTCCAAACGACATGATCTGCTCCGTCAAAATCTCTCGGGCAAAGGTCTCTAGAGTCCTTTGCATTCCCACACGGCAAGAACTTGGCATTGACCACTATGCTGAACTACCTACGTGCTCTGATATCCTCCACTTCATCCGTATGCTAGATTACAATCGTGACCTATGCAATGCCTCTGATTTTAAGAGGCAATTCCTCCCCCCAATGTGGAATATGTTCTTTTCCATATTGAACAGAGCCCTAACCTGCAAACTGGGATCAATGAATCAGGGCAACATCAACATAATGACTATCATGTACGGCCTCTTCTTCAACCTACCGCTGGACTATGTTGTCCTTATCTACAATGAAATACATACAGTGGTAATCAAGAAGTGCAAGCTTAAGGCTGTAGGAACGCCACTGTCGTCCGTGCTCTTCCCATGATTTCTCGCTCTCTTCATAAAGGATGCGATGAGGAGACACAAACTACAGGTCGATGAACCATTCACCCCACAGTTAATCATGCATGGTCATCGCCCAACAATCTCCAAGGATAACTACACCACCGAGAGGACAGTCTCTCACGCCATGCTCAGCGTCATACCATAGACGTCTGAGATAAGGCAGACCTATGAACGCTCTCTGCTGTCCCAAGAACCGAAGGCAGCAACCCCAGAGCACTTAGAGTAGTCCTCAGACACCAACGAGGGAGCACAGGAGTCCTCTTTATCGGATGATGAAAATGATATGACTTTCCTCGTGCATCCCCTGCCCCTTCACATACAATACTCATCCCCACTACCCAAAGGGCAACTACCACCACTACTCCTGACGATCAAGGCCGAAAGGGTATGGAACAATGACGACCCAGTCCAATCCCAGAACCAGCCAGCCATCCAGAGGCCATTGTTCGGGCCTTTGGAGATGATACAGCCGAGGAACCCCACCATGCATCGCCCCCTCCCAACAGAGGGGTGATGAGAAAATAAGAGCCACTTTGCCTCATGGCTCGCCACTACCCTTCACACACCCAGAAGTATGTGTTTCTTCTGGCATTACTGATCCACAAGATCGTTCAAAGGGATCTCCTATTTGTGCACAGCATCCCCCTTTGATACTTGATCTAGCAAAGGGGACACACATCTACTTCTCTTACCCGGCCTCTAAAGCCAGGAAGAAGAAGAAGTTGTAGCAACATCACGAGATAGCTCCTCACTAGAGGGCTATCAAGGACATGATGGAAGTCCTTCACGGCCCATATTTTCACAAGGCCATGAAAGCGCCTCTGGAGCTGAGGCTCAACCTGCAACATTCGTTGCTGTAGGGGTTACCCATGTGGCTGATCTGTTCACAAAGGCTGAGTTCCAAGCCTTTGTCGACTCGATCCAACGGTCCTTGGAAGACCTAAAACTCATCATCCAAGGGATTGTCGACAATCCTCCATCCATTGACCTCACCCTCCTTCGACAGTCCCTTGCAACCCTTGAAACCCAAACCCGAGACAATACAACCTGTCTCCAAATGCTCCAACAGACAGTCACCCAACACAACAACACCGCCTCTTCCCTTGCCACCCAAAGAAACCAACTCCTTATTCACTCCATCGCCACCCTCACGGCCCAGGCAACTACGACCGGTGAGACGTTAGCCTTAATCACTACCTAGATAAACACCATCTCCCAAACCATAGACACCCTCCCAGCCACCATCACATCTCAATTCCCACAACCGTCCCCACCCCTAACTTCATCCATCGATGAAACATTAACCTCCCTTTCTACCCAAATGACCACCAACCAAAACACCCTCTCCTCCCTTCTAGCTACCATACTAGCCAACATATCCCAACCTCCTCCTCCTTCACCCCCCCTCTATAGGCCCATCCTTCGATGAAGCCTTCTCTTCCTTCACTGCAGAGGTGCGAAATATCCTTACCAACATCCCCGTTCCACCATCTACATCTGCCTCATCCTCCATGCCCCCACCTGCCTCCACCTCCATCATGGAATATGCAACCAGGGCCGACCTAAGGGCCCTGTCAAAGGCACTTGTTACATCCTTCAATGAGATAAGTGCAAAATTCACTCATCGCGCCATTCAACCGACCAAGGCTTTCTCCCAGAGCCTTGCTGATCAACAAACACGCACCACCTCTCTCCTTCACACGATGGAAGAGAGCAGAAGACAACAAGTCCTGAAGGCGTATCTTGCGACCTTCAAGAAGGAGAAGAAGAAGAGGAGGAGCAAAGCTTCATGCTCCAGCAGCCGACTGCACAAGAGGCCACGTCATGAGGACCCAGACCCCGATGATCAAGGTCTTGGACCTCATGAGGGGGAGAATGAGGCCACGGCTTCTCATCCAATGGAATTCGCTGCACCATCAGCACCATCCCAAACACAAGAACAACCTCCACCATCAACCCAAGCAAGGGAACCAGAGGATCAGCCCTCTGAAGATGTATAGAATGTACATGTTCTCATTGCCACATCCCAATAACCTATCGAGTTGAGCTCATCGACTGATGAAGAACCATCCACACCACCAACCAACCTACCCTTCACCCCATCACCAACTCCAAACTTACCATTAACCCTCTCACCAACACCATGCACCATACAACCCTTCACCACTCTACCCATACAACCTCAACCCACAATCACCCAACCTTCATCACCACAAAAACCACCAACTCAACCTGATGAACGAGAAACCACCCAAATATAACCTCCTGAACCACAAGTCACCCCATCTGAGCCTGATGAACCAGAGCCAACCCAAACTCTTTCATCACCTACCCCCTCTCAACCATTAACACAAACACAACCCACAGCCCAACAAACCCAGATACAAGTGGATGTTCCTTCATCTTCAAGGCACCCTCTTCAAGGGGTAGTCGATGAAAAAATAGCAAACATGGAGTCACTCAGGAGACGTCCAGAGGTGCCATCGAGGGAGCCAGTCATGATGGAGGATATCCATCAATACATGTACCATGATCGCGATGAAGGGCTGACACTCAATCCTCCAATTCCCTTACCAGAATCCATGTACCTTCTACACCATAGGTTTGTTAGACAGACCACCCAACCACAAAGGGCTATCTTCTCAAACAATGGAATAAGGTTGGTCATGGACATCAAAATGAGGACCTTTGCCAACCGAGCTATCAAGTACATCGAGTACACAGTGGAGAGAGCTCATGGTCAGGTCAGCATCTTTAGTGATAATGACTTGATCAATCTCAATCCCTATGACTTGATCGAGCTATACGCGTACATGACTCAGCGCCAGGATCATGGCATACGATTTGGGATGGCGAACAGAGCGATTGTACAGATAATGGAGACCTTGGTGAAGCATCAAGCCAAAAGTGACTTCGAGATTGCTTTTTGGCTTGGCATCGAAAGACTATCATGCACTCCACCTAATAAAGACTTCCTTGGTTTGCAGAAGAAGAGATCTGCCTCTGTCCTCACTCAACCAGAACTTGGTCTGGTATACAAAAAAGAGTTTGGAGCGAAAAAAAATTAGGCTGACTGTGGCATTTAAGTATTCAAATGAAACACTTAAAAGGTTTCAGAAAGCCATCAGAGACAGATTGGGCAGATCTCACGTACCAACAGAAGATAGACAAAGACTAATACATGAAATATCTACAGCCATTGATTACAGAGGACTAGTTATGCGTTTTTGGGAAATATCACAGGGGAAACCCTAAATGTAGTCTTCTATTTTTGTTTTGTAATTTTCATTTCACCAATGTAAGAATTCATCATTTGTTCCAATGAAAAATTTGGCAAAAGATGCTTTTCTTTAGAATAGCCTCTGTTCTTCATTTATACTTTGAATGTTCTTAGAATAGATGATGTTTGCTCTTTCATTACTTAGGGGGAGATTGTTAGACCCCATAAGTATTATGCATGAAGTAATAAAGACAAACAAGTGATGAAGAACCAGAAGGCCGATGGAAGACTTCAAGGAAAAATGACAAAGTCTGAAGAACAACCAGAAGGTCGATGAACTGACCAGAGATGCAATGGAAAATGCATCTTCATAACCCCTCTGGATGCTAACACTTGGAGTCTCCTTCACCAGTTCAACCAGAGGCAAGCGATGAAGATATGAAGATAAGGTTGAACTAATATCACATGGAAGACAGCTGGAGATAACCATTCAACAGCTAGATTCTACAAAGTTTATCTAGTTTTAATGTTTATCCTTATTATAGATAAGCTTTATCTGTTAGTAGAAGATTAGCTAAATAGTCTCACTAGATAGTTACTTTCTTATTAGCTTACTAGTATAAATAGGTGGCTAGGCCTATTGTAATTTGAGGGATGCTTTACGTTTTACATAATTATTGAATAAAGTGAAATCTTTGGCACTCAAGATTATTCTTTAAATGTTCATACCTTGTTCTCGAGTGTTCATCATTTTATTCATCTAAACACTATAATGTGGTTACTCTTACCTTGATTATTAGTGTTATTGAGAGATGTGGGATCAACAATATGCCTTGGAGGATGGTATCTCCAATAAGGCAATGTGGTTGTTGGCCTTGATGGAGATCTCGTCAATGGAGAAGTTGACGTTCTTGACAGCCATCTGTTTGTATCAATAAGAAGTAGAGCAAACAGGTTGTTAGAAATAAACCAAGAGTTTATGGTTAAGTATAGATAAAGATTTTGAACAGATAAAAACTTCTTTTGACAAAACCATAAAAGATTAGTGTTTATCAAGTGAAATGTGTATAAAGAAACAATATTATAACCAAGAAAGAGATGATTAAAAACCTTTATTGTTTAATGTATTTAAGAGATTAAGATTCTTAAAATAGATTAAACGTTTCTTTAACAGAAGATAAAGAAAAAGAAGATATCGACCTTAGATGTAAAAGAGAAGAGGTCGAAAAAGATTAGGTTTTTGAGTGAAGTACATGGTTGTTTGCAATAGCAATAGCATTAGTGCTATCACAATTAATAGGAACCTTTGAAAACTGAAGGTCATAGTCCAGCAGCTTATTTTTCATCCAAAGAATTTGGGCACAACAGATACCAGTGGCTACATATTCAGTTTCAGCTGTTGATGTGGACACTGAATTTTGCTTTTTTACTTATCCAACTCACCAACTTTCCACCTAGAAGCTGACAGCCTCCAGTGGTGCTTTTCCTATCAATTTTGCA
>NC_037529.1:25668225-25672438 GCF_001531365.2 Cynara cardunculus var. scolymus
TCAAGAAACCCTAGGGGTTGTTCAACATAAACTTCCTCTTGAAGTTTTTCATTAAGGAAAGCGCTCTTTACATCCATCTGAAAGACCTTGAAGTCTCTATGGGCAGCAAAGGCTAGAAAGAGTCGAATTGCTTCAAGTCTAGCCACTGGTGCGAAGGTTTCGTCATAGTTGATTCCTTCATCTTATCTATAACCTTGAGCAACAAGCCGAGCCTTGTTGCGGGTTACCACACCATCTTCATCCAACATGTTGCGATATACCAATTTGGTGCCTATCACTAATTTGTCAGATGGACATGGGACAAGGTACCAGACTTTGTTCCTATCAAACTCAATGAGCTCTTCTTGCATAGCAAGAACCAACTAGGATCAGAGATAGCATCATTGATTTTCTTGGGTTCAATTAAAGTAAGAAAGTTGATGAAAAGACAGATATTACCTAGACCACAACGTGTCTTGATACCTGCATCTGGATCACCAAGAATTTGATTAATTGGGTGGCTTTTAGTCCATCACTGAGCCGGTAAAGGGGCTTCATCTGAATAAGCAAGTTCAGGTATGGAAGATGAGACTTCAGCAGCAGTATCTTCAACAATAGGGACTATTGCCAAAGGAGCCTTAGATTCAGCAACTGAAACAGGTTCAGAAACTGAAGGCATTTCATTCACTGATGGATCAGTGTTTGAAGTAGAAAGAGGAACACAACTAATGGGCACTGCAGCGATCTCTGAAGAAGATGCGGTGGAGTAACTAGCTGTAACTGGAATGATGAGTGGATCATCTTTAGCTTCAGGAGATTCAGTGTTGAGAGGAGCACTGTAAGAAGCTTCAGGTTGTCCATAGGGAGAGAACATCCAGTTTTCTAATTCATCCTCATCATTTAAGATGGGTTTTGAATTAGCTGACTGAGATTCGTCAAAGGTGACATGAATAGATTCCTCTATTGTCTGTCTTCGTTTGTTGAATACTCTTAAGGCTTTGGATACAAAAGAATATCCAAGAAASATTCCTTCATCAGCTTTGGGATCGAACTTCCCAAGTTGGTCGCGGTTGTTGAGAATGTAACAAGTACAACCAAATATGTGAAGAAATCTTATGGAAGGCTTTCATCCATGGAAGAGTCCATAGGCTGTCTTCTTGAATCATTTCACGATCAGCAATCGGTTTTGAGTGAAACAAGCGGTGTTGACAGCTTCAGCCCATAATTGAGTAGGGAGGTGGGATTCGCTAAAAATTGATCGAGCAGCCTCAATGATTGTTCGATTTCGTCTTTCAGCGACCCCATTCTATTGAGGAGTTCTCACTGAAGAAAAGTTGTGAGAGATTCCCTTGTCCTCAAAGAAGTTATCCATAGTACACTTTTTTAATTCAGTGCCATGGTCACTTATGATAGATCGTACTTTAACATCGTTTAGTACTTCTATCTTTTTGATGAACGAAATGATTTCTTCAGGTGCTTCATCCTTGGATCTGAGAAAGAATACCTAAGTATACCTGGCATACTCATCAACAATGACAAGTGTGAACTTCTTTCTAGCTAGGGATTGCACGTTGACTGGACCAAAGAGATCCATATGCAATAGCTGAAGAAGCGCAGTCACTGAAAAGATTTGCTTCGACTTGAAGCATGCTCTTGTTTGTTTTCCTTTTTCACATGCTAAGCAAAGAGATTCCTTTGCAAACGAGTGTTGAGGAAGACCAGTGACAAGATCATTTCTTGACAGCTCACTGAGTGTCTTGAAGTTGAGATGAGATAGCCGTTTGTGCCATAACCAGTTAATATCTGATGAGGCTTTGGAGAAGAAGCAGCTATTCTCGGTGAGACAAGAATTCATATTGATGATGTATACATTCTCTAGACAAGAATCGGTTAGAGCAACCTTATCATCTTTGTCAAGAACATGACATGAATTCTTTGAGAATTTAACTGTATAATCTTTATCACACAATTGACTGATGCTAAGAAGATTGTTCTTCAGTCCTTCAACATATACAACGCGTTTGAAAGTTGTTGCACCATTGGTTAATATACCAAAACCTTTGGTATATCCTTTTCCATTTCCACCAAAGGTTACGGAAGGTCCTCTTTCTTCCTTGAAATGAGTTAGAAGAGATTTATCTCCATTCATATGTCTTGAACATCCGCTATCAAGATATCATATGCCTTTGACATCCTGTACAAGGAAACAAAATAAGAATGCTATTGGTACTCAGCTATTGGGGTCTAGCTTTGTTAGAGGCTTCATCATCTGATGCTGAAGAACCAGCATCAGTAGATGGCATCATCGAACCTGAAGAGGTTTGAGTGGAAAGAGGAACAACCTCTGACACTACTAAGGTAGTTTCAGTGGAAGTCTTCACTAAGCCTGATAAAGAGGCTTTAGTGGTAGGAACTACAACGTCTGATGCTGAAGACTTTTCAGCAGGAGTTGTCTTTGCTGAGCCTGAAGAAGAGTCTTCAACGGTTTTCTTCACCTTGGTTTCTAGAGCAGCCTTTGTGGATGATTTCGCCTTGGTTGATTTCTCAGCCTTGGCTACTTTCTTGCCCTTAGCTGGTGAACCAGCTTTGGCGGCAGAAGGACACTTACTGGCAATATGTGTTTTCTCACCACAATGTTTACATTTCCTAAAGCTGAGAGTAGCTTTAGGGCCAAGAAGTATCAGACTAGAAACAAGACCAGCTCCAAGAATTCCCTTCTCATTGGTTCTAGGAGGAACCTTTGAAGAATTGGATTCATTAGGTGAAAAGTTCACATTGAGMTGTGACTTGGATTTCTGATGGGATTCAAATTTCTTAGTCCCTGAAGAGGAAGAAGCTTCACAAGCTGAAGGAATAGACCTAGATCTATTAGACTTGTTAGACTTCTTGGGAAGAGATGTCGTGATAATGGATTTACCTTTGTCTTTGCATCCAGAACTCGAAGGAGTTCCTTCAAGATGACTCTCAGTAAAAGAAAAAGACTGAGAGGAAGAAGTGTTGGGAATAGAAGAGACGAAGGTACCAAATTTGAGCATGGACCTGTCATTAACACATTCTTCCTGATCATAGGAGAATTCTAGACCAGTCGTTATCTTGGCGGGGATTTGAGCGTTAATGATCTCAGAGGCCTTGATGGAAGCTTTGCACCACCCTTCAATGGTAGCTTTCTCGGCCTTGAGTTCAAGCGATTGCTCGCTCACGCTCAGCGATAGCCTTCTCACGTTCAACAGTGATGGCTTGGTTTACAATAACCTGATCTTTAAGATTTTCCTCGACAGAGGTCAATTCTTTGATCTTAGAATGACAAATCTTCAATTTCTCTTGAAGATCAACGTTAAGCATTTATGTTTTCGATTTGTCATTGAGGGAATTATAAAGGTCAATCGTCAACGTATCTAGTGTAAAAAGACTAGAAAAAGAAGAGGGTTCATTCAGGAAACATACCTGAGTAGAAGAAGAAGATGTCTTAGAGGAAGTAGATGCTTCTGAAGATCCTTCATCTGCATATATGGCCATCAAACAAACATAGGCTTTATCCTCTTCATCTGAGGATGATTCATTGGATGACTCAGCCCAGTCATCCTCTTCAGCAATAAGTCCTTTTGTACTTCTCCTTTAGTTTTGAGTATTTCTCATCTTTGGTCCTAAAGGAGGAAGGAGAATTAGAAGATGGCGTCGCATTCTTTTTTGACCTGCATTCACCTGCAAAGTGTCCGGGCCAGTGACAGTTGTAGCAGACAGCTGAAGCCTTGTCTATTCTTTCAGACTTTGGCTTTTTCCTGAGGGACAGCTGAGGAGATCTACTGAAGTTGCTCTTACTAGCGAACCTCCTAAATGACTTAGTAAGGAGTGCCAGGGACTCATCAAATTATGTTAAATCAGACTCTGCAATGTCCTTAGAGGTAGAAGAATCTATCTCCGTGATAATAACGGAAGGAATAGAAGAAACAAAAGGGGTAGAAGAATTTCAACTGAGTAAGTCTCAGAGATCAAAGCCAAAGGAGAGCTTTTCATTTCCCTTGACTCTTTTACAAGATTCCTCTTCAGTTGACGAGATTGCTCATGGTTAAGCAGAATCCCGTACAAATTAGAAAGATAAAGAATGGGCATGTCATTAGACATCTTGAGACACATAGAAAAGGTGTCCCAAGACTCAGGAAGGCATTCTAGAAACTTGGTTAAAGTTTCAAAATTAGAATATTCCCTGCCGACAGCCCTAAGATCAATAAGAAGG
>NC_037529.1:25672898-25675850 GCF_001531365.2 Cynara cardunculus var. scolymus
ATCTTTTGTATGTGTGTGTGTTTGTAATTTGTAAAGCCATTTGTAAGCGGTAAAGTTATCTAAGAAAGGAGATAAACTAATACTGAAAACAGCTAAACAGAAAGAGAGAGAGAAAACACTGCTCTGATACCATTTGTTGGCTCTTGACGGTCTACAAGAACAGTAAAACAGTTTGAGAAGGGGGGATGAATACAAACACAATATTTTCAAATTTAAAATATATATTGATAAAGAAGATCAATACAGATTTTACAAGATTGTTTGCGGCAAGATAAAGTGATAAAAACCTATCTAAACAATCTTTAGTTACACACTAAATCTTAGCAAATAAAAGAAAAGAAATGTTGTAGAGAAGATCCTTTACTTAAGCTAGAAAATGCTTGAAGTAAGAATTAGGGTTTGAGAGTGAGTTACGTGCACTTTACATGGAGAAGAAACACTTCTATTTATACCCAGTGCATTAAATGTTCATTTATTGCAATATGGTAGGGTTAAAGTGCGTGTCAAGCCTAAAGAGGAAGACTTGTCCTTTGCTACAGTGAATAGTACAAAAAGCACTATTCATTAGCAGACATCCTTACCTAAAGTTGGTGGACAATAGAGTCGACTAGTCGACTCCGTACCGTACCAACTTTCATAAGGGTATGGGTTTTGTCCTTTGTGTGCATAAGGACAAGACAACAACAATCGTGCTAAGTAAGCTTCCTTTGATCGCTGAATGCTGGAATGACCTGAGGGTCTCTTCATCATTCGCTGAAGCTTGAGCAGTCTTCACACATATGTAGACAGGCTTGTAATCACTAAATACCGCTTCAGATCACGTACTCACCAGTCTCTAATTTTTAGTTTCAGTCTTCGACATTTGCTGAAGGTTCTTTGGTGTGAGTGTTGTCTTCTTGAAGTATTGTTGTCTCTGATAGATTTACAATGCAAGTTCTTCAGTGATCACTGAACATGCTCAATGAAGATCGCTGGAACTGAAAAGACAGAAACATAAATACAACGTATAAGTGAAAATGGATTATCATCAAATCACTGAGAGAGAGGATCAACAACCCTATTCATCATGCACCCTGTTTCACTTGTCCAATGAGATTGTTCACGCACCCATATCATCATGCACCCTATTCATCATGCACCAATTTCATGTTGTACCCATTTCATCATGCACCTATTTCATAATCATTTTCACTTACTCCATGCACCAATTTCACCATGTATGAAACCGGTTTCATCATGCACCCATTCAATAATCATTTTCACTTACTCCATGCACCAATTTCACCATGTATGAAACCGGTTTCATCATGCACCCATTTCATAATCATTTTTTACTTACTCAATGCATCAATTTCACCATGTATGAAACCGGTTTCATGAATATTTTTTTATTACTGATTTCATGGATTTATTAATCTAATAACTTACGATTTTCATGAATCTTGGCAATAATAAACCGAGACACAATATAACAAAATCCAATTTTTAACATTATAATTTAATTAAATATTTAAATGTTACCATTTATAAACATTTCTTTATTATGTTACCTTAATTAAGATTTATTAATAACTTTCATATTTAATAGAAAACAATGCAAATGACCAATATACCCTTAATGATTAAATTTAATTAGAAAAAATGGAATTTTCCAATTGGTCGAAATTAGTTTACACGATTTCTAAGAATTGCATGGTTTTCATTTGAACGTGCCTATATATATAGGAGCGATCAAATGAAAACCGCCCTCATTTGTGTAAACCATGTTAACCAATCTCATCTATCTATTTTGTTAATCAATGGTCAAGATTAGTTTAGGTTATATTAGGAAATTAAAAAAATTAAAAAATAAAAATTTATTTTATAATCCCTATAAGGGCAAAATGGTAACTTTGGTAGTGGTAATATTAATGGCAACCATATCATGTATATCGTAATATTGAAACAAAATCATATGTAAAATAATATATTAATTTTATGTTCAAATATTATAAATAAAATTACATCCATCATTAAAATAGATCAACAATAAAAATAAAACACACTATAATCAATTTAACATAATGAAACCTTTTGAATAACAATAATAAAAAAAATTACTACTACATTTCACGAACGAAATGGTTTCACTGTTTCATCAAATGAAAGGGTTTCATTGTCACTAATTACACAAAATATTCTTAGAAACCATGAAATGGTTTCACTTTTCTTCAATCACCCATTACATCGGTCAACATTGTTGGATGAGTCATTTGTCATTTCACGCTATTGATAATGAAATGGTTTCATTGTTCACTAATTATACAAAATTTTCTTAGAAACAATGCAATGGTTTCACTTTCTTCAGTCACCCATTACATCGGCCATCATGGTTTGATGAGTCATTTGTCATTTCAAGATATTGATAATGAAATTGCTTCACTTTTCACTAATTGCACAAAATTTTCTTAGAAACCATGAAATGGTTTCACTTTCTTCAATCACCCATTACATCGGCCAGCATGGTTTGATGAGTCATTTGTCATTTCATGCTATTGATAATGAAATTACAGCACCTATATCATCATGCACCCTATTCATGATGCACCCATTTCATGATGCACCCATTTCATGCACCACCCATTTCATCATGCACCCATTTTATAATCATTTTTGTCACGCCCCGATTTTTTTTTCTTGCAAGTGCCGTGACGTCATTCTTAATAACTTATGTCATGAACAAAAATACGAACTTAAAATTCCAAACACACATAATATGTTTAACATAAWTCGTTAHATAATTGCGGAAGCGTAAAATACTTTAACATAATCAATGCTAATTAAAATATCTAATCAAGCATGATTCAAAAACATAGTCCCGTCTTTCTTCATTCACTCGTCTACTGACAAATGACACCGGAAATATATACATGTATAGTATAAGCAAAAAGCTTAGTGAATACAATATGGTTT
>NC_037529.1:25678120-25680866 GCF_001531365.2 Cynara cardunculus var. scolymus
GGGTTCGAAACCCGGCCTCAACACTTCTTTTCCAACAAATTTTTAAATGAAACAGGAAACAGCATGCGAGGAAGACAGACGAAAACTGCAGCCATTGCTTGCGTTTTCAAGCTCTTTGAGCTTGAAAATGGCTYGTTTCTTGACYKTTTTTYTTCATTCTTTTTGTGCCAAACTCTTGGTAATATTTTTACCAACACTTTGACATAAAGAACACGAATTTTCATCAAGAAATGAGTTCCATTTACTCATTTAAAGTTTGTTTTTAAAACTAAAACTTAACAACTTAAAAACATAAAAATCGAACAACGAAAACACAAATATGAGACATGAGGCTACTGGGGTTTGATAGATTACTTAAAAACGAAGCTATACACATAATTATCAAGAGATTTGGTTAAGAATCTCACCCAAAATCGGTGAAAAACCGAGATTTTCGATCCCGAACTTCAAACTCCGATTTCTCTCTCAAAACTCAACTATTTTTCGAGATATTTGAACCAAAACGTTCCTAAGCCAGAGCTCTACAATTTATATGCCAAGAGTTTTGGCTTATTATTTGAAAAAATCGGACAAATCGCGAGTTTTAGACTGATGGGTCGTTTTCTCAAACAATTATGTACTTTTGGCAGAACAGGTCCCTCATCTTTGAAAAAGATGATATTCGGCCCCCTCAAGTTTCTGACATTTACTATTAGACGCCTTCTGACGTAATATCTTACATTTTTGGTCCAATAATTAAAAGAAAACAATTCTATTTTATTTTCAATTTTGTCTTTCTTKTTATTATTTATTTATTTAAGATTTCTACTTTATAATCCTTAATTAATTACGTAAATATTTTACATTTCAAATAATTTTAATAAAAAATATTTAAAGGCCCATGTAATATTATTTATATATTTAATAAAAAAATGGGTTTTACAATTTTCACTTACTCCATACACCTATTTCACCATGTACGAAACTGGTTTCATGAATATTTTTTTTGATTCTATTACTGATTTCATAAATTTATTAATCTAATATCTTTGATTTTCATGAATCGTGGCAATAATAAACCGAGACACAATATAAATAAATCCAATTTTTAATATTATAATTTAATTAAATATTTAAATGTTGCCATTTATAAAATTTCCTTTATTATGTTACCGTAATTAAGATTTATTAATAACTTCTATATTTATTAGAAAACAATGCAAATGACCAATATACCCTTAATAATTAAATTTAATTAGAAAAAATGAAAATTTTTTATTGGTCGTAATTAGTTTACACGGTTTTTAAGATTTGCATGGTTTTCATTTGAACATGTCTCTCTCTCTCTCTCTCTCTCTATATATATATATATATATATATATATGCAGAGAGAGAGAGAGAGAGGAACTTTACTTTGCAAATCACGTTATTTGTACAAACCTTATTCAACCAATCATAATTTTTCAATTTGTTTATTTTTATTGTAATTATGAGAGATTGATTAATTATTTTTATTGTGAAGAATATTAATTATGGATATTATCATCTTCATTATTTTAATTTTAGAGAAATACATGAAACAGTTTCATTAAAATTTCATTAAGTATTATATGAAACAAATTTATAATCATATATGAAACAACTTCATCAAAAAAAAATATTATATGAAACAATTTCACAAGATTAAACAATTTCACAAGATTAAACAATTTCATAAGATTAAACAATGAAATCGATGGATGAGGGTGGTTTGTACGGTTTGTACAAATTGAGTGGTTTGCATTTGATCGTTCCTATATATATATATACACACACAGAGAGAGAGAGAGAGAGGGAATCAAATGAAAACCGTCATCATTTGTGTAAACCATACAAACTAATCTAATCCATTCGTTTTCTTGATCAATGTTCAAGATTAGATTTGTTTATATTATGAAATAAAAAATAAAAAATAAATAAAAGTTTATTTTTTAATTGAAAAAAGGGCAAAAATGTAAAACATCAAATATCATTAACCGAGGCAACAAGATCATGTATATCCTAATATTAATGAAACAAAATCATTGTTTTAAAAACTATATATATATCATCGTATACTTCCACATATTCTAATAAAAAATGTTAGAATAATCTTGAAAATTAAACAAGTTCATCCATGAACGTGTTCATTAAAAATCATTATTTTAATGAATGAAATGGTTTCACCGTTTCCTCAATACACAAATCAACGTATTTCTAGAGGAGACATCTGAAATTTTCATGTTTTTCAGAAGATGGATCCGTTTCAATCTTATTATGAAATGGTTTCAAAGATTGCCAATTACACACCATGGTTATAAATTTGTATGGTATGGCAGATGCAATTTTTTTAATGGTTATGAATTGTGAAACAGGTTCATGTAATGGTTATTGTAAATGGTTGATATGTTAATTTTAAGAACATGGTGTGTAATTGGCAATTTTTGAAACCATTTCATAATAAGATTGAAACGGATTCATATTCTGAAAAACATGAAAATGACAGATGTCTCCTCTAGAAATACGTTGATTTGTGTATTGAGGAAACGGTGAAACAATAATTTTGTTTCATTAATATTAGGATATATATGATCTTGTTGCCTCAATTAATGATATTTGATATTTTACATTTTTTTGCCCTTTTTCAATTAAAAAAATAAACTTTTATTTACTTTTTATTTTTTATTTCCTAATATAAACTAATCTAATCTTGACAATTGATCAAGAAAATGGATGGATGAAATTGGTT
>NC_037529.1:25681251-25694907 GCF_001531365.2 Cynara cardunculus var. scolymus
AAATTAGAACTGATTAGTTTGTGGTAACTATGAGATCCAATCTCAACCACACATATTAATAATCAATGGTTAAAATTGAAAGAAATCTTAATTAATGTAATTCCAAAAATAAATTGCTTACATTTAATGGCATAATGTAAAGAAGGGCAAGATGGTCATTTTTTTGATTTAGCCGGATTTGAGCGCGCGCTACAAATCCGTTAATATTCTTAATATACACTATTCCATTTGAATCCAAATAGAGTCAAGATACTGTCTGGTTTTCGAGAAGGAGACGATTTCCATAAACCCTAGTGTCGATCGCAAGTGGAACCATATACATAATCGATAGATGCTAACGAAGGATTAGGTAAAATCGCATTATGTTCTACATTTTCAAAATATGAAGAATCCCGTAAACATTGTTTCTGTAATGTGGAATGGTACAGAAAGAAGAAGCGGTAGGATAAAGGCCAAATCGATGTTCAAGTTCTCAAATAAAGAAAGCGAACCCATAGACCTAGACGATGATGTTGAAGACGATGTTGAGCTTATTGGTATCGAAGAAACAAGTATCCTCTTATTACATTCCCTAACACGGTTTTAGGTTAGTAGACATCAGTTTCATGTTTTATTGTTGGTGTTGTTTTTGTTTTAAAAATGTGGAAACATGAATATTATGTTTTTTTTTTGGAAAAGAATTTACAGCATTTTGATAATCAATTTATGCTACATTGTGATTACATTTAGTATTGATCATAATATTTGTGTGGACAAAAATTGGTGTGCTACTTTGTGATAACATTTAGTATTGATCATAATATTTGTCTAGACAAAAATTGGTGTGCTAAATTGTGTTCAGGTTCTTAATTTCTTATCCTTTTTATAATAGCAGCATATGCACTTCTTCTACTAAATCACTTATCACATTGCAAGAAAACTTACGTCTGTGGCCTGTAGTCTGAGGCCCCTTGTGGTCTTTTGCTTGGATTGGCAATACTTGCATTTTGGCTTTGTATTCATGATCAAGTTGACAATTTTGTAGTTCCAGGACAAAATGGTACTGGTTCTTGTACTTAGCTTAAATGATGTTTTAATTTACTGCATCCAATAACCATCCCCTTTCAAATGCCTGTAGCAGGCCCTACAGCACATGACTTAAGACCGTACTCCCTGTCCAAAAATTTGAGTTTCAATTTCATTTTAGAGATTCAAAATGAAACCCCCAGACATATGTTTCTGGTACCTGGCTTGGAGTTTTTTGGGTGTCTTATAAGTATATACTTAATAGTGTAGGAACCAATACAATCATACAAACTGTCCTTTCTTTTATTGAAACTTCATCGAGTTAATTACAAAATACAAGTAACTAATATATATACAGTAACAAGGGACACACCCCTTGACAAACAGTCACAACCTTTCAAATAGGTGTGACAGTTAATTAACTGTCCCATACTAACCACCAATAATCATTTTAACTGTCAACTATCAACTTGAATCCAAGTCTAGCTTAACAATTGTTTCATTCTTATTTCATGGGACTGCAGAATTCCCAACAGTCTTTCAAGAGACATAATTGAAATGTCTTTTGATTCTTCTATAGCTACTACCACATACTCAAACTTTCTAGTTAGGCTTCTTAGAATCTTTTCCACGACTCTCCTGTCTTCTACAGTTTCCCCATTGAGACGTAGTTGATTCAATACTAAAATAGTTCTGTTATAGAAATCTTCTATAGTTTCTGAATCTTTCATTTTTAAACCATCAAATTCACATCTTAGAGTTTGGCTCAAGGTCCAAAAGATGTGAAAGATCGACAAATCATTCGATCCCTAAAACGAGCAGATGCTGTTGAGCCAAAAACAGAAGGTTTGATAGAAAAAATTCCTCAAAAATGGATAAGCAAAATGAGTTCAGGTTATAAGAAACTGTTCCCGCCTTTGAGCCAAAAGAATAGAGAAGACTGGTTGGACAAGAAGCGAAACGTTTTGATGGTTGTGGCATCATTCATAGCAACCATGGCCTTTCAAGTAGGTACTAATCCTCCGAGTGGTGTTTGGCAAGAAGACAAGCTTGACAAAAATCCACCCCAACACGCTGGGTATGCTGTTATGGCAAACAATCATCAAATTTTACACCATATCTTTCTGATTAGCAACACGGTGGGCTTTGTTTCGACTCTTAGCATCATCTTGTTGCTTATTAGTGGATTGCCTTTCTTGAAGCATCGTGGTTACACATGGATTATGGTGGTTATCATGTGGATGGATTGCTACCACGTTGATGTCAATCAGTTATTATGTTTCCATAATGGTTACAACACCACTAGATACGGCTGAGACAATTAGACCTCTGTCAATTATCATTGTGTTCGTGTGGATAGGGTTGATGACTCTTGTGGTTGGAGGACACATCCTTCGGTTGATGGCAATGACAAAAGAAGATCAAAAACCTTAGCAACCGTTAAGTCTAATCGCCATAAACGATGCTCAAATTTATCTATCGTGTAAAATATTTAGCGGTTCATGTCTTAAATTTGTTTGTATTTCCTCACAACAGGAAAAAACCTTTGTTATTGATGGTTATTTCAGTATTTAATTCTCCTTCGTATCTCCACAGGGAGCATTAACAACAAATTTGCATGCACTGATTAAATAAGAACAAACTGAATTCTGTCATTTCTTTATTTAAACCTCTATACTTCTAGAATGCATTTTATATTGTGTGGTAGGGTTAAGGTTACCTATTGTTGCGTTGTCTTTTTGTTTTTATAATTTGTGGAGTTGTCATTTTTGGACAGAAAATTTCATCACTATTACCACCATCATTGCAGCTCCTGCGATCAATACCACTACCACGGTCACCTTTGCAAAAGGGTATTTTTCTTTGTGGATTAGATGGATCTCTTATTTCCATTTTGTGGGTCACAAACTAAAAGCCAACACATGCATTTTTTGACCAATGATATAACTTATCATGCATTAATGTTAAATGTTAACTTCACCAATCCAAGATTTTGAACAACTATGCAGCATCAGATTTCATTTTTGTACCAAAACTGGTTCAAGATAGATACAGTTTATTACTCTATCCAATAAATTACAGGGGTGATCCAAGCAATTTATGTTGGGTGGTGTTAAGTTGAAATTGTTGAGAGTCTTATTGTTGGATAGTAACTTTTTGAAGTAATTTTTTGAGTTTGATTGAAATGTTTGTGGTACCATGTGGTGTGTTGCATTGTGGATACAATGGGGTGCTACATTGTGGTAAAATATGCAGACACAGAGTCATCACATACACATATACAGACACAGAGTCATCACATATACATATACAATGGTGTGCTACATTGTGGTACCATGCATATGCTTTTTCTAAAGAGATTTTTATCATAGTATTTACTATATCTTCTGCTTTAGTTTACCCTTTGGTCTAATATTCAGTTTTCTTGATCTTTCAGGTGAAAAAAATTCGAAGAGGAAGCGAAATAATGCATCAAAGGAAGGAGATACTGGTAAGAAAGGGAAGAATGGAGCAAAAAAACGTGCAAACGAAGCAAAAAAACTTAAAGAAACAAAGGTGACAAGCCCGAAAGCTGACGCGCATATAAAATCGAATAAAAAAAATGATGTGACCAGTGGCAACAAGCAATGTACATAACTACATACATTATTACTAAGTTGATAGCTAAAATTCCATATACAATATTATACTAAGTTATAACCTCATTGTTAATTAAATAATTTTGCAGTTAAACCGACAGTGGTTACCACATTGTCAGGAGTAAAGGTTATTCTACCATCTGCTCCGAAAGAATCATTATCAAAGGCACCCATTAAAGATAAGGACCCGAAGACCGGCAAGACGGTGCATGATTCAACAATTGTGAAAGATAAGAGATTGAAAACACATGATAAAGATAAGCGAGCAAACTCACCTACTCATTATGTTGAAGTGGATAACCCAATCAGAACAAGAAGCACAACAAAGAATCAAAAGAACCATCTGGAAAAGGTCAGAAGTTCAAAGCAACTACGGTGGGTGGGAGCTCCAGAAAAGAGAAAATTGCTAAGAAGGTCGTTGTTAAGAGCATGAGAAGGAAGAAGTCAGGTAGTCTGCAAACCATCAGAGTCCGGACCACACCTAGGCCACTATGTATGGTTATTCAGTCTCTGAATGATGATCAGAAGAAAGCGGTTGAAGAAATGGGGTTTGGTGGTATGTTAAGGATGAGGACAGATTACATACCTGTCCAATTAGCATTTTACTTGGTGGACAAGCTAGACACATATACGATGGAGCTTCGATTGGGCCAAGGGACGATTAAGTTGACTACAAAAATGGTGAATGATATGTTGGGGACCCCTATTGGAGGAGTTGATATTTATTTGACGGACCCAGCTCCACGAAACAAAAATGTAAAGACTTCTTGGAGATCACAATTCCCTGGTAAAAGAGTACGAATATCCGATGTGGTGAAGAAAGTTGAAGAGTCAGATGATGCAGACTTCGAGTTCAGGATTAACTTTTTGATGTTGTTTATTTCCACAATGGCAGAATGCAATTCATGTGGTCATTGCAACCCTGGAGTTCTTACTTACCTAACAGAGGACACTGACATAGCAAAGATAGATTGGAGAAAATATGTGTTTGATTGCCTAAGAACCAGCAAGGACACATTGAATAGTGAAAAGAACACTGAGACGTTCTACTCAGGTCCAATAACGTTCTTGACGGTACGTGTATTTTTACTTTGCAACTTTTTATGTTATATAACTGACTACTGTATACTAACTAATTTTTACATTTTATTGTACAAAGCTTTTGTATGCGGAATTGACAGAATGTAAGAAGTTTGAAATTGAATGAAGGTGGCCAGCTATCACGGTTTGGAATATGGATTACCTCCGACATAGAGAGTATTTGGAACTAAAAGATGGAGGGTTTGGAACCTGGCCACTTATTGCTGACGATGAAACAGAGAAGGACATATATGCCGATGATTTTGTTGAACGAATCGCGGCTAAGAAAGTTTCCTCAAAGACTAAGTTGGAGGTATTTATGAAACTTATTCAATCTTATCTATACTATATCAAGATACAGGAAATTTGGACACATTAAACTGTTTGCATAGATACATACCCATTTCCAAATATGTGTTTTCATGTGGTACTTGCAACAGATATTGACATCATCTCAGCCCCTTGATCATTGTGGTATCCATGACTGTTTTAGGTACCACATGAAACCAGATACTTGGGCATGAGAATGTATATATGAAACAAAAACAGTTATAGGTACCACATGATACCGCAACATTTGGACATTAGAATGTGGTACCAACTGTCTTGCTCATGGTTTATACCTTTTAGAAAAGTATGTATCCAATTAGAACTACTTGTGCATGAAAATGTATATATGAAACCAACACAGTTATTGGTACCACATGAAACCACAACTGTAATACATGAGAACTGTGGTACCAACTGTCTTGATCACCTTTGTAACATGTTTGTGGTACCCTGTTGTGTGCTACATTGTGGTACCCTGGCAGTGTATGTTTATTCTCAGGCAACCATGTATTTGTACATGAGAATGTATATTAAACGGAATTTAAAGACATAGGTACCACATGATACCACAACATTTGGACATGTTATGTTACATTATGGTTTACACAACACTTTTACATACTGTGTAATATTTGTTTAAAATACCACATACAAGAATACAAGGATTCTATAAGGGCAAAGATGAATTCGATCTTAGCACATAAACAAAGCGCTAAGATGACGATAGACAAGGCCATATCAGATTTCCCGTTGGATAGAGACTTGAGGATAATGAGCAGGGAGCTACAAAGTATGTTCGGACAAGAAGATACTTCTACAGGAGATGTTGTCAATAATGAAACTCAAATTCAGTTGTTTGAAACACCAAAGAGATCTGCAAAGGGGTCAAAGAAAAGGATGAAGGAGGACTAAAAAGCTTTGGATAAAACCCCAGGTTCAACGGCTGGAATGCAGATTGTACCAGGTGCAACCCTTGTTGATTCATCGATATGGAACAATCCATGAACACATATGGAACTAGATAATTCGTTCATTTCATATGCCATGAAAATGCCACACAAGAACTCTAAAATACCAAAGTTTGATTTATGTATTTCACATGATAAGCCTGTCCAGATTCCTCAACCACTTTCATACATCCCTGCCTTCAAAAAATCATTGTTCTCACTAAACTCACAAGTGGAAGCAATCTATGATGCACCTAAAGCATCAAGAAGGGATGCAAACTTAGGGGAATCACTAAGATCTCCATATGTTAAGCGATGCGTAGAGATCGATACGGTAGAGACAAGCTCGGAGAAGAAAATTTGCAATTGGATAAATGTAGCAACAGAACCAACTTGGTAAGTATCATTACCTTTTAATATATTATGTTTAATACATATACCAGACAAAGTATGGTATTAAATTACTACTTCCAAATACATGATGCAGTGAATCCGTATTTGAGACCACATCAGGAGTCGTTGCGTTGAGAGGGACGATAGAATCACTATGTGCGCGAACCCAGATATATAGTAATTTTATTGATAGTTGGGCAACATTACTAAACCACGAAGAGTGATTCAGGAACAGATCATCACCGAGAAGGCTTTTTATGCACAACGCAATTCTTGTAAGTATACTTCTATAAATAATGTAAATCATATATACAAACTTGTACATTATCTAACAACAAAATGGTTGAACCAGTCGACAACAATGCTTGATTCAAACATAAAGGAGGATGTGAAACTGGATATGTTTGTTGACAATCTATTGGCAGCAGTTAGAGGTGATGCAAACATGGTTACCTTCAAATCGATTGACTTGGTGAGTTAATAAGTAGTAACCAATTTTATTATGTGTTGTTTAGATATTACATTTAACACACAACTACCAATTGCAGTTATTATTTCCCATCGTTAAAGACATGCATTTCTTTGTGGTGGTGTTCAACTTCAAACGTCCTTCCATATTGGTTATAGATAACCTTGAGCAAGATCTTGAAACACCCAACAAAAATGAGGAAATACCGGATCTTTTGGTGAGGAACATCAGACAAACTATATTTTTAATTCATTCATTTTATGTTTATTTATTCAATGATTTGAGTCTCATATTTACCGTTTTTGTGCAGCACTTTTTGATGATACAACATCTCAAGAAGGTAGGTCATGCATTGTATGAGGATTTTGTTGGGATGGATCCAGTGAAGATTGCATTGAAATGGTCTACTAAACAGAATTCGCATGATTGTGGTGTATTCTTGATACATCATATGGAGTGCTACATGGGGGAGTTGCCTTACCGATGGAAATCAGGACTAGATGTGGAGGAGCAAACCAAGTCAAACAATTGCAATTATTGAAAAGGAAATACACCACTAAACTATTGCTTTCAGACATCAACACAATCGAAATGTTGTTCAAACAAAACAATAACATATAAACCATGACGACCGATATGATTGCAACTACAAACAATGGTAGACTCCTTCAAGTTACGAACAACCTGTACATAATATAAACTTCAAACATCAAATATCACAATCAAAATGCTGTTCAAACAAAACAATAACATATAAAACCAATAATAAATGACTTTCTATACGATCATACCTTATACACTGCTATTTTCTCATCTCTTTTGTCTAAATGTTCAATTAAATATGTTTCAGCTTTCTCATTTGAATTGACACTCTTAATTGAACATGTCCAGACAGCCCTGTGTATCTCGTTTGCACCTCAAAAAATACAGAACGCGTGTAAATCTCACAAGCATGCCTCTCCAGCTTGCTATAGGTCAACCATTTAGGTAAGGTAGTTCTCGTGTGATAATCAAGACGTCGTTGTTCCCGACGTTGTTTCTCCAAGGCAAATTCAAACCCCAACATAAAACTGAAAAAGATTGTTTCCACCTTTTGAAAAAGAGTTAAAGAATGAGTTTGCACTTTCCGACCTGGATGTTGTCTTCATGAAGCAACACATTGAAAGCTCTTTAAAATACGCGGGTATCCATTGGGATCTTAGAGCAAACATATCTTTCAACCATGGATGATCTTGAAGGGAGAACTCTTCGATAAGAACCATCCATCTACTCTCAAACTCATCAGGTGATATGTGAATGTTCCATACGAGCTTGAAAATTTGTTTCTTGAACGTGGTGTTATTAAGAAGATCATAACTAAATTGCAAGTATATTAATTATGTAAGAAAATAAAGAGTAAACAGAATAATAGGTTGTTCAGTTTCTGTATAACCTTGTTGGGAACTTTATTCATGATGTGCCAAATACAAAGCATGTGCCTTGAATCCAAAAGACTGATGCAATTGTTTGCTTCATCGTAGGACATTGGTCGGTAAGAATCATCATAGGGGGCTTCGAATGTGCTTTCCGAACTGCTTGGAGTAGCCACTTGTAATTTGGAACATGCTTATGTCCAACCAAAGCCGATCCAACGACGACATTGCAGTTATGATTGTCAACCGCAGTGAAGGGAACAAAAACCATGGAATGTCTGAAACAATAAACATATCAGTAACTATAGTTTATAAATAAGGCCATTATCATTTAAAGCAAAATATTCGAACCTATTGGTTCGGAATGTAGCATCAAAAKATATTACATCTCCAAATTCAGAATAATTTAATCGAGCTACTTCATCAACCCATAAAATAGTATGCATTTCGCTACCAACACAATTGTACTCGAAAAAAAAATTATGATCCGCATCCCTCTTCTTGGTCATCAAATCAACCAACACCTTTGCATCACCACGACCGACAAAATTGTCACAGTCCCTCTTATAATTTTGATAATCGACAACCGTTGGACCACCGTGTTCGTACCATCCTCTTAGAGACGTATGCAACTTATGAGCTCGTGTGGCACCCATATTTGAGATTCCTGCATCATGAACAAAACGCTAATCTAAAAATTTCATTTGTCGTCCTTTTCTGGTCAAATCTATATCATCATGTCTCAAAAGTGAATAGTTGTGACCTCTTCAAAACCGTAACACTCATATGTTGTTGTTTCTTTCATCAATCGGAACTTCACACATGTTGTACACTCGGTCCTTTTAATATTGGAGTTTCGCACTTCTCTTTGATGTTTACGGCATACCATCGAATCAAAGGACTTTTTCAATGGCAAACCAAACCTACTACATACAAAGTATTTATTCTGTATTACACCATCATAATTAATCTTTTGGCTTGATCGTCGTACCTCAAATCCAGCCGTCTCAGCATATTTTTGGTATACCGATTCTGCTACATCCAATGACATATACACAAATCCGATAGTGGGCTTGACAACTTCTTCGACTACAGGAATATACCAATTAGTACCACCTGGTGATATTGATAATGCCTGTTCTGCTTGATCAATAGCTGTAAACATGAATTCAAACATATACCTGGTGATTTATTAATGTACCACAAGTGTGCAAATCAACATACTGTATTTATTTACATCAGTACAGTATTCTGGAAACATGAAATCAAACATATACATGGTGATTTATTAATGTACCACAAGTTTGCACATCAACATACTATCTTTATATACAACAGTACCACAACCATGATTATACATACAAAGGTGTTAGCTTTATTCTGAAGCTAATGATAACCTTGAAAAAGTTTTATTAAGCAATCGGGTGCTAGAAGATAAACTGAAGAAGGTTCTGCGCCAAAACGTAGAGCTAGAAGATGAACTGAAGAAGAAGCCGTGCCAAAACGTCAAGTCTAGACGACAAGCCTCTGTGCTAAAGAGTCACGGACAACTAGAGCTTCCTTCAGAGACTACAGAGCTTTTTTGGAGACCAGAGCTTCTGTGGAGACCAGAGCCTCTGCAAGGCTCTGTGAAGACAAGAGTTCCTAGACTCCAAGTCCTTTGGACCAGAGCCCCTCTGTGAGGACCAGAGCCTCTGTGAATGTTCACAGAGCCTCTGGTGATGCTAACAGAGCCTCTGTTATACTTAACAAGAGAGCCTCTGTCGATGCCATCCTCTGTTATCTTTTAGACAACTACCTTCAGTAACCTACCAAACCTGGATAAGATTAATGTTATCCAGAACAGGAATAGCCTTATCCAGAATAAGGAAACTGAAGGTAGTTGTCTAAAAGATAACAGAGGATGGCATCGACAAAGGCTCTCTTGTTAAGTATAACAGAGGCTCTGTTAGCATCACCAGAGGCTCTGTGAACATTCACAGAGGCTCTGGTCCTCACAGAGGGGCTCTGGTCCAAAGGACTTGGAGTCTAGGAACTCTTGTCTTCACAGAGCCTTGCAGAGGCTCTGGTCTCCACAGAAGCTCTGGTCTCCAAAGAAGCTCTGTAGTCTCTGAAGGAAGCTCTAGTTGTCCGTGACTCTTTAGCACAGAGGCTTGTCGTTTAGACTTGACGTTTTGGCACGGCTTCTTCTTCAGTTCATCTTCTAGCTCTACGTTTTGGCGCATAACCTTCTTCAGTTTATCTTCTAGCACCCGATTGCTTAATAAAACTTTTTCAAGGTTATCATTAGCTTCAGAATAAAGCTAACAAAAGGCATTACAGGTTCTAATACAACAAAATACATCTAAAATTAATAAACATATAATTGCATATATTAAAGAATTCCAGAATCACACCAAGAAGATATAACTAATACACATACACAATAAGTAAAGTGAACGATGTGATGATAATAAGTTTGGATAAGACACTGTGATATAAATCAAGTTGAGCACATTATGTTGTAGATGTAACGTAGTTTTTTAACAGATAGATGAAACTAAAACCTGGATTTTCATCATTCTGAATCTCATGGTTCGTTGTGTATTCTGTTGTATCATCCATTCTATGAGTTTCAATATCTTCTACCAAAACAATTTCTTCACAGTCTTTTGGACCTTTTTGAATAGAGAAAGTCCCACATGAAAATCTTCATTACTCTCCCAGGTCATAACCTCCATAACATCTACATTTTCTTCATGAGAATTGACATCTACACTATCTTCATGAGAATTGACATGAATTGAAGAATCAATAGGATTTCTACCATTGTTCTTCATTACGTGAGCAACCTCCTGGATGAAATTCTTGCAGAAAACAGTTATTGATTTGATATTCTTAAATATTATGGAGAAAATTTTCAACAAATATGTGTGATTCCATGTGATAATTTAGAATCATGATCATGTTTACACCTACGGTTTAATTTTTTTGAATTTATTCCACTGAATCATATTAATCTTTAATTTAGGAATTAAAATCAACATTAATTACTTTTTGTGAAATGGTTCTATTTAAAAAATTAATATTTAATCTTCATTAGGAATTGACTAACATACCCTTTTAATTTGATTTTAATTGTATAATTAATATATTAAAATGATTGGTTGATATAGGCCCTCACAGTTACCACAAACAACTCTGTTCTTCCTTGAATGAGCCCATATATATATATATATATATATATATATATATAGGCTGGATCAAATACTAACCATATATTTTGTACTAACCATGCTAACCCGATCTTGGCCATTGCTTTAAACATCCAACGGTTGTGTTTTAATTAGAATAAATATTTAATTTTTTAATTAATATATTAATTAATGTTATATGAACCCTGTTATCACAGGGTAAAAAAGTAAAATTAAGAAATTCAAAGTCAGGACATTGCCGGCGATTTCTGTAACTGATATCCACAAAAGAAACCGATGATTTCATAAGCAAAAATCATGAATCATTAGCTTGAAATCAGGTTCAGAATCTTCTCTAAACAATGGATGGTTACGAGGCATTACTGGACGACGCCAACCATGGAAGGGGTAAGTGAACAAAATTAGGGCTTTTGTTCTTATAAATCGATTGCTAATCCTGTACATTCTTCACAAAATTTTACTTCAGTGAGACGTAAAAGTGAAAGAATCATGAAAAAATACTCATTCTCAAACTTTAAGAACACGAAGGACAACCCTGTGGATGTCGATTTAGAGCAAGGAACCCCAATGTTGGATACTAGCCGGCTTAATAATCAAAGATCAAGAGAATCGAAGCATCAGTCATCAAGAGAATCTAAGATTCGTTTTAGATATGAACATGCATGTTTTTAACAAATTGACTTCATTTGACTTGTGGGTTCATACACATTCGATGTACGAGGTTCTTATCTCGATCGGTTAGTTAGTACCAACTTTAAACATCTCAATAAATGCAAAAAAAGTACATGTTTTGACTTTTGAAATGTTTTGACTATAATATGTAAGATTCAATTTAAATATGAACCTTCATGTAAACATTTGATTGCATTTAACTTGTGGGTTTATAATCCTTCATTGTATGAAGTTGATAGTTTGATCGGTTATGTGGTTGCAATTATAAGCATATCAATATATTCCATAAAATTTCATGTAGTTACTTTTGAAAAGTTTTGATTGTTATGTGTAAGATTCAATTTAAATATGAACATGCATGTAAAACATTTCACTGTATTTGGCTTGTGGGTTCAAACAGGCCCTTATTCATATATAGGACGAATTGATGTCGTGCTTCAATGTTCTTGTCATCCTATGAACATCCTTTGTAAATGCAATAGACACAATCTGTCACTGAAAGAGATTAGCTTCATTCCATGTGTTCAGTTGACATTTGCTGATATGTATAAACAAAATGAAAATGTATAAGATCATGTTGTAAACTACAGCTTTACCCTCAACATAGCACCTACTGAGTGATTTGATGGCCAATGTCGGAGTTTTAGTGGTAGCTTCATCACTTGTAAGTCCCAAGATATGGAAGCATATACTCTGCTAAAATGGCAAGACATTATCAAGAAAGAATAAGGTATCGAAAGAAATCAAGTAAGAAGGGCATGGTGTTTTTAACTCGTCCTCTGGATCAACTCTGTACTCTGCTGTCATATTTTTCTTTTGCAGAGATAGAAATGGTGACAAGTAAAACACGGGCGATTGAATAAATTTCATATAGTACCAAACACTAGAACATTCTTTTCATCAAACATTGAGCATGGTGTAATATCTCAGGGTTTATAGGTTCAAATTCCCCCTTTTACAACTAAAACATGCTTCACACTCAACAACATYAAAAAGGTTTGATATGGATTTCAACAGGCCCTATACCCTGTCATAGTTGATCTGTGGGGTCGGCTAAATTCAGTGCTTGAGTTATAGTAATTTTGCAATGCAAAGAAATGAGAAATTTGGTACCAACTGATTAGTGATTAGCAACTAGGTCAAAAATAAGAGTTTGGCTCTTAATGAGAACATCAATATTAGCAAATAGTAAGAATAAACATCGCTATTACCAATCAAGTTCACCCTGTTTGGATGCTTCTGTAGTTTTATACTTCATGCCTGACCCAATGTGAGCAGATATGCTTTTAGCAGCGGCCAGGGGTTGCTGCCATGCTGGGTCGTGTTTGTGAATGAGAGGGAGCCCAGTAATCAATGAGGGGGAGTAGAAGATTAAGGGATTGTGTCTGCATGAATTTTGTCTTTTTACAACTGAGCCACTCTGGCCTCTATGTAGCTTTGCCCCTGATTACGAGTTCTTTAGTTATGAGTTTTGTTCATTGCAGTTGATGAAATATGGAGTTTTGATTTAACATA
>NC_037529.1:25695787-25702514 GCF_001531365.2 Cynara cardunculus var. scolymus
AGGGGGAGTAGAAGATTAAGGGATTGAGTCTACATAAATTTTGTCTTTTTTTACAACTAAGCCACCCTGGCCTCTATGTAGCTTTGCCCCTGATTGCGAGTTTTTTAGTTATGAGTTTTGTTCATTGCAGTTGCTGAAATGTGGAGTTTTGATTTAACATATATGTAGATGCAATTGTGTACACATGTGTTGCAAAAATGTTTACAGTATTAAATTTTTTTGTACAGGAAAAGTAGTTACATGCTCATAATTCCTATACTTTGTAGTCATACCCAAAGTTTTGATCAATCTTGCTGTCGTATTACCTTAGTAGTTTAAGATTTAACCAAACATATGCTGATACGTATAACCAGAAACATATGCTGATATGTATAACCAACATATGAACAAAACATATGCATATGTTCATATGCTCAGTTTCATATGTGAGTAGATGGTTCATCTACATAGCGAATAGAATATGAACACACAGTTTGCATACGTATGAGCAGCATTAACAAACAGTATGAACACACATACTTCATTTGGATGCTTTTGTAGTTTTATACTTCATGCCTGACCCAATGTGAGCAGATATGCTTTTTGCAGCAGGCAGGGGTTGCTGCCATGCTGTGTCGGTTTTTTAATGAGAGGGAGCCCGGTAATCAATGAAGGGGAGTACAAGATTAAGGGATTGAGTCTACATATGTTGATATGTATAACCAGCATATGAACAAAACATGGCAGCAACATATGCTGGTTAAGATTAAGATTTAACCAAACATATGCTGATATGTATGACCAGCATATGAACAAAACATATGCATATGTTCATATGCTCAATTTCATATGTGAGTAGATGGTTCATCTACATTGCGAACATACAGCATGAACACACAATACTCATACGTATGCACAGCATGAACAGAATATGAACACACAGTATGCATATGTTCATATATCAACAGATTTAACACAATTATTCATAACTTCTTCTCTATCTTAGTAGCTAAGGCATCTCCATTAAGTTTTAGGTTTTCTAGAGTGACGTACAGTCTGCGTAACACTTTTTCAGGATCCTCTTCACCAAAATCAAAAACCTTGTAGGTTCACAAAAATTTAGATGTGCCAACAAAATAAATCTGAACTGAATTAGTCAATACATAATTGAATGACCAAGTACCTGGTTTTCATTTAGAACAGAACGGTATGTGACAAGAAGTTCACCATCCAACTGGCCACCACTCTTGGAGTTCACAAATACTATTGTTGGGCATACAGGTGCAAAACTAAGAGCCTCAAACTATCCTCCCGGAACAAGGATGTAATCAGGAATATAGAACTCATTCAAAAAGATGTTGGAAGAGGAATTCAGATTATTCATTGTAGAACCAATTGCAGACACAACATATAAAAATCTAGAGATTCAACAAATTAATTGAGGGTCAAAAAATCTTATTAGGTGTATGAAATAACTTTTGAATAACATCAGACTTTGTTATAACCTTGCGATACCTAGTATAGACTCCACTCTGGGAGCATTTTTTCAGTCCAAAGAGTTATCACAGGAGGTCCAAACAGAACTGTGGAAAAATATTGTGTTCATACCTTAACTTAGAGCATAAATGTCGTCGTTGAACAGAATAATATTTTTTTTCTGTTTTGCAAATCTGACTATTTCAATGATGGGGTCCATTTTTATATTTTCATGCATTTGATCATCTGTTCACATTAAGTCAATGCTTGTACACAGTTTAACTAAGATTTGGGATAAAGCTTAAAATTCCACTGTCATGAGAGTAAGTTGATTTATAGATTTACACACTTGTATTATGACTGTCATGAGCACGATGAGTAGACGAACTTGAATTAGTTACATAAACATTGGGTCGGGGGGATATGTCAAGAATTCAAATCACAAACCATATATTAAGGATGAAAATTCATAATTGGGCCAGCAGCAGCCACTTGCAGGATAGATGCAGGGTCGCTATAATTATGTATGTGAACAAAAAAGGTGGTTGGGGGGGGTAGGTTAAGGTAATATACAACACGAGGCCATCTACTTCCAGGGTTAAAGCAAAGAAGCAAAATACCTGGACATTTACCTGTTACACCATCATAGAAGTAAATTGGTTCATATAAAGGTGGCTTTATGATAAACCATTCAACTTATTTCTCGTTATTTATGTGGGGTGAGGAGATGGTTCATCTACATAGCGAAAAACATAAACTATGTTCTCGTGGTTGATTCACCATATGCATCAAACAACTTGTTCAAAATACAACCTTCAGATGGTTTTTTTATTTGTGTTGGTAACATATGAGTCGTTAAAAGTTAGTAATGTTACATTGCTTAATCAAGCTTGATTATAAACTTACTAAAGCGTTTATTTTCTCTACAATTAACAATTCGTGAATCATTTATGTTCATTATATGGCCTTGGTGCAGATGAAGTTAGCATGAGACGTACTAATGTACAAGTTAATAATAAAGTGTCTGGTGAAATGGAAAAACCCGCAACAGCAGCAGATGGAATTCAAAGAGGTAAAGTATATATCTAAAACCTGTTTTATTTATAACTTCAAGCTGTGAAATGCAGATGGTTTGATTTTAAATTTCTTTTATTTCAATCGTTTTGGTGTAGCATTCACGACGAAGATACATGTAACATCCACCATCGGGATGTATCACAAGTATGTTCATATGTCACTTATTGATCATTGATGTGGCCGTAGGATGTTCATATCAATGTATAAAAGGGTCACAATTCGATGGTTATCTTTGTAGGTGCTTTCCGTATATGTTGTAAATGTCTACTTTTCAATAAATACAAAAACAATAATGGGTTTTATTTAATTTTTTTAATCGTTTATTTATGACTAATGCAACTACCCCACGATATTTTTGTTAGAAGCCAAATTACTCCCTACGCAAACATTACATTTGCTATATAAAACGGTTTAATGATTCAAGCTGGTTCATTTGGAACAGTATGCTGTTATGTATAAACAACATAGAACTTAGGGAATTTTCTGATATGTTTAAACAAAATGAACAAACGATGATTCAAGCTGAGGCATTCAATGTGTGATCATGTGAAACAGTGGTTCAGGTCGCTACATATGAAACTGACCATATGATCAACAGTAGATATGAAGTTCATTCTGCATATACATTTCAACATAATTGTTCACAATCATATACCTTGAGTTGCACTAGATATACTTTATTCTCGCTATCCGGTTCTCATTTAACAATATTGGGTTTTAAAACTCGTTTGACGATTTTCTTATTAAGTTTAATAGTTCAGTTCACAGATGCTGACATGTATGAACATAACGAACACACCATCTGCATATGTTTGTATAACAGAATGAACACACATTACGCATATGTATGAACCGCATGAACAGAAAATGAACACACGGTATGCATATGTATGATCAGCATGAACATACAGTATGAACAAACATACTGTATGAACATAGTATGAACAGAATACGAACACACAATATGCATATGTGTGAGCAGCATGAACACACAGTATGAGTATGTTTGAGCAGCATGAACAAAATATGAAACACACAGTAATGCATATGTTCATATATCAACAGATTTAACACAATTCGTAACTGCTTCTCTATCTTAGTAGCTAAGTCGTCTCCATTAAGTTTGAGGTTTTCTAGAGTGATGAGGTTTCGGTGTTAGAATGACAGATATTAGGCAAGTGTCCATTGTCTAATAACGTCTTTATATATGGGCTTTATGTGTATATAAATATACAAATAACTCCATTGCTCTTTTAACATTTCATACCTGTTAGATATGGGAACTTTTAAAATATATGCGCACATGCTATTGTCCATTCCATAAAATGTTTTTGTATGTGAAATGTGTATCAATAAACGTGGTTAATATCTTTATCTTATGTGCAAGTTGTATATGCCGGGTTATCATTATCGTGATATTATATGATAAAAATTGCACTTAGAATCCATTGTTATGACATCCATACTGACGAATATGGAATGTATAGGTGAATCATCATCAATGGTATTGATATTGACAAAGTCGAAGGTGATTGGGTCATCAAAACAAGCAGGTATGTCTGATGCCTATTAATCGTATCAGATAGATAAACATAACGAACATACTATGAATCCTAAATCACAGAAAAATGTCTCCTTTCTAACAATTACTCTTTTATGTACTCAGCTCGGCCTATTAAGACTGACATCATACGAAATGTAGATCCCTCCAGTAGAGAAATTAACAACGTGACGATGGATCACCCCATAGAGAGCGTTACTGGTGTAATAGATGCAGGTATCACCCGATACTTATGTTTCTATAATTTTACAAATAATTACCGTTTTACAAACACACCCACTAAATATATGATGATATATTTTTATTCATTTGTTTAATTGTCGTAGAGGAAATGTCCATGAAAGAATTCCGGTCACGCGATGATGATTTCAAAAGGCTTGACCAGAAGCATGGTAAGGCAGCACCAATAGTAAATCAGAAGGATAAAGGCTCATCAAGTAGTCACGAGAAGGAAGGGATGGTTGGGCCGACAGATGCGAAGGATATGAACTTATGGATTAGAACTCGTACTTCTCCAAAGACATTATATGAAACTGTGAAGTCACTAACCGTCGACCAACGGGGAGCGATCAAGGAAATGGGATTTGCGTCACTGTTGGATATGACGGTAGACGGTATCCCAGCAAAAATGGGGTTCTATGTCGTGGATAAGCTAGATACGGCAACTATGAACATAGCGATGAAGGCTGCTGTAATACCTATAACACTTAAATCTATACACGACGTGCTGGGCCTGCCCATTGGAGGATTAGACCTTAATTCATTTGATCCATCACCGTCCATGGATGACATCATTAACACATGGCGAAAGCAATTCTCAAAAGACAGAATGAAGCCGAAGGATGTAATGACCGTTGTACATAAATCAGGTGATGCAGGGGCAATGTTCAAGATAAGCTTCTTAGTGATAGTCATCAACACCCTTGCGGAGTGTAGCCGGGTCGATGTCTGCAACCTGCGTTTCTTGTCACGTATTCGGAGCTTACATATGATTCCACGGATCAACTGGTGTAAGTACATATTTGATTGTATTGCAACAAGTAAGAAGTGTTGGAATAGAGACAGCCATCTGTCTTTCTATGCAGGCCCCTTGACATGTTTGACTGTAAGTTATAAACATATAACACATTTCAATAAAATAGGTTTAATACTAGCGCAAAAAAAAACCAACTAATCTAATAATCCTTCACAGTTGCTGTATGTCAATAATACCAAGTGTGAAAACATACAGATCTCCAAAGATACAAATCCTATGAAGGCTTGGACAATGGACCTGTTGCGGAAAAGGCAAGAGGTCGATATTAGACGTGGCGGATTTGGATATGCCAAAATAAAATGTATATCCACCATCCAAGATCGAGCATACGAGAAAGGTTTTGAAGTGGGTAGCGCATCAGAAAACATGGCGGAAGCAAGTGCAAGATATCAAGCCGAAGATGGCCGTATCACTAAGGAGGTAACTTGTAAACTGTTATAATTATGTTTCTGTTTTGAGTGATATTCATGTGAGCTATTATACTTTCATTTAGGGGATTTATGTGTATATTGTCTATCACAAACCACGTTCACCACATTATTTTGATTTCGAACGTGCAAGATTCAAAAATCTGAGAATCTTAAAACCCATCATATAACTAGTATGTACAGTACATGTTTTTTATGTAAGTAGTAAACATATACTGTTTTATATGGGCTGATAACGTTTATGGAATGGACATTAGCAAGTATATATTGGCTGATAACATCTTTGTATATGGGACGTGTGTGTATATAAATATACAAATAACTCCAATGCTATTGTTAACATTTCATCCCTGTTAGCTATGGGAACTTTTAAAATATATGTGTACATGCTATTGTCCATTTCATAAATGTTTTTGTATGGGAATTGTGTATCAATAAACATGGTTCATATCTTTAACTCTCTTGAAATTTGAATATGATGGGTTAACGATTTCGTGATATTATATGATAAAATTTCGACTTAGTATCCATGGTTATGACATCCACCATCCAGGATCGAGCATGCGATAAAGGTGTTGAAGTGGGTAACTGTTATATCCCAGATCTGATAGTAGAACGATTTACACTAGAAGTTTGTAAGAGAAAGTAAACAAGAAGATTAAACAGAGAAATATCGGCTGCTTTTCATTTATTGAAAATAGAAATTACAAACTCTCAAGAAACCCTAATCGACTCTCATATGATTTTGAATCTATCTATTACAAAGAGAATTATCTTGATGCTCTTCAAAATCTATTTCTCTATCTGAAACACTCTATTTATAGGCAATAACCCACGAAACCTGGATAAGTTTGACGCTATCCAGAACAGGAATAGCCTTATCCAGAAWAAGGAATCTGAAGATAGTCGTCTAAAAGATAACAGAGGACGGCACAGCCAGAGAGTCTTTTGTCAAATATAACAGAGGCTCTGTTTAGCATCACCAGAGGCTTTGTGAGCACTCACAGAAGCTCTGGTCTTCACAGAGGGGCTCTGGTCCAAGGGACTTAGAGTCTAAGAACTCTGGTCCTTACAGAGCCTTGCAGAGGCTCTGGTTACCACAGAAGCTCTGTAGTCTTTGAAAGAGGCTCTGGTCTCCGTGACTCTTTAGCACAGAGGCTAGTCTTCTAG
>NC_037529.1:25703689-25705154 GCF_001531365.2 Cynara cardunculus var. scolymus
TCTCTATCTGAAACACTCTATTTATAGGCAATAACCCACGAAACCTGGATAAGTTTGACGCTATCCAGAACAGGAATAGCCTTATCCAGAAAAAGAAATCTGAAGATAGTCGTCTAAAAGATAACAGAGGACGGCACAGCCAGAGAGTCTCTTGTCAAATATAACAGAGGCTCTGTTTAGCATCACCAGAGGCTCTGTGAGCACTCACAGAAGCTCTGGTCTTCACAGAGGGGCTCTGGTCCAAGGGACTTAGAGTCCAAGAACTCTGGTCCTTACAGAGCCTTGCAGAGGCTCTGGTCTCCGTGACTCTTTAGCACAGAGGCTAGTCTTCTAGACTCTAGACGTTTTGGCGCAGAAACTTCTTCAGTTCATCTTCTAGGCCTCGATTGCTTAATAAAACTTTTTCAAGGTTATCATTAGCTTCAGAATAAAGCTAACAGTAACGCATCAGAAAACGTGGCGGAAGCAAGAGTAAGATATCAAGCCGAAGATGGCCGTATCACCAAGGAGGTAACTTGTAAACTGTTATAATTATGTTTCTATTTTGAGTGATATTAACGTTATCTATTGTACTTCCATATATGGGATGTGTGTATATTGTTTATCACAACACACATTCACCAAACTCTTCTGAGTTAGAACGTGCAAAATTAAAAAACCGAAGAATCTTCAAACCCATCATGTAGCTAGTATGAACAGTATATGTTTATTATGTAAGTTGTACATAACTAATTTCTTCCTGTTGTATACTGTGTATTATATTTACATAGTATGAACAATATATGTTCATTATATTTATTGAATATAAAAATGGAATGATGTGTTATATCGCGGGTACGAACAGTAGTTGTTCATTACATGATCATTCGTTTTTCCTGTCCTAGTGTTCATTAGATGGTGTATTGATAGCATGAAAAGAAACTGTTTGTTATGTATACTAAAAATGAAAACAGCAGGTACTGTGTGAACATATAACTTCAATATGTGTTATATAACGATTATGAACAGTAACTGCTCATTACATGCTCAACTTTATTCCTGTCCTGGTGTTCATTAAATGGAGTTGAAATAACATGAGAAACTACTGTTCATACTTTATATTGGTCCCAAAAGGGTCTACAAGAATACTAAACAGTTTGTAGAAGGGGGGGGGATGAATACAAACACTGTTTTCAAATTTTAAATATATATTGATAGAGAAGATCAATACAGATTTTACAAGATTGTTTGTGGAAAGATAAGGTAAAAGAAACCTATCTAAACAATATTAAGTTACACACAAAGGTTAGCAATTACAAGAAAAGAGATTGCTAAAAGAAAATATCTTTTACTTTAAGCTGGAAGAAGCTTGAAGTAAGAATGAGGGAGGAGAGTKATGCGCGCACTCTGCATGGAGAAGAAAACACTTCTAAATATACCCAATGCATTAAATGTCCATTTAATGTAGTATAGTAGGTTATAGAGT
>NC_037529.1:25705254-25710722 GCF_001531365.2 Cynara cardunculus var. scolymus
TTTTATATTCTTTTATTAAATTAAAAATACTAAATCAATTACAAAGTCTATTTGTAATAATTTATTTCTTGTGAAATTATTTATTTCATTGTCATAATAACAAAAGAATCGGTATTTTTTTTTCAAGTCACAAATATTTACTGATTTATTAATAATATAGTTGTGATATGTTCCAGATTTTAAGTATATTGTTTTATTTTATTCGTAAAACAAATGTCATTAATGAAGCCATGTTATACAGTTTTCAAAATGTTTCAAAAATGAAACTAATTTCATTTTGGAAACAATGAAACTACTTTCATTAATGAAATAATAGTATTCAGATCTTGAAATGTTTTATTGACCGAACCATAATTGGTTTCATTAATAAAACTAACTTCATCATGGCTATAAACCATGAAACCGAATCCATTTTGGTAAGAAACATGAAACAAATTAAAAAATGAATGAAATATTATTATTCAGTTCTTGAAGTGTTTCGTTGACTAAACAATATTTAGTTTCATATGTAAAATCGAGTTTATATTGGTTAGAAACCATGAAACCAGTTCCATTTTGGTTAAGAAACATTTCAACAATTTTCACTGATGAAAACAATGTCATTCATTTTTTAGAATTGTGGAGTCCATGAAATCAATGTCAATAATGAAACGAATTTTATTAACGAAAACATGTTATTCAGTTTTTTGAAAAATGTTTCATTGATTGAACCATATCTGAGTCAAATTTCATTATACAGACGAATAATGAAACAAATTTCACTAACGAAAAAATGAGATACAATTTCCAAAATATTTTTATTGATGAAACCAATTTCACTAATGAAATCGTATTATTTATTTTGCAAAAAAATTTCATTCATAAAACGGATCTCACTGATGAATTGTTTGTCAAATCCCATAATGTATGATCAAATGAAGATGAATCTGACGGTAATTCTTATTTGAATATTGAATATGAACTCAATTTCACAAATGAAGTCAATTTATTTAGTTTCCAAAACGTTTTAGTCATGACACCAGTTTCACTGATGAAATAAAATGTTGGTCCCTTAAGCGTCTACAAGATAAGTACAACAGTTTGTAGAAAGGGGGATGAATACAAACACAATATTTTCAAATTTAAAATATATATTGATAAAGAAGATCAATACAGATTTTACAAGATTGTTTGCAAAAAGATAAGGTAAGAAAAAACCTATCTAAATAATCTTTGATAACACACGAGTTCTTAGCAAATAAGAAAAGAAATGTTGTAAAGAGAATATCATTTACTTAAGCTAGAAAATGCTCAAGTAAGAATTAGGTTTTGAGAGTGAGTTGCGCGCACTCTTCATGGAGAAGGAACACTTCTATTTATACCCAGTGTATTAAATGAACATTTAATGCAATATGGTAGGGTTAGAGTGCGTGTCAAGTCTTAAGAGGAAGGCTTGTCCTTTGCTACAGTGAATAGTACAAAAAGCTCTATTCATGAGCAAACATCCTTACCTAAAGTTGGTGGACAATAGAGTCGACTAGTCGGCTCCGTACCGTACCAACATTTATAAGGGTATGGGTTAGTCCTTTGTGTGCATAAGGACAAGACAACAACTGTCGTACTAAGCAAGCTTCCTTTGATCGCTGAATGCTGGAATGACCTGAAGGTCTCTTCAGCATTCGCTGAGGCTTGAGCAGTCTTCACACATATGTAGACGGGCTTGTAATCACTGAGTACCACTTCAGATCACGTACTCGCCAGTCTCTAATCTTCAGTTTCAGTCTTCGACTTTGGCTGAAGGTTCTTTGGTGTGAATGTTGTCTTCTTGAAGTATTTGTTGTCTCTGATTGAATTACAATACAAGTTCTTCAGCGATCACTGAACAGGTTCAGTGATGATCGCTGGAACTGAAGAAACAGAAACATAAATGCAACGTTTAAGTGAAAAGAGATTATCATCAAATCACTGAGAGAGAGGGTCAACATAGAATTATTCAATTTCCAAAATAAAACTATTTGAAAACGGGAAAGGATCGAATAATATGGCTGGAAGTTAAAAATGGTTTGCCAATTTTTGTTTTTTCTTGATTAAATATTAAACTTTTATTTTATTTTATTTTTACTTTCATAATATAATGAATTTTAATCATGATCATTGATCAAGAAAATGTATGGATGAGATTGGCTTGTAGGGTTTGCACAAAAGGAGGTGGTTTGCATTTGATCACTCCTATATATAAGGGTAAGATCAAATGTTAACCAAAGTTTTTGTGTTAACTTTGTTAACCGATCTTAGTCATTCAATCTTTCAATAAACGGTTATGATTAATCATGATAAAAACTTATTTTTTTAAATTTAAAATTGCATAAAGATAAGTGAACAATGTTGAAAATGGTATTTAGGTAAAAAAATTATGTAACTCCCATATCATTAATTAATTGGGAAATACAAAATCAAAATTCTATGATTTTTTTGTTAATTTATTTTTGTTAATATAAGAACCATATGAACACAACTATATATATATATATATATATATATATATATATGAACCATTGTGTCAAATACGAACAAAAATTTGACATATATATGAACTTGGACTGCATAGCATTTATAAACACAATATGAACATAATAAGAATAACTGTTATACGAAATAAAATAAATAAATAAACATGTATGAACACGATATAAACAGCTTGTGAACAATAGTTCCTTCATTATAAACACATTCAGGAGCGATCCTTTGTCAATTGGAGTTTTATACATGCATTGCATCCACACTGTTTAAGGTTCACTCCTTGTTCATATATGTTTCTGATCTTATATGATTGTTCACCCCTTGTTCATATCGTGTTCACCTCTTGTTCATATCGTATAACATATATGAACACATAACCCCAACGCTATGAACACCTAGTGCAAACACTTACACAAATATAAAGATTTGGTATCAAGCTTAAAAAATAACATTTGTGTTCATATGATAGAAGTAACATGAACACAATGGTTCATGATTCATAAAAGTCGGTAATATGACAATATGAAAATGGGTCGTGCATGTACTTCCATTTGAACATGTGAATTAGGTACGTATTTTAATAATTAAAGAAAAAAGATATCAATACAAGATGAGTTATAAAAAAACACAACACATCGTAATGAACATAATTTCGATTAAAAAGAATCTAAAAAAATAATAATCTATTACCAAAACATTCGCTTTGGTTAATTTCTTCAATTCCCGACCTCGAACTCCGATTGTCATCATAAACCATTTTAATCTTCTCACTGTTGTCGATTTATTTTCCATTGCGTTTGTCTATATTAGCTTGATCGATACCGAAATTTTTACTACCGTGTTTTCTATGCAAATTAAAAACTGATAAAACAATAAAAATGGAAGATCAAAATTAAAAAAAATTATTAATATTATAAATGTATATTTTTTTAGATTTGATGATTTGTAACTCCCCATTAATTGTTTGGGAGTTACATATCAAATAAATTTACTGAAATACCCTTGTAATTAAAATGTGAGCATGACATAAACCTACAAGAAGAATGGAATTTGATTGGTTGTCATGGTTTTCAAAGTTAACACAAAGTTATTGGTTAACATTTGATCTTCCCCCTATATATATATATATATATATATAGAGAGAGAGAGAGAGAGAGAGAGAGAAAGGTTCAAACAAGAACCCCTGTAATTTACGAGAATACGAGAACAACCTATTAACCTCATATTGTGATAACCATAAAAATTAAAAGATTTTTTAAATTAAAATTGAAATTTAAAACGATTCAAAAAATTTTGAGAGTCAAAAGAGTAATATTACAAAATCAAAATGACAAAATTTTAAACACGATGACATTAACCCGATCATCCTGGAAATTAGAGTTATCGACTTATTTCAACACTTATCCTTTATTCAAACCAAGAAGAAGGTATCGATTAAGAAGATATCGAAAGGATTTCAAGGAGAAATCGAAGATCAAGAAGCCGTAAAGTTTGGATACAGGAATCGAACAGCAAGAAGAAGTCGTAAGGTTTGCATGCAGGAATCGAACAACAAGAAGAAGCCGTAAAACACAGTTTATTCAAGGTATCTGTCACTATTACTCGATTTGAATATGCTTTCATTTGATTAGGAATAGAGAATAACACATTTATCACAACAATAACGGGCGAAATCGACTAAAAGATTTGGTGTGATATCATTATTATAACATCACTTGCTCATAGTCGCACTGATTTGATCATATGGTTTTGATCGGTTAGGGTTAAACAATCACACATTTATCACAACAATTACGAGCGAAATCGACTACAAGATTTGGTGTTATATGGATGTGATAATAATGTGATATCACTCTTATAGCATCACGTGCTCATAGTCGCACTCGATTTGATCATGGTTTCGGTCGGTTAGGATTAGACAATCACACATTTATCACAACGATTGCGGGCGAAATCGACTAAACGATTTGGTGTGATATGTGTGTAATAATCATGTGACATCACTATCATAACATCATTTGCTCATAGTCGCACTCGATTTGATCATGGTTTCGATCGGTTAGGGTTAGACAATCACACATTTATCACAACGATTACGGGCGAAATCGACTAAACGATTTGGTGTGATATGGGTGTGATAATCATGTGATATCACTATTATAACATCACTTGCTCATAGTCGCACTCAATTTGATCATGGTTTCGATCAGTTAAGGTTAGACAATCACACAATTATCATAAGGACTCCACTTGAAAAAAATATGGATACTATGAAGATGTGAAGAAAAGCATATAAGAAAGTCGAATGTGAAGCAAACCAACGAGAGAAGAACGTGGAAAGGAAGAAACGTGATCAATCCAATAAAAGGGATAATTCTAATTAATTAAAATAAAATAAAATAATTATAAAAAATACCTAATTACATTATTGTCTTATTGACTTGTGTATATATAAGTTAATTTATTAATTAAAAAAATTTGAGGTTAGTGGATTGTTTTTACGTTCTCATAAATCACAAAGGTTCTCGTTTGAATCTTCACCTATATATATATACTAGAAGCATACTCGCGCAATGCAGCGAGATACATCGTGATTTTAATATTTCATTTTATTCTTTATCTCAACTGATGTTATAATATGGCTTTATGTGATTTTGAGAAAGTGATGATGTTTTTATTTTTGAATAAAATATATGTTTGAAGATTTCATAAAAATTTGACAAAAAATATCGATATTAGTATCATATTAACTATTTGATTCATTTTTTTGTGTAATTTTTTTATTCAATTTTATAATTTAATTTATGTACAATAACGGATTAATTTTTATTTGGTTTGATAATTATTTATTTTGTTGGAACTCGATAATTATTCTAATTATATCTTAGATTTTTTATATTTTAAATGAGATGTTCATCCTTTATTTGATTATATTTATCCGCAGTTATTTATACGAATTCAAACATCGA
>NC_037529.1:25712985-25714655 GCF_001531365.2 Cynara cardunculus var. scolymus
TATATATATATATATATATATATTGACTTTAGGTATATTTTGATAATTTTTAGAGTAATTTACAAATTTCGTCCTTGTGGTTATTAAAAATTTTGGATTGAATCCATCAAATAAAATAATTACACATAAATTTATCGTGGTTTCACTTTTGTGTAGGATTGAGTCCCTTATCCTATATTAAGGGATATTTTAATTTTTAAATTTTTAGCAAAATACAATTTTAGTACCTATTGTTTACACTAATCTCTAAAAATGGTCCCTAGACTTTAATAAATAGAATTATCATCCCTACTATTTCCGTTTAATTTTGAAAATAATTCCTAGTCACTAACGCTGTTAAATTAAATTGTTAAGGGAGGGTTATATGTATCTTTTTATCCTTTTTTTTTGTCTTTATTTCAAGTACCAAAAGTGTAGTTTAGCTTTTTTTTTCCTTCTATTTCTTTTTTCTATTTATATAAATCCGCACATATAGACACAATATATATATATATATATATATATATATATATATATATATATTCACACATACACATAACATACATTTATATTTACATTTTATTTAAAAAAATGTTTATAACCAACTTTTTAACCATATTCCTAAGATCATCCCAATCTAAAGGCTTGAATGGGTTACTCGATTTTTTTTCGAGGTTCTTTCATGATCTCATCTCTATATTTAGGGAAAAAATCATGGAAAATCTTGAAAGAAAAAAGCCGAAGAACCACAAAAAAAAGAAAAAAATACAGATGAAAAAATATATATCAAAATGGATGTCAAATTATAGATGATAAAGTGATCGTTTTTCGGTGTAATTTGTTTCACTCAAATTTTTGTTATATTTTGCCGATTGTCGATTTAAGATATGGTGTTTGATATTATTGTATGTTTTTTAAAAGTGGTTATAATCACATTTTCAACCATATATGTTGGTTTATTTCAATCTAACAGTTTGGATGAGTTCTTCAGTTCTTTTCTTAATGTTCACTCTTGATCTCATCCTATATTTAAGGAAAAGTTGTTTTTTCTTGATTCTCCCTTGGTTTTTCTCTTAATATAAAAATGAGATCATAAGAGAACCTTGAAAAAAATAAGAACTAAAAAACATATTTAAACCTTTAGATTGAGATGATCCTATGAATATAGTCAAAAAGGTGGTTATAACCACTCTTTTAAAAATAAATTAAAATGTGTATATATATATATATATATTATGTGTATGTGAGATTATATATGTAGTGACTGGTTCAAATGTTAACTAAGTTTATTGTGTTAACTTTGTTAACCAATCTTGGCTATTGATTCTTATAATAAACGACTGTGATTTATCATAATAAAAATTTATTTTTTTAGATTTTCAATTTCACAAACATATGTGAACTAAGTGGAAAAGAGTATTTATGTAATTTTCGTTTTTATATAACTCTCATATCATTAATTGGGAGTTAAAAAATAAAAAATCATATTTTTTGTTAATTTATTTTTGTTAATGTAAGAACCATATGAAAACACACACACACACACATATATATATATATATATAGGGGTCTATTCAAGGGAGAACTGAGTTGTTTGTGGTAACTGTGAGAACCAATATTAACCACAAATCAATAGATAAATTAGGAAATTTATAAATTTGGTAATTTTAAATTAAAATCTTAATGCAAGG
>NC_037529.1:25715145-25718738 GCF_001531365.2 Cynara cardunculus var. scolymus
ATTGTGTCAAATACAAACAAAAATTGACATATATATGAACTTGGACTGCATAGAATTTATGAATACAATATGAACATAATAAGATTAGCTGCTACAAAAAGGAAATAAATAAAAACCAGACATGAACACAATATGAACAGCTTGTGAATAATAGTTATTTCATTATGAGCACATTCAGGAGCTAGTCAATGTTGAGATATGCAGCTAGTGTACATATGAACACTTATGAACAATAGTTCATTCATTATGAATACATTCAGGAACGAGTCAATGTTGAGATGTACAACTAATGTACATATGAATACAACATGAACAACTTGTGAACAATAGTTCCTTCATTATGAACACATTAAGGAGCGAGCCAATGTTGAGATATGCAGCTAGTGTACATATGAACACAATATGAACACTTGTGAACAATAGTTTCTTCATTATGAATAATGGGTTTATCCATAATAAGCTTGAACGATACTGAAAACTTTACTACCAAGTCTCCTCTACCAGTCAAAAACCTTCCAGCCTAGTGGTAAAGGCTTGGGCATGACATAGTCATGAACCCGAGTTCGAGCCCTAGGAGGGGAGTGTTGGCGACATTTAAGTGGAGCCATGTTTAGCCACCAAAATTGCCGGGGATTTGTCGGGCTTTGGCCCGGACACCCTATCAAAAAAAAAAAAAAAGTCTCCTCTACCAATCATAAATTCAAAAACATTATAAATAGAAAAATCAATATTATAAAAAACAAAATCAATAATAAATCAACAAAAATCATGGATTTTTTGATTTTATAACTCCCAATTAATGATATGGAAGTTACATAAAAAAGAAAATTACATATTTACCTTTGTTATTAAATTATAAGATGAATATGAACCTATATATAAGATGGATTGTCATTGGTTGAAAATGGTTAACAAAGTTAACACAATAAACTTGGTTAACATTTGAATCAGACTCTAATATATATATATATATATATATATATATATATAGGGGTGAGTTCAAATAAAAACCACTCAATTTGTAAAAACCGTGAAAACCTCATTCAACCAATCATAATTTTTCATTTTGTTCATTTTTTTTGTAATTATTAGAGGTTGATTAACCATTTTTATTGTGTAGAGTGTTAATCATGGATATTATCATCTTCATTATTTTAATTTTAAAGAAATACATGAAACAGTTTTATTAAAATTTCATTAAGTAGTATATGAAACAATTTCGTAACCACATATGAAAAAACTTCATCAAAAAAAGTATTATATGAAACAATTTCACAAGATTAACAATTTCATGAAAAATTTCCATAAGATTAACGATGGATGAGAGTAGTTTTTACGATTTTTACAAATTGGAGTAGTTTTCATTTGATCGCTCCTCTATATATATAACGTGTATATGTGTGGTTATATATAAATAGAAAAAAAAATAGAAGGAAAATTGTAAACTATAACTTTGGCCCTGAAGGCAAAAAATATAAAAAGACACATATAACTCTGATTTAACGGAGTTAGTGACTAAATTCCATTTCCAAAATAACATATAATTAGTAAGGACGATAATTGTTATCATTGAAGTCTAAAAACCACTTTTGAAGATTGATAATAAACTATAGGGACCAAGTTTATAGTTTACTCTTTACTTTTCTTCATTTCATCTTCAAACCATTTCTCATCATACCCTATTAAATTCTAAAAGCCCATCAAAACGGAGTTTTATTGTTAGATCAAAACTGTGCTTCTGACCCACAAACCATAAAACCCGTTTCATAAGTACCAAAATTTTTGCTTACCTGATCTCTGGTTCAAGTAGCGATGTAGGGTCAATGAAAAGAACTCTAAGGCATCATACCATCCACTGAATCAGTAAAAGACGTTAATATGTACTGGTGCACCGAAGTTGTTCGGCTTTGTAAGGGTTCTTTAGGGAATTGTTTCTGAAACAAAATTATGCATAGTTTTTCTCTTTCATTTAAACATGAGCCACAAGGAAGATGTCGGATTAATGAAAACGCCGATTGATCAAGCCCACCATCGTCATCAAACTCCTTTCAAATCTGAAGCCAAATTTGTGGTATGGGACGAGGATGGAAGGTTTCACCGTCCGTCAGAGATGGCGAGTTGGCGTGAGAAGGAGACATCACCGATGGTTTTAAGCTACAACAAAAAGGTGGAAGCCGATCGACGATGGGGTGGGGATGTTTGGGTTTATATATATATATATATAGGGGCTGGTTCAAATACTAACCAAGATTATCGTGTTAACTTTGTTAACCGATCTTGGTCTTTGATTTGAACATCCAACGGTTGTCATTTATTGAGACTAAAAATTTAATTATTTAATTACCATATTAATAAAAATTAGGTTCACAATGGTTCAAAGGGTAGAATTGTAAAAAGTGAATAATCTTAACGTATCCTACTTTGTCAGCCTATTCTGTAACTTCCAATAAATAAAGAAACCGTCAATCTCATCAATCAATATCTTAAATCAGTAGCTAAAAATTAGGTTCATAATTAATCTTCATCAAAACAATGGAGGATTTGGAAGGATTACCAGGCGACGACATCCAGATAAGATTGAAACATGTGTGTGAACCTAATGAACAATGTGTGAACCTAATAAACAATTGAAAAATTAGGTTCATAATCTTCATCAAAACAATGTGTGAACCTAATGAACAATTGAAAAATTAGGTTCATAATCTTCATCAAAACAATGTGTGAACCTAATGAACAATTGAAACATGTGTGTGAACCAAATGGACATATTGTGTGAACCAATTGAATACATATGTGCACGAGTGAACATATATGTCGACGTTTGAATGAATATGTGCGTGAACGGTTTGATCATTTTCTTCACTTTCGGAATTCGAATTCCGAATATATTCGTAGACGCTTTTAGCTTTTTCATTCTCATTGTCGTCGATCTGTTTTACTCTATAATTATCTATATTACTCGGACTATAACGGAATCTTTACAAAATGGACTTTTTTGAAATTTACAATATCAAAACCATTGTAGGAAGAATGAAATGTAAAAATCAGTAAGATGAACAAATGTGAAAGTTCATGTCATTATTACATGAAGATCAATTAGTGATATTCTAAGATTTGTAACTCCCAATTAAAATATTGGGGAGTTACATAAAAATGACAAATTACCTAAATACCCTTACACTTAATATGTGAGTTACATTTGAACCTAACTAAAAGATAGAACATGATTGGTTGATGTTGGTTAACATAGTTAACACAAAAAATGGGTTAGTATTTGAACCAACCCCCCTCTCTCTCTCTCTCTATATATATATATATATTTATATATATATATATATATATATTTATATATATCTAGGGTCAAGTTCAAATGTTAACTAAAGTTTTTGTGTTAACTTTGTTAACCGATCTTGACCATTCAATCTTTCAATAAACGGTTGTGATTAATCATGATAAAAACTTATTTTTTTTAAATTTAGAATTTCATAAAGATAAGTGAACAAAGTTGAAAAGGGTATTTAGGTAAAAAAATTTATGTAACACCCATATCATTAATTAATTGGGAGTTACAAAATCAAAAATTCTATGATTTT
>NC_037529.1:25721153-25732207 GCF_001531365.2 Cynara cardunculus var. scolymus
TAATTGAAAACAAATGGAATTTTCTTATTGGTCGAATTTGGTTTACACGGTTTTTTAGAATTGGACCGTTCGCATTTGAACCTGCCCCTATATATATATATATATATAGGGGAGCGTTCAAATAAAAACCACCCAATTTGTAGAAATCGTGCAAATCTCATTCAATCAATCATAATTTTTCATTTTGTTCATTTTTTTGTAATTATGAGAGGTTGATTAACCATTTTTATTGTAGATGATGTTAATCATAGATATTATCATCTTCATTATTTTAATTTTAGAGAAATGCATGAAACAGTTTCATTAAAGTTTCATTATATATTATATGAAACAATTTCATAACCATATATGAAACAAATTCATCAAAAAAGTATTATATGAAACAATTTCATAAGATTAAACAATTTCGTGAAAATTTTTCATAAGATTAAACAATGAAATCGACGTATGAAGGTGGTTTGTATGGTTTGTACAAATGAGGGTGGTTTTCATTTGATCGCTCATATATATATATATATATAGAGGGAAGGGTTTAAACGAGAACACCTTTATTTTATGAGAATGCGAGAACACTCTTTTACTATAAACAATCACATTTGATACTATTATTCCTTTACATATGATATACATGTGATACTAAATCAGATATGTGAGCAATTTTCAATGCGATCTTGCTTGCGGACCAAGTCGCCGTTACACTACTAAACCCTCCACATGTGATAAGGGTGTTGTTGATATGATACTATAATCCAGACCATCACATGTGATACTAAATCATAGACGCAGACAATATTCGGAGTAAGCTAAGTCGTAGAATACGTCGTCCGCACATCATAGGGTCCTCTCACGTGTGTTATCGTAAAATGAAGATGTTCTCGTTTGAACCTTCACCTCTATATATATATATATATAATATTATTATTATTATTATTAGATTAAATATAATTTTAATAAATAAAATAAGATAAACTTAAAAAGACAATATTACCCTTGATTTAATAAAACATGAGTTGGTGAAGTTAGGATTTTGATTAGGAAAGATATCCAATTCAAAACAAAAGTGAGACCATGACGACCATATATATCTAATTATTACCTTTGTAGACTTAATCTAAAATGTTCAATAACACGTGGACATACTTTATAATGTACTCCGAATTTTATATAATTTATATGTTTCATACTATGAAATTAGTTTCTGGAATTTTGTATGTTAGTGTAGAAACGAATCAGTAAAAGTAATCCTACGTCGCCGCTTTGCAAACATGCAAGTTTGAAGAAAGAAACGGTAAACGGTAAACTCCAACCTCCAAACTATTCAATTATTTAGTGCTCATGAATCATCCATCTACTTGTCCATTTGATTGTTGATGAAGTCAACGATACGAGCCTGCTGTCATGAAGAAACTTTCTTCTTCTCGACTATAGATATTTCCCATTGATTGGGTGTTTCTATTTTCACAATTTCTCTTCCACTTTCATGTTTTGCAACCATTCAATCCACAAATGGGTTCAAAAATAGGGCAATTACTTGTGATCGTATTCATCCAAATTTGGTTTGCAGCAGCACAGAACGATGATTGTAAGTTGTTACTTTCATGGATTTCGTTTCCAGTTTAGTATTATGAGCATAATTCTATCGGAGGAGTAGAGTTTGGTTTTCTGTAGGGTTTTTTCTTTCTCTACTTTTTATCATGGATTCTAGTCCCAAAATGGAAGAGAAAAGATAGAGTTGAATACGCAAATTCATTAGTTTTTTTTTTTTTTTTTGTAAAATTACGAAGAAATATCAAAGATCTGGGTTTGATTTGCAGCTGTATATTTGCGGGCTCTCAAAGACGTTTGGGAGAACACACCACCCAGTTGGGACGATAGTTCCGACCCCTGCAGTGGATGGGATGGAATCAGATGCACCAACGGCCGTGTCACCTCCATGTGAGTTCTTCTATAACAGAAAGGATGGTAAAAGGTTTTAAAAAGAAAAACAAATTATCCACTTTCTTTTCCTTTTGATATTTATTGTTTTGTTTCAACTTTCAGACAATTGGCAAGCATGGGTTTGACTGGTCCACTTCCGGGAGACATCGGGCAGTTATCTGAGTTGCAGATTCTGTAAGTCTTTAAAATTGGTTCTGATTACTTTTAGTTTGAAGCTGTTTGTATGCAGTATGCAACTTTATGCTTTTTGTTCTTTGTGTATGTAGAGATCTGTCTTACAATAAAGGTTTGGTTGGGTCTCTAACTACAGCAATTGGGAATTTGAAGAAGTTGACAAATTTGTGAGTAGTTTTTACAGATTACATGCTTAATAGTAGGAATAATAATCTCTTTGCCCCTACGTGCTCGCAAATCATGAAGATTGAGAATATATAATGCTGATTTGTTAAGCACATGATTGGCAGGACAGGGAGTTTGGAGACACAGATTTTTTATTCCAACAGTAAAGTAAAAAAAAGACAGTAAAAATCTCTTGGCATGATATTTGTTTGATCTTGTTTACCAGAATCCTGGTTGATTGCGGTTTCAGTGGTCTACTTCCCACCACCCTTGGAGATCTAGAAAATCTTGTCTATATGTGAGTACTAGATATTCTTCTTCCAGATCCCATTTTAGAAAGTTAAGAAAAGCTCATTATTCAACTATCTAAACTGTGTAGGTCTCTGAATTCGAATGGTTTCACTGGACCCATTCCACCTTCCATTGGTAATATCAGAAATCTTTACTGGTTGGATCTAGCAGACAACATGCTCACTGGAAGTATACCAGTTTCTAGTGGACGAACTACTGCTGGTCTTGATATGCTGACTAATGCATTGCACTTGTATGTCTATTATTTATGTTTTTGTTTCTATATCGATTATGCTTGACAAACTAGTCATGTTGAGTATAAACTAGCTGATAAGACAGATGAGACTATAAAATAGTCTAAAAGGACATGCTGGAAAAGTTATTAAGGGGTATAATTGGAAAAAATCCCTTGGAGCTTTTCAAAAAGCTAGTTTATGGCTAACTAAACGGCACTTTTTCAATAAGCTCAAAAAAGGAAGTAGCTTATGGTTGCCAGACATGACCTAAATAGATAAAACTCAATTACAATTATACTTGCTTCTGTTTGTATTTTCAGCCACTTGGGAGGGAACAGGCTCGAGGGTGATATCCCAGCTCGGCTCTTTAGCTCAAATATGTCTCTAATTCATCTGTATGTTTCAATATAACAGCAATCTTAAATTCCTGAAATGGGAGATAATTTGAACTTACTTTCTGCCTTGTGATATTTGAGCAGGCTATTTGAAAACAACCAGCTTACAGGCCCCATTCCTCCCACACTTGGGCTTGTGAAATCGCTAGAAGTCGTGTAAGTACCACATTTCAAGACTTTCTGTACATCTCAAAGGGTAACTTTGTATTTTGACGGCGTTTTTCATGTGACATCAGACGTCTTGATGGGAACTTATTAACTGGGAATGTCCCGCCAAACATCAACAACCTTACCGGTGTTTTTGAGATGTAAGTACAAGAACCCCATGGTTTATTTTATTTAGTCCATTTTATGGGTCTCTTCTTCGGCATGTGAGAATATATGTGGGGATGGGCTTCACAAAAGATGAAAAATTCACTATAATGAAGTGGGTCTTTTATGGGCATCCTCCTAATAGAATACTTAACGAGACTTTTAAGAATTAGGACCAACAACTATGTACCCTATATAATGGTGCTACAACTTCGTTGTAACAACTTATTATAAAACCATTGTTTAGTACTTAAAGTTGTCGGTCCTACAACCTTAAGTCCTATTAGTACTTTATTAGATCCCTCTGTGCGTCCTAAATTAAACCCATGTTGTTGTAATGAATTCACAAAATGAATCAGTGTCTTAACAATCATATTATTATTCTGATGTCTGACAAATATTTGCTTATAGGTTCCTGTCAAACAATCAACTGACTGGCCCTGTGCCTAATTTAACCGGTTTGAATGTACTCAACTATCTGTAAGTAGTAGTAATACTTGAACCAAATCATTCAGTTAGAAACCGCTAATCTTGATTAATGAAGGTAATCGTTAATTCCTGATTTCCCAAATACCATTCCAGGGATTTGAGCAACAATACTTTTGAACGAACAGACATTCCTTCTTGGTTTTCAACGTTGCAATCTTTGACAACACTGTAAATCCCTCTAACCATCTCCATTTCTCTGTGTGAAACCGTACATTTATAATGGCTGATTATTTACATTTTTTGGCAGTAATATGTACAGTACAAACCTTGTGGGAGAGCTGCCTGCTGCCCTTTTCAGCATCCCTCAATTACAGCAAGTGTGAGTTGAGATTTGGTTGGCAGTTTTTGTGGTTATTTTAGTTGCTGAAAACTGATGATTTGCAACCTCATTTTGGTCAGTGATTTAAGTAACAACAGAGTAAATGGCACCTTGAATCTTGGCTCTACCTATAGCAGCCAACTACAGTCGGTCAATTTGCAGGATAATCAGATCGATGCCTTCCCTCAAAGAAGTCAATACAATATCCAGTTAGCGTAAGTTTTGAAACGGCTTTCTTTTGTTGGAGTCCCACATCGGCTAGACTTAGACCACTTCTCTCTTCTTAAGGGTTCTGTTGGAGAGTAATCTAACACATATTCTTAAACTTTTAATCATCCTAAACACATCTGTTGATGATTTTGCTGCAGACTTGTAGGTAATCCAATCTGCTTTGAATCGGGCGTGACAGAGAGATTTTGCTCGCCTCTCACAACTACTGATTCTTCATATTTCACACCACCCAACAACTGTGCGCCTGCAACTTGTAGTTCAGGTCTAGTTTCAAGTCCAAATTGTGCATGTGCCTCTCCATACACTGGCAACATTATCTTCCGAGCTCCTTCCTTTTCTGACCTTGAAAATGGGACCATTTATGAGGTCCTCCGCAATTCCATGATTACTTCTTTTCGGACGTCGCAACTCCCTGTAGACTCGGTTTCTCTCAAGAATCCTACCAAAAATTTGGACGATTACCTTGTGATTAGGGTAGAGATTTTCCCATCTGGAGAAGAAAGGTTCAATAGGAGCGGGATTATTGGGCTTGCGTTCTCACTAAGTAACCAAACTTTCAAGCCTGGCCGAGAATATGGGACCTACTTTTTCACCGGTGAAAACTACGACTTCGTAGGTAATCGGTTTTTCCCATTTGATAGCACTTAGTGAAAGGAATTGAACTTGTGTACAATTAGTTAGTAGGCGTGAGAACCAAATATTCATGATGAATATCATCAATGAAATATTCATGACATTCATCATGTATATTTACGTACATTCATTATGAATATTTGGTTCCTAATGCATTCTGGTTTCATCTTATAGGAGCATCAGGGACAGGAAACAAGTCATCCAACACTGGAGTTATTGTAGGAGCGGCTGTTGGTGGTTGTGTGCTTGTGGTGCTATTGGTACTTGCAGGAATGTATGCTTTTCGTCAAAAAGGGAGAGCTGAAAGAGCAAACCAAGAGAGCAGCCCTTTTGGTATGATTCTTTAATGGAAGTTTTTGGATTACTTTTGAATATATAACTTGGTTTCTAATCATTTTTGCGTAAAACTTGTAGCATTATGGGATGCAACCAATGGAAGTGGTGCTGTCCCTCAGCTCAAAGGAGCAAAATCTTTCTCTTTTGAGGAACTTAGCAAATACACAAACAACTTTTCAGAAATGAACAACATAGGAGCTGGTGGATATGGAATGGTAAGCGTGTGTTATACTGTATTTGTGAAACTTTTTTACATGTATGTTTTCTTTCACAAACACGTAAAAATGTTCCATATTATGGAACAAACACATTGTAAAAAGAATATTTGTTAATCAATACCTTAAATCCTAGTCTTAGATGGAAAAAATCCTCTGAAATAACACATGATGCACCGGTTCTCACACTTTGTAACCTTCTTGTGGTTATCACATGATTGGCTCCCCTATACATATATATACACACATACAAATATCATAGAATGTGATTATTCTGTGTAGGTGTACAGAGGAAGTCTACCAAATGGGCAGATGATTGCCATCAAAAGGGCTACACAGGGATCAACACAGGGTGGGCTTGAGTTCAAAACCGAGATTGAGCTTCTTTCAAGAGTTCATCACAAGAATCTTGTGAGTCTTGTAGGTTTTTGTTTTGATCAAGGAGAACAGATGTTGGTCTATGAGTACATTGTGAATGGTACAGTCAAAGATAGTCTTTCAGGTACCCTTTTTTTCTATTTAATTTCAAGTATCGAACATTAGCTATACGTCTGAAATTCAAAAATGATGATGATGATGATGATGATGATGATGATGATGATGATGAATGGGGATGATATTGATACGTGCAGGGAGATCTGGAATCAGGTTGGATTGGATGAGAAGACTTCGAATAGCATTGGGAGCAGCAAAAGGGTTGCAATACTTGCATGATCTTGCTGATCCTCCAATCATACATAGAGATGTTAAAACTAACAATATCTTGCTAGATGAACGCTTAGTCGCAAAGGTGGCTGATTTCGGTCTATCTAAATCACTGGGCGACGCTAATAGGACTCATGTTACCACTCAAGTCAAAGGAACAATGGTCAGTAATTTCTGCACTACCAACTTTTCTTTATATCACCAGATAGAGAGATAAAGTAAGACATTGTGTACTTGCATATAAGCATATTGTTTTGTGATGTTGTTTGTTCGTAACTAGTCTTACTTGTTTTCAAATTTTCGGAATATGTTACTTTCTGGCCTCAAGTTCTTTTTGTATTTGTTTTCACTATTCTTCATACTTTTTTTGGATAAACTCTCTTTCCTCTCTCACACTTGTCACAAGCTAGGTCTTCATGGAAACAGTCGCTCTACTCCTTGGGGTAGAGGTCAGCTCTGGTACATCATATCCCACCCCCGGGTGGGATATAATGGGATAATTTGGTTTGGTTTGGTTTTATAGAGAGATAAAGATGCAACAGAATAACCAAAGGGACTTATGCTAGAGGTATCTATTAGAGCTCAACCTTCTAGGAGGTCGGGGGTTCAAACCTCATCAAAGGTGAGGAGAGTGTGTGACTTCATTTATCGTATATAAAAAAGAGATACTGCGGAGTAGTTGGGTTCCACGAGGTCTCGTTTCCATGCATTTCCTATCTCCATTCAACTTCTATGGCTAAACCTTTAGTTTTACAAAAAAATTGGACTTAAAAAAGTATGGCATATGGTTTGATGCAGGGCTACATGGATCCGGAGTATTACATGACACAACAGTTGACAGAAAAGAGCGATGTTTATAGCTTTGGAATTGTACTGTTGGAGCTGATAACCGCAAGAAATCCAATCGAAAAAGGAAAATACATTGTGAGAGAAGTGAAACAAGCCATGGACAAAAGTAAAGAACTATACAACCTCCAAGAAGTCCTTGACCCAACCATTGGTTTGAGCAGCCAACTCAAAGGTTTGGAAAGATTTGTGGATGTGGCATTGAGATGTGTTCAAGAAACAGGAGATCAAAGACCAACAATGAGCGATGTTGTGAAAGAGATTGAGAACATTATGGAACTCGCGGGTCTTAATCCCAATGCGGAATCAGCATCAAATTCAGCAAGTTACACAGATGGAAGTAAGGCGGGATATGAACATCCTTATACCAATGATAGCCTTTTTGCTTATAGTGGTGACCATTTTCCTACAAAGTTGGATCCCAAATAGAAAACATATCTATAACAAATTCATTGATGGCTATTTCATGTTTTTATGGAGTTGTTGATTGTAAAAAGAATACTTGTTTTTTTTATCTTTGCTTTTGTGAAGATGAGACTTGCAAAATACGGATTTTGGAAGGAAAGGTGTTGAGGTTTTATGTATTTATGTTCAGAAGTTGTATGTGAAATTCGAGTTATTGATTTTTCTTAGAGATCTCATGCGCTTTTCCTCCTCCATTCTTCTCTTTTTAACTTGAAGCTTTGCCATTTATCATGTTGTAAAATAAAGGTTTATGGAAAGAAGGGAAAGGAAAAGGAAGAATTTTTTTTATTCCAGTTCTTGAGAGAGGGAACGGAAATGAAGTAAATAAAATAAATTTTCATGTTCTTGAACAGTCAAATATACCCTTTTTTGGGTTTGTTCGGTTTGTGGGATTTAGCATTGAATACCATTTCAATCCCGTGTTTGGTTTAAAGCTCGAGATTTCGATTAAACCCCACAAACATAGGATTTAGAAATCTCATGAGAGGGCGTTTGGTTTAATTGAAGGATTTGGATTTTGTGGAAGAATTTAGATTTGGAATGTCTTGTGTGTTTGGTTTGTAGATTGAAATGAAATTGAATTTTCATTTTTATTAATAATCTATAAAAACAAATAATAAATAATTATAAAAATAATTAAATTATTTTTTTATTCTTTGGTTATTACAAAACAAATGTTTTTAACATATTTAAAATATTATTACATACAAATATTACGAAATCCTGTGAAATACCAATCACCATCATGAGATTTCAAAATTCTATGTTTGTTAGATTGAAATGAAATATTGAGATTTCAAATTTAGGAAATTTTCCAAAACCAAACATCGGATTCGACAAACATTCAATTCCAAATCCCGCCAAATTCAATCAATCCTACAAAACAAAAGGAACCTCAAGGTACTTGGTATTTCATGTGATTTCATAGAGTTTGTTTGTAATGATGTATTAAAATATACTAAAACCACTTTTGTAATAATCAATTAATAAAAAGTAATTTAATTATTTTTATAACTATTTATAATTATCTATATTACCTTATAAACCAAATTTTATAAAAGTCTTAAAAACAATTTTTAATGTATAGATTATTATACATTTATGCATAGTCTTAAAGCCAACTCATAATGCATAAGGTACAAGTTGTCAATACCAAACTCCAACTCAGAATTTATCTTCCCAAAAGGCTGCTCCCGTCATATCGTCCCCAAGACCCAAGACGACGATTCACAAATTGATCTTCCCTAAGATGTCGATTCAATCTTCAATGTGAGATTCATCGTTCAAAACCACTCCTGATTTGGTTCTTGCTTCCATCTCCACTCTGATTCGATTCTTGATAGCTTCTCTCATACGGTTAGGGTTTTGCTTAATCTTCTCCCTAATTTGAGGTTAGTACTTGTATTCTCTGATCTCTTCTTGTGTTCTTCATCTCGAGTTGTCACTTCTCGGTTTTGTTTACCTACCTGACTATCTCAAAATTTCTTAGTCTCAATGGTACATAACCTTGTTGAATGAATTTGGGTTTTTTTTTTCTTTATATGTTGATATATGTAGAGAATTCAATATATAAAGCACCCATTTTACTTATTATTATTTATCCCTATTTTGAGTCATTTTTATTACTTTCTTTATATCTTTGCTTATGGAGCTAAATCTTGTGGTTAACTTGTTGGTACTCAAAGGAGGACACTAATGGAATTTTTTCTTAACAGCTTGATGCTACAGCATTGGAGCAGCAGCGATCTGATACATAGGCGGATTTTTGAAGAACTTATTGATTAAGCTGTTGCCTTTTTGTGCTTTGTGGAAGACAGCTGGAGATTGCTGGCATTTGATTAAAAATCTGGGATTACAACATTTTAAGACTTTTTGTATAATCTTGTACTTTAGATACTTTTTGTTTAACTTTTGGATATTAACTTGTGGGTAAAAACTTTTATTGTTTTGTGCCTCTTTTGTGTATAAAAGGAGGTGCTTGGCTCATCTTTATGCATACCATTCCAAGCTTAAAATCAGCTTTTAAAGGCTGATTTGTGAAAACATTTTGGAAGAAATACAAGATTTTAGCTTTTAGCTTTTCATCTTTAATTTCTTGTCTTTTAATTTTTGTTCTTTACATTATGTTCCTTTACGTTTATTGTCATTTACATTCCGTTATTTAATTTCCGCAATTTACTTTCTTGTCATTTATTTTTCCGTCATTATTTTCGCAATTTTACATTTATGTCATTACTTTCCGTCATTTACTTTACTTGTTAGTTACATTCCGTTATGAGTAGCTAAGTTTATATAGTTTGGGTGTGAGATGAAAAAGTGAGATTTTCAAACCAAAATAAAGTAGCTAAGTGTTTTCATAAACGACTGTGACACCCTCAATTTTTTTATTATTATTATTTTTTTTGAGAATGTCACGTAACCTGAATCCATTTCCTGAATACATAGTCCAAAAGACGGCTAAAATATCACCGTTCGAATCGTTTACAGCGGAAGTCTTTGAATCCCCAAAGTTAACTTAAGTTCTAACCCGCTTTATACCAAGTTAAGTTACAATAGATTAGTACAATGCTGCTAGGCAAAAACTAAAGATAAGATAACAATCTAGTAACTCTCTACGCGAGTCCCTTGCCCTTATCCAACTTCGAACTTCCTGGCCCTGAGATGCATACTATAGTCATCTTATAAAGCTCAATGAGTTCATGGTTTGCGTGAGTAAAGATCATTTCACATCATACATATCAACTTGTAAACTTTGTGCCAAATAGTATGCATTTTCTGAAAAACATGCAATACCGAAGGAAACATATATCTGTAAGACACTGAACATACGAGATCTCGCATAACGTTTAGCCGGGTATGGGTCATTTAGTCACAAACACACCCTGGGTTAGATATTTCAATCTTAACTGGTCACCCACTTGTCCGGGTAGTGTTTTATACTAGTCGTGACTTACTGGTCAAATGCCCACCCTTAAATCATCAAACTTTTAGTATGGATTAGCATGCTAGAGTTATTTGAAAACTGATTAAACACATAGCACGTAACCATTCATAAAATAGCATGCATGTAAAATATATCATAACATGCATGTAAACTGAAACATCATGCATACGTACACATCATCAGAAATTCATATCATGTAAAAATAATTTGTACTTAGGTATGCATCCGAGTGAAATCTCATGAAGACTCACCTGATAACGTAGATTGCTTATCTAACGCTGTTGACTGGTAACCTACAATTTATAATAGCAAATAGCATATAAATGATTAATTTCTCCCAAAGGCTACATAAAAGTCAAC
>NC_037529.1:25732477-25736170 GCF_001531365.2 Cynara cardunculus var. scolymus
TTCACGACCAGAGCCTCTGGTTGAACCAACCCATACTTAGAATATATTTCAAAATCTAAGACCAGAGCCTCTCTGGTCTCTCTTCCAGAACTTCTGGTCTTTACGACCAGAGCCTCTGGTTGTACTAACCAAACCTTAACCCATATAAATTATCTTTAGATAAACTCTCAATCATTAAGATAGCCTTTTTCATAAAACGAGCAATTATAAAAAGTTCATGTTCGACCAGAGCCTCTGGTTCTACTAACCAGAGCTTCTGGTTCCAAAGACATGACCAACCAGAGCCCCTCTGGTTCAACGTTAAACTCAACCAGAGCTCCTCTGGTCTGTTTTTCATAAAAAGATTCTAAGTATAAAACTCCCTTTTCTTAAAACTTCAAAAGCATGATTTTGACATAGAAGCTCTTATCAAAAGACACAAAACCTTTAATCCAATTTAACATATATAGTAAAAACTTGCTCATCCTCCAAATCAAATACAAGAATCCTCTGGTTGCAACCATACTTAGGAAATAAATCATCCTTAAGGACCAGAGCCCCTCTGGTCTCTCTTCCAGAGCTTCTGTCTAACACAACTTGATACAGAGCTCTCATATAGAGCTTCTGGCTACTATAACTTGATACAAAACTCCCATGTAGAACTTCTGTACCATATAACTTGATACAGAGCACTCATGCAGAGCTTCTGTATAACTTTCTTTAAAGTGATTTCTAAACAGAACGCGATACAGCGTATTCACCAAATGAAATCTAAACTTTGAATTCGAACTCTAAAACACGAAGTTTGGACGTGGGCCTTCATAGAGTTATACATAGGGTCAAAGGTACAACTAAACATTGTAACAACATAAATTTTGGTTGAGCATTTACCTCTAAGCGACGGGAAAACAGGGGGTTCTTGCCTGGTCTTGAACTCCGGTTTTTCTCTCTCAAGCTCAACGATTTCCTTCTTCTTTTCAAATGAATGGTGATCCTAAACCAGTGTCCATAATTTATACTCAAATGATTTGGCCTATTAGTTGACCAAATCGGCCGAATCCCGAGTTTTAGGCTGTGAAACTGCTTCTCCACAGCCTGCAACCGGCAGGTCACAGTTTCCCCTTTTGGACCAGGCACCGCCTGTTCCTCTTCTGCCTCTCCCAAACGTTGACAGCAGGCCCCTCTGTTGCAGGTCTGTTGCCTATTTACAAAACAGGTCCTTCTGCTACTTACACACGACCCAGTCCCTTAACTACCACGAATTGACAATTTTTACCCATGTCTTGACTTCTTCCTTCACTTTTGGTCCGACTTTTATAAACTTATTTCAACCTTCTATTTTTATTTAATATATATATATATATATTCTTAAAATAAAATAAGAATAAAGATAAATTATTTATTCCACAAATTTTTGGGTTTTACAACTCTCCCCTCCTTCAAGAAATTCCGTCCTCGGAATTAAAACTCGTTAAAACAACTGAGGATATTTAGCCTTCATCTCTTCTTCTGGTTCCCTCATCATTTCTGCGCCCTTGTGGAATTTTCACTTAACTAATACCAATGGTATACTTTTGTTTCTTAGTCTTTTCGTCTTCTTATCCAATATGTCAATTGGCTCTTCCACATAAGCGAGTTTGTCATTAACCTCGATGTCTTCCAGATCCAGAACAGTTGATTCGTCAGCTAAACACTTTCTCAAGTTTGACACATGAAAGGTATTGTGAATACTACCTAACTCCTCTGGTAGCTTCAACCGATAAGCGACTGCTCCTACTCTTGCAGTTATCTCAAATGGTCCGATATACCTTGGACTTAGCTTACCTTTAATTCCAAATCTTACGACCCCTTTCCCTGGCGATATTCTCAGCAAGACCTTATCACCTACTTGGAATTCCAAAGGTTGACGTCTTCTATCCGCATAACTCTTTTGTCTATCTTGTGCAACCTTTAACCTCTCCCTGATCTGTACTATTTTATCAGATGTCTGTTGGACTAGCTCGGGTCCAGCTAGTTGTCTTTCTCCAATGTCTGCCCACCAAATTGGAGTTCTACACTTACAGCCATACAACGCTTCAAATGGTGCCGCCTTGATGCTCGAATGGTAACTGTTGTTATAAGCAAATTCTATCAATGGGAGGTGGTTGTCCCAACTACCTCCAAAGTCGATTACGCAAGCTCTCAACATATCTTCTAATGTTTGTATCGTCCTCTCACTCTGGCCATCAGTTTGAGGATCATATGCGGTACTCATGTTCAACCACATTCCCATTTCTTGTTGAAAACTTGACCAAAACCTCGAAGTAAACCTAGCATCTCTATCTGAGACAATAGATATCGGCACACCATGCCTTGACATGATCTCGTTGACATTAAGTTGGGCCAATCTTTCCAATGTATACTTGTTGCTAATCGGTAAGAAGTGAACATATTTTGTTAGTCGGTCCACAATTACCCATATGGCGTCGTGCCCCTTTACCGTCCTTGGGAGTTTGGTGATGAAATCCATTGTGATCATATCCCACTTCCATACTGGGATCTCCATTTGTTGCAACATTCCAGATGGTCTTTGGTGCTCGGTCTTCACTTTCAAGCACGTCAAACATTTCCCCACGTAGCTAGCTACTACCCTTTTCATGCCAGCCCACCAGTAGCTTTCTTTTATGTTCTTGTACATCTTATTACTACCTGGATGCATAGTGTATTTGGACTTATGTGCTTCATCCATCACTGCATTTCTTAGATCTCCCAGACTAGGAATCCAAACCCGATTCCCATGTCTATATATTTCATCTGGTCCAGCTGTCAAAATCTTAATTTGTCCAATCATTCTCTCCTTTTTGATATTCGTTTCGAGTAAAGCTTCCTTTTAAACATCCCGTATTCGGTCTAGAAGCTCCACTTTAACACTCATCCACATGGCTCGAATTCTAATTGGTCTGTTTCTCTCCTTCCTACTAAGTGCATCGGCAACTACATTTGCCTTACCTGGATGATAGTGAATCTCACAATCATAAAGTAGTTCCGTCCATCTTCTTTGTCTCATATTTAGCTCATTTTGATCAAACAAGTACTTAAGGCTCTTATGATCAGTATAGATCATGCACTTCGTACCGTACAAATAGTGTCTCCAGATTTTTAGCGCAAAGACCACAGCTGCTAATTCCATGTCGTGAGTTGGGTATTTTCTCTCGTGTTCTTTCAACTGACGAGACGCATATACAATGACCTTGCCTCGCTGCATCAGTACACAACCTAAACCCATCTTTGATGCATCGCTATAAACGACAAAATCTTCTACTCCTTCCGGTAGTGCTAAAACCGGTGCCGTGCTTAGTCTCTCCTTAAGTGTCTGAAATGCTTTCTCTTGTTTCGTACCCCAATCAAACCTAACCGAATTCTTCGTCAGTGTCGTCAAAGGCATTGCTATCTTGGAGAAATCTTGGATAAACCTTCGGTAATACCCTGCTAGGCCTAGAAAACTTCGGATCTCCGATACTGACTTTGGTGATTCCCAGTTCATCACTGCATCAATCTTAGCCAGATCCACCTTGATCCCTTCCGTGTTGACTACGTGACCGAGAAATTGTACCTCATGCAACCAAAACTCGCATTTTGAGAACTTGGCGTACAATTGCTCCTTTGCTAGTAATTCAAGAATCAACCTTAAATGTTGTTCATGCTCCTTCTCACTTTTCGAATAGATCAAAATGT
>NC_037529.1:25737240-25753248 GCF_001531365.2 Cynara cardunculus var. scolymus
TTTGCACCCGAATCAAATAATACATGTGCATACACATTGTTGATAGGGAACATACCGGATACGATGTCGGGCGTTTCCTTGGCCTCCTCTAAGGTCATTTTGTAAGCTCGGCCATGTCCCTTGGGTAGCTTCTTCCTATTTTCCGGTCTCCTTCCAAATCCGTTATTCGCTGTCTTCCCGTGGGGTGTCACACTATTCCGACGCTTTGGGCAGTCATAGAGTTCTACACAGGGTCAAAGGTACAGCTAAACATTGTAACAACATAAATTTTGGTTGAGCATTTACCTCTAAGCGACGGGAAAACAGGGGGTTCTTGCCTGGTCTTGAACTCCGGTTTTTCTCTCTCAAGCTCAACGATTTCCTTCTTCTTTTCAAATGAATGGCGATCCTAAACCAGTGTCCATAATTTATACTCAAACGATTTGGCCTATTAGTTGACCAAATCGGCCGAATCCGAGTTTTAGGCTGTGAAACTGCTTCTCCACAGCCTGCAACTGGCAGGTCACAGTTTCCCCTTTTGGACCAGGCACCGCCTGTTCCTCTTCTGCCTCTCCCAAACGTTGACAGCAGGCCCCTCTGTTGCAGGTCTGTTGCCTATTTACAAAACAGGTCCTTCTGGTTTGGACCTGCTTACACACGACCCAGTCCCTTAACTACCGTGAATTGACAATTTTCACCCATGTCTTGACTTCTTCCTTCACTTTTGGTCAGACTTTTATAAACTTATTTCAACCTTCTATTTTTATTTAATATATATATATATATATATATATATTCTTAAAATAAAATAATAATAAAGATAAATTATTTATTCCATAAATTTTTGGGTTTTACAATGACGTTCCATTGTTTCATTCGAGTTTTTATAAAAACCAAGTACACTTCTTGATGGGTTGATCACTTTGAAAGTGTTAAAGTTCCATGGACTTAGAAATAAGCCATTGAACGCACGTCAACTTGAATGATATAAGAGGTAGACTTGAGAAAGTTGCCGACAAGAAAACTTGTCATTTATGTCTTTCAAACTTAACTCCTGATGGGTTGGTCACTCTTTGAAAGTGTCAAAGTGCGATAGATTCAGAGATGAACTATCTAAAACACACGCCAACTTGAATGATATGGGAATCGACTCGAGAGAGTGATTTTTAACAAAGAGATTTGTTTATCCATATATTTTGAAAACACAATTTTGTCACTATCCCTGGTCCGAATACCACATAGAGATATAGGTTGAAAGCTATAATATAGTGCAATGGTGAAGTCCGAGAGGAATACCTTCAAAATAGATGGTGGAACTAAGTTTTAAAACACTGCTTGCTATAGCATTCCTACAGCATTGGCTACTAGAATTTGTGTTTGGGTCTCACCACAAGTCTTACACCCTAGCTATCCTTATATATTATGTAATCTGTTTTCAATCACCTTAATATCAAACTGAAGTTTTCAAAATCGTCATCTAAAATCATCTCTTTTATCTTCCTGTAGTTCTCCTTCAGTTTTAAGTACTTTTCATATTTAGTCCTGAAGGAGGAAGGCGATTTGGAGGATGGCGTTGCAGTCTTCTTTGATCTGCATTCACCTACAAAATGTCCGGGCCGGTGACAGTTGTAGCAGACAGCTGAAGCCTTGTCTATTCTTTCAGACTTTGGCTTTTCCCTGAGGGACAGCTGAGGAGATTTGCGGAAATTGCTTTTACTGGCGAACCTCCTGAAAGACTTAGTCAGGAGGGCCAATGACTCATCAAAATATGCTAAGTCAGATTCTGGAATATCCTCAAAGATAGAAGTGTCTATCTCCGTGATAACAACAAGAGGAAGAGAAGAGACAAAAGGGGTAGAAGAAGTTTCAGCTGAAGAAGCTTCAGAGATCAAAGCCAAAGGAGAGCTTTTCATTTCCCTGGAATCTTTTACAAGATTCCTCTTCAGTTGACGAGATTGCTCATGGTTAAGCAGAATCCCATATAAAGTAGAAAGAGAAAGAGTGGACATGTCATTGGACATCTTGAGACACATGTAAAAGGTGTGTCCCAAGACTCAGGAAGACATTCCAGAAACTTAGTTAAACTTTCTGAGTTGGAATATTCCCCGCCGACAGCCCTAAGATCAATAAGGAGGCAGTTAAATCGTTGATGTACTTCAGACAGCGTCTCAGACTTTCCACAGAGAAAGATTTCATACTATCTTACTAGATTGATCTTTCTGGTCTCTTGAACCTGAGTGGTTCCTTCATATTGGACACAAAGTGTGTCCCACATGGATTTAGAGGTTTTGAGCTCTCATCGGGAAGAGACATAGCTATTATAGACCGAGCGCATGTGTATATAGCTATTTTCTTCTTGTCTTCATTGCTCCATTGATGTGGGAGCTTTGGAATCTTCCGTTCAGGAATCGCGACAATCGTAGCTGTTGCTGGAACAGCCGGAGCAATAGCAAATGGAATATATGGTCCATTTTCTATGTAATGTGGAATTTCAGGATCCACACCTTCAAGAAAGAGGGACATCCGGTTCTTCTAGAGACTAAAATTGTCACGGACAAAYCRRGGAGGTTTGGCAAGAGAGCCATTGTCTTGTGTGTGTGTGTGTCTGTAATTTGTAAAGCCATTTGTAAGCGGCAAAGTTATCTAAGGAAAGAGATAAACTAATACAAAAAATAGCTAAACAGAAAGAGAGAAGAAAACACTGCTCTTATACCACTTGTTGGTCCCTTGAGGGTCTACAAGATAAGTAAAACAGTTTGTAGAAGGGGGGGATTAATACAAACACAATATTTTCAAATTTAAAATATATATTGATAAAGAAGATCAATACAGATTTTACAAGACTGTTTGTGAAAAGATAAGATAAGAAAACCTATCTAAACAATCTTTGATTACACACAGATTCTTAGCAAACTGAGAAAAGAAATGTTGTAAGAAAAGTTCCTTTACTTAAGCTAGAAAATGCTCAAAGTAAGAATTAGGTTTAGAGAGTGAGTTGCGTGCACTCTGCATGGAGAAGAAACACTTCTATTTATACCCAGTGCATTAAATGAACATTTAATGCAAAATGGTAGGGTTAGAGTGTGTGTCAAGCCTTAAGAGGAAGGCTTGTCCTTTGCTACAGTGAATACTACAAAAAACACTATTCATGAGCAGACATCCTTACCTAAAGTTGGTGGGCAATAGAGTCAACTAGTCGGCTCCGTACCGTACCAACGTTTAGAAGGGTAAGGGTTTGTCCTTCGTGTGTATAAGGACAAGACAACAACAATCGTGCTAAGCAAGCTTCCTTTGATCGCTGAATGCTGGAATAACCTGAAGGTCTCTTCAGCATTCGCTGAGGCTTGAGCAGTCTTCACACATATGTAGATGGGCTTGTAATCACTGAGTACTGCTTCAGATCACGTACTCGCCAGTCTCTAATCTTCAGTTTTAGTCTTCGACATTAGCTGAAGGTTCTTTGGTGTGAGTGTTGTCTTCTTGAAGTATCGTTGTGTTTGGTTGAATTACAATACAAGTTCTTCAACAATCACTGAACAAACTCAGTGATGATCGTTGGAACTGAAAAGACAGAAACATAAATACAACATATAAGTAAAAAGGGATTATCATCAAATCACTGAGAGAGAGGATCAACAGTTACTAAGTTGTACTGTTCATAAGAGAAGAAATTCAAGTCTTTAATTATTCATGATTTTCAAGATTCTCCTAGTCATAATGAGGGAGGAAAGAATATCAAAGACATGAATAAAGATATGAAGAAAGAGATTATATAAAGACTAGAAATAATATTCAAAGATATTGGTAATAACATATTGTTGAATCAGTTCATGAATGATAAGGTTTGAATCTAAATCTTTTGAATCTAAGGTTGAAAAGCCATAAGATTTAAGATTGTAGATGTTGATGAAAAGGTTGGTGCTGATCTGAAGAATTTGTGCTTGATTTTCGCTAGGTATATAAAGCCAGTTATTTGTCTCCGAAATTCTGCAATCTTAGGTGACGATATAGTCATGGCATTTTTGATTGCCTAGCCATTCGTGTGTGCAGGTAGGTAACTTGTTGAGATTTATTGTTGACTTACCTGTCAAAGGAAGATTGAATCAAAGTTGTTTGAAGAAAGTTTTTGATATAATGGTAATGAGCTTAGTACACATAGTGTCAAAACTTAAAGCCTTAATGTCTAAAACTTATCTATTATCTGAAAGGATTTATTAAAGATTAGTTGACTGTTGAAGATTGAAAACTTTTCTAAAGTTTCTGAATTTCAAAGTGAAGATTTAGATATGAAGAATATATTTGTTAACAGGGGAGATTGTTATTTTTTCAGATTCGTCTTTCAAATAGTGACAAGTCTTATTGTCTTCATTGGGGAGATTGTTTATGTCAAAAATCTTTTGAAGTGAAGAAAAAAATTTGTTTTGAAGAATGTGATCTCGAATACAAAGGGGGAGATTGTTAGGTAAAATATTATTGTATCTGAGATCACTGAGCTTAAAGATTGAAGAGGTCGATGCTTAAAGTCAACATAGTCAACAAAAGTCAATACTGTGATTAATTGTAGTTTGATGTGTAATTAGTCAATCATATAAATAAATCTATTATGAGTTACTAGCTAGTATATTGTAATATTCTAAAGAGAGAGAGAGAGATTATAGAGAGATAAACATGTATTGAGAGAGTTTATCAATATACATGATAATTTGATCTCTAGGTTGTTGTTCTTATTGTTTAATTCATTGTTATCTGATTGAAACTGGGTTTAACACATGTTCTATTCATGCAACTGATCATTCTCTGCGGTTAATGTCTGTAAGAATAACTATTCTTCAAGTGTTAAATCAAGAAGTTCATCTTACAAATATAACAAATCAAATGGTGCATCAAAGTATCAATCTCATACTTCTAATAAGTATTACAATAATTCTGTTGTTGGTTCAGGTAATCATTCTAAAAAGGTGAAAATGATTTAAAGGAGAAAGAAATCAACTATAGAGGAAAATGCTGGAAACAAGCTACATCAATCTCTTGTAGTTGATACAAAGTCATTTGTTTCTAGGACTGATTTGCCTTGTTTTCTCAGATCTATCAATAAGCTAATCAGTATGATCCAAGAGAAGCTATGCTATTCAACATGTAGAACAATTGATTTTGTAAATCAGAGGTATGTTAATAAATGGTATGGTACTTACAGTATACTTGATCCCCCGATTTCTAGCTTCAAAGCTACAGCTAACCTCCAAGGACCCGTTAAACGTTGGGTACCAAAATATTTCTAATCTATTTTTGCAGGAAAATCATGTGCATTCTTATTCAAAATATTCATACCATATAACTGGTCAATCAAAAGGTTATGCTACTTTTGAGGGGGGTACCATACTTTATAAGTGAAGGAATATTTTATTTCAAAGATCCATGGTAGTTCAATATGAGAAACTTACTCGTGTTTGTTTCTTATTCGATTTCAAATCAATCCTTGAATTGCCATGTGTTATATTTTATTGATTTAGTTATTTCCACGTCTCATATATTCGTTGAAATTTTCGATGGAAATACACTCACTTGAATTCTCATTGATTACATTCAATCCATTTTCATATCAATGGTTAAATTATTATCTGAAATATTAATTGTTACTTGTTCTTCAAAATTAAGCATTCTAATCACTGAATATTTGTTTATAAACATTGTACGTAGTAAGTCATTCTATTTAGTGTTTGAATTTGTTTCTTTGACAATTCTCAACAGATATTTTTCATGGTTAGCTTCTAAACACTTCAGTTTAGAACTCGGTTTTCGTGTCTATACTTCTAGATAAATCAGTATAGAACTCGGATTTTAGTATTTTAGTTTCCGAACACCTTAGTTCAAGGCCTGCTCCACATATTAGCTTCAAAACACTTCACTTTAAAACTTGTGCTGCATTTGTTTGATTTTTGAACATATCAGTTTAGGACTCATACTTCAGATATTGATTTTTGAAAATTTTCAAAGTATATTATATCTTTGAATTTTTAGGATGTATTTCATAAAATCAATTTGTGAGATTAATTGTGCTTCAATAAGCTACCAGAACCGATGGTTCTACCCAAGAAGTAATTCTTGAGTGATTGAGAGGAGAGTTAAATAAAAGAGTGAGGAAGATAATTCATGCAGTTAAGAAATCTCATTGTGCTAGCGGAAAAATGTAAATGAGAGTGTGGTTATAAGTGAGGATTTTTATAAAAAGTAGAGGGTGAGAGAACAGAGTTAAAAGAAAAGAAAACTCTGCCCAAACCACTTCAAGTTGGGCAACCACATTACTGTTGGTACATAATTTTTTCATGACCATCATTGAAGCAGGCAGTGAGCCCATGCCAACTCTTGATTTAACCCCACCAGCTATGCATTTCTTTCTTAACAAAAAAATGTTTCAATTTTTTCACGGGGAAGCAACATATAATCTATATAGTTTTTCATTTGGAAAACTTGGATATTGAAAAAAAAGGAAGTTTGCCCCACCTTCGTACTTTAATCATGCACATTGAGTCTACTTTGAGATTTAATGATAATATTTTCCTTTTACACATTCACATTTTCGAGTCTTAGTGATTCACATTGCATATCTTTGTGATATTTCCATAATAGTTTGAGAAGTTAGGTCTATAGCTTTACTTCAATGATAGCTGGATGACCTATTAGAGACAAATCAATGCCAACTCTGAACATAGGCCACCTACTTATTTTAATTGTTGTGATAATAGTTGCTAAATGTGCTTCTATGTTAGACGAATACCCAATTTTCAGGGGGAGAGATTGTTTGTAATGGAAAAGATCTACTTTTAAGGGGAGAAATTTATTCTGATAGAGATATCTTTCTGAGGGGGCGAAATCAAGTTTATTTGATAATGTTTGAGAATATCTAAAGCTGATTTGTTAAAGTCTTTGACTATTCATGATGTTAAGTATTCTTCTAATCATCACAATGAGGGAGAGAAATAATATCACAGACATATCAAATAAGAGAAGAGAAAAGATTATCAAAGATATTTGTAACATGTGTTAGTGCTCAAAGGGAGCTAACAAGAGAAGTTAAATTTCAAGTGATTATGTTGAAGAGAAGGTTTGAATCTATATCTTTTGAAACTAAGGTTGAAAAGCCATAAAATTTAAGATTGTAGATGTTGATGAATAGGTTGGTGCTGATTTGAAGAATTTGTGTTGATGTTGAGATTTATTGTTGACATATCTGTTAAAGATTCATTGGGCTTACAAGAGAAAGACTTGAAGAGTTTGTTTTTTAAAGTTGGATTATTTCATGATATAAAGGTGACAAGCTTAGTACTCGTAGTGTTAAATCTTCAAGTCTGAATGTCTAAAGCTTATTTGTTGATTCAAGATGTTTTCTTGAAGATTTGTTGACTGTTGTAGACCTCAAAAGAGAAAGTTTATGAATGATTTTAAAATTTGTTTCAAAGTGAAGATTTTGATCTGAAGAATATATTTTTTTAAAGAGAAGATTTTTATTTTTCATATTCGTCTTATTCGAAGGTTGATAAAGTCTGATTGTCTTCATTGGGGGAGATTGTTTGTCAAAGATCGTTTGAAGTGAAGACAAAGGGATTTGTTTTGAAGAATGTGATCTCGAATACAAAGGGGGAGATTGTTAGGTCAAATATTATTGTATCTGATATCACTGAGCTTAATGATTGAAGAGGTCAAAGCTTAAAGTCAACAAAAGTCAACATTGTGCTAAGTTGTAGTTTACTTTGTAGTTTGACTTTTATGTTTAGTCAATCTTATAAATAGCTTTGTAATAGTAATTGTAAGGTGTATATAGATGCGTACATTGAGAATCTATCTTAGAGAGAGAGAAACGTGTATTGATAGAGTTTATCAATATACATGATGATTTTATCTTTAGATTGTTGTTCTTATTTTTTATTCATTGTTATCTAATTGAAACTGTGTTTAACATTCCATTTAGTAGTGTATGCATGATGTAAGGTAAAACTACTACCAATACTACTTTAACCTAGTCTAGACATTTTATCCCAACACTTGACATGCATATACAAAATACTCTCTAAATAATCAGATGATAGTAACAAGTTAATGCGTCTGGACAGGACCAATTGCTTTGATTACACTTATCGCATAACTTTCTATAAAACATTATGGTCCCAACTTCTAATGCAAAATGTGACTCAAACCTAATAACCAAATGCATAACAAGGAAGGATCAGTCTACTAGTTTGGTAAATGTCGAAAAAACATGTGATCATACATAACAATGTCAACTCTGTAATCAAAGAAAATGACAACCATAGACTCATATGGTTTTATTATTGATGTGGTAGTCCCTACAAGAAGTTAAAGCCAATTGTATTTCACAAGTCAAATGAGGTTTACAGACGAGAGAATCACAAAACAACTGAGCAATACAAGTTAGAAACAAAACCCTCAAAGTGCTCACAACTATGTTTTCTTTCAAATACAAATAAGATGAATCAACCCTCAAATGTTCAACCATCCATAAGTATGCTCTAAAAGATTTATTTTTCTAATTGTGCCCATCTACGATTTTCACACGCAACTCGGAAGTCGGCTAACATCGTTCTCGATCCTAAAAACACATAGATGACTTAAATGAGCCTTAGAGGTTGTTAGGAGCAAGTCTCCTTGTGTTTTAGGATAAGACTTCACAATGTGCACAAGTGGTTGCCAAACAAGTGACATACCACATCAAAAACAATAAAGGTGAGATGAATTCATACCACAAATTTCAATAGGTTGGTTAATTGATTTTGAGCTCTTACTCATGCAAATGCATAGCCAACCTCATATCTATTACATACTTGTGAACTATCTTCCATCTAGTAGACGGTCCAAAGACCTCATGCTTTGGTGTTCACCTATGCCAACTCTAACAACAAGGTCGAGCAATAAGATAATTCTTAGTGTCAATCTTTTATCTTTGGAGGCGTATCAAGATATGGTGGTAATGTATCAGGCTTCATACAAGGTCTTAAGAAGGATCTTGCATCCAAGAACTTCTTTTTCATGTATATAATATTTGATATGAGAAATGAACCCATGCATCCTCCTCACTTTGTTGAGGTTTGAACTCATATCCAAGAACTTTTTAGACATGAAGAATGACGTGGAACCTAAAATGTTGTGTTGATGAAATCCTTGACGTAACAATTAGGGAAAAATGGTTGTTGTATTACGTTATGTAGACATGCCATACTTCATACTCAAATAATTAATTTGGATCATTCATTTTCCAATCATCGACATTCACAATTGATGTTCTCTTTTTCTAAAACTCGGTTTTAAGCTTGATACAATTTCTTGATTAGATTATCATAATTCTAGTAACATGGGGCAAAGTAATGGTCATTGAGAGTTTGGTTTTGACATAAACAAAACCATCATTTGCTTATTATTTTGCTCATCAATTGCAGATGGCATTTATAAATGTCATACAAAAGGGTCTAAGAAATCCAAAATTTTCTTTGATATGCTTTAAAGTGATGAGAAATGGTTTTGGGACTAGTTTTGAATAAATGTATGAGCTTAGAGTAAGATAGCAAGAAATGACGGTGGAAAAAGTTAATGTTATGGTACATGTGTTTGGTTTCCGATGTGGTGTTATTGTTCTGACTAACGGTGCTCAAAAACCTGACCAACCCGATCAATCCAACCCAACGCAAAATAACTTAATTTGAAGTAACCCGATGTTTAATCGAGTTGTAAAATTGTCAAATCGTAGGTATTGGGTTGATATTGGGTTACAATTATTTGAACCCATACCAACCCGATGAACCCGATATCTTTTTATTTCTTGGATTTAATATGATTGTTGAATTTTTATTAATATATACATTAGACAATTACATTATCATGTATGCTCTTCATATACACATATTTTCAATCTATTCACATCTTTATATAACTCATTCATATATATGTCCAGTAATTGTGAACATATATATGTAAATTGAGAAAATTAACTGAATGTGATATACGTAAGAAATATGGATATGTTGTATCAAATGGTTGATGATGAAAAAGAAATTATGAGTAGAAAAATAGCATATTCAAGGTTAAAAGAATTTTTTAATGTACCAAAGTATCAACCCGACCAACCCGTACGGGTTGGGTTGCACTTTGGTTTGGGTTAGATTGATTTAAGATTTTTCAAACTGCAAACATTGAGTTGGGTTGTTCAAATGTCTTCAACCCAACCCATGAACACCTCTAGTTCTGCCTAGTGGTTTATTTGATTTGTGAATATTATGATAAGAGCCTAAAAAATTCAGACATTATTTTTATACATTGATGAGGAATTTCAGTTTGCATTGTTATTCTACTTAATGCAACTCAATTTTCGGATTACTTTTGAACTATCATAGAAATTCCAAAGAAAGGGTCAATATCTTGAAAACTCGATTGCTTTTTAATAAGAGTAGACAAGCATAAAATGCACAAAGCTAAGAAGTGATGTTTTCTAAGGGGCCGTTTACCAAATGCTTACTCGGGTAAGCGCTTACCAAGTCACATTACCTCACCAGATGAATATGGCAAGAACCAAAATTTTACCCGGTAAGAGGAATGCAAAGACCGAGAGTCTTACCCGGTAAGTGATGGCGACAACGCTTACCACGATTAGCGCTTATTGGGTAAGTTATTACATATGTTGTCGTTTTGGTAGACTAAAATCTTACCACGTAAGTAAGCGACAACGTTGAATTTTACCGTTAAACGTTTACCGGGTAAGTGTTTAAGTAAACGGCCCCTTAGTTGTTTTGAACACCATTGAGATGTTTTAGTATTAGTATTTGATTATTGTTTTGGCATGCTTAAAACTTCAGGTTTCAATTTGGTGCTATGGTGTTTGTTTCTTTCGTTAGTCGGTTTTAATTTCAATGCTTCATTTTTTGTTTGTCTAATGGTTTAATGGAACTCTCAAATTCAAAAAATCTTTTCAAGTAATGTATTTGTGCCAAGTATACTTCAGTTTTTGTAGATGATATTGGTATTCTAGTTTAAATAAAGTTTTCGTTTTTCAAGTTTCTTGTTTATGATTTTGCCGTTGCTAAACATTTGATCACTCTATTTGGTATATAATGATTGCAATTATATATTATGTATGTTAGGTACAATTTCATCTTTATCGTTATTAATTTTAATGGTACAATTACATCTTTATCGTCATTAAATACAATGGTACAATTTGATCTTTAATATTAGGTATGGCGGATAAAATTAATGGGTGTAAGTACAGTAATTGGTCAAAAATCAAAGACGGAAAACTTATTGATGCATTGGTGAATATGGTCAATGTTGGAGGATATAAAGCTAATAATGGCTTTAAATCCGGATACTTGCAACATTTGGAACAAGCATTGAAAGTGTCGCTTCCTAATTCTAATTTATTAGGTAAACCACACATCAAGTTAAGAATAAAGACCATGGAAAAGGACTGCCAAATCGTACATGATATGCTACATGGTACGAACACAAGTGGCTTTGGTTACGATAGTTCTAAAATGTGTGTGACTGCCGAGGCGCCACTTTGGGAGTCTTACCTGCAGGTACATATTACTATGTATTACATATTACCATGTTAAGAATTGTTTTTTCAACGTTTCTATGTCTTTTGCCAATTTAGGTACACAAATAGGCTTCAAAATGGAGAAACAAACCATTCCCTCATTATGAAGACTTGTCTTTTGTTTTTGGAAAAGATCGTGCTCATGGAAATCAAGCAAGAGACTATGATGGTTTAGAAGAAAATGTTGACATGGAAGATGGCCAAATGCCTTTTCAAGAACAACAATCTAATGAAAACTTGGACTATTCGACAGAAGATAGCCAAATGCCAAGTCAAGAGTGTACATCTCAAGGTAATAGAAAGCGCAATAAGTCGAGGTGATCCTCTTGTTGATGCAATAAATAATACTGCTATCATACTTGGAGATAGACTTTTAAAATCATCGGACAAGTTGAGATAGATTTACATCAAAAGACTTCCGTGGTTGGTTCTGAACTCGCCCAAATGAATTTTACTTCAATGGAAAAGTTTAAAGCACTGAGAAAAATATCACGTGAACCTGAATCCGTGTTAAACTTTTGGAACTATGAAGGAGAAGCTCGAGAAGAGTTTGTGAGGTACATTTTGCAAGAATGATTGTGCTTGATGATTTAGCTCTTTTTTAAAACTATGATGTTTAATGGCTTTTGGAACATATATTTGAATATGCTTTGGTATTTTGGCGTCATATGTCCGATTGTTTAATGATGGTGGCATGTAATTATTTTGAACAAGTTTGATGGATTTTGAAGCAATTTTAATATTAAGTAACGTCATTTGGTTTATGGTTATATTTGAGTTGTGTATTGTTATATTGTTTTACACACTAGAATATTTAATTATTATTTTATTAAAATATTTTTAGTTAAAAAAAATTAAAGTAATTAATAATTATTATGTTAAAATATTTTAAGTTTAAAAAAAATTAATTTATCAAAAAGGGTATTTTAGTCATTTACCAGAATTTCATTTCAATTCCTTTAATAGATTTCATTCTAATTCTGCCAACCAAACATGTAGTCAAACCTGACAACATTCCATTATAATTCCTTCAAAGTCAAATCTTTTGCCAGATTCCATTCCATGTTGGTTTGATAATTGATTTGGTTCCGTGAATCGTTTCTTTTGTTTTGATAATATTACATTAGAAAGTTTTGATTTTTATCTATTTAGTCATTTAATATAAGGGCCTGTTTACTTGCTTCTTATTACCTCTTACCGGGTAATAGGCTCTTACCTTGGTAAGAGATGACTTGTTTACCAAAAAGAAAGTTGACGTCTTACCATAATATATTTGATGACCGTCCTCTTTCCCTAGTAAGAGGTTGATATGCTCCTTACTAGCGTAAGAGGTAACCATCCTGGTTATACCCCTATACCCATCACTTTTGAAAAGAAAAAAAAATATTCAACAGTAAGTGATGCATGTTCATACTTTATCCAAACACGACTCCATAAATGTCACATCTGCAACATCTCGTGTATGTGGGTATCAGTTCGGTTCCAATCCCTTCCAAGGAATGAACAAATAGAAAGAAGGAAGAAGGAAGAAGAAAGGAAGAAGGAAGAAGAAAGAAGAAGTGGGTTTTGTTAAACCTCCTTTTTCTATTTCTATGTTATTGTGTTATGCTAGTGGCTAGGTGGCTAGGTGGCTAGGTGGCTATAACTTTTTACCATTATCAACCAATTTTTAATATTTTAATTTTCTTTTATAATAATTATTAATAAAAAATATTCTAAACGTTGAAATTGATCTATAATATTATATTTTATTGGTATCAGAAAAAATATAACATAACATTAATGCATCTTCAACTATTTTGATATATTATAACTTTGATTTGGTTCCGATATGCATTATTGTATAGGGTATTGTAGTAATTTTTACTTGGTCAGTACTTAACACAAAACATATGGTAAACATTAAATTTTGAATCAACACTTACTCCAATCAGATCTCTTATCATAATCAGACGTCTTACCATAGTAAGCATTTATCTACAAGTTTTGGTAAACAGCCCCTAAGTCTCAATTCAAAGCTTTTGAAATGGTGTCATTTGTAATAAGTAGATTTCAGTTTTTAATTGGTAAGTTCTGAGCTTAATTCGATTTAATTGAGTAGCATATCTAGGTGACGCACATGCATTCGGTTTTAATACAAATCGTTAGCTTAACCATTGACTCCCTGAGAAGAACGATACCTAACATACCACTTTACGATTTAAGTTTGGTTTATAAGTTAAAACCTTGTTGTGCATTGAACAATGCATCCAACATATCAAAATAGGTGGAAAGGTTAAACATAAATAAAATAGATTGGAAAAGTTTAAGTTTTTTTGAAATTAGCATTCGCGATCGCGTCACTTATAAAGGCGTGATCGTGTTTGATATTCTCTAAAGTTTTTGTTTTCTTAAATTGACATTCACAATCGGTCACTTATAAAGGCGCAATCACGTTTGTACTGGCTGAATTTTTTGTTTCCAAAAAATGGTCATTTGTAATCCTCAACATGTAAAGGTGCGATCAAGGTCTACCTATTTTCATAAACAGTTTTTGGGCGAAATCCATTAATAACTAATATTTTAGGCCCCAAAAGTGATTACAATGCCCCTATATGTAGTATCCCTTAACAATAGATGTATGGTATGAATTTCCAAAAACACATACTCTCAAAATAAAGATTTTCATGACGTTCATGGAGAATATTATGTGGAGTGCATAAAATTATATCTTGAGGTGATTCTTGTTAGTGATTTTAATGTTATCAAACATTTTGGTGTAATTAGTAATTTACAAGGTGTTGGCTAGGTGACAAGGCAAACATAATGTGAGTTAGGAGGTTTGGAGCGCACACTCACAAAAGTTTCCCCTATCATCTTAGATCGTCGTAAGGGGTGTTAGCCCCCTTACGGGGTGCAACACCTCTAGCATGGTTCAAGGATTAGCGCCCTCTGACGATGGTCGAGGGGGCCGCCCTCACGAGGTTCAGGGGTAGCTCCCCGAAACCAGTACGAATTTTATGAATAAGATTGCTTATAAAACCACTACTGATTATAGAAACTTAGTGTTTTGGAGAATAAGTATAGAATCAGAAGGTTATGAGTCTGTATTAAAAGCTTCTAATTGATTTGACTTACAACTTCTAAGACTTTTAACTCACAACTTCTGAGTCTACCTCCGATCAGTTTCAACCTTATCCACAAGCAGTTATTTTGTAACTGTTGTGCAAATATAATTAAACAACCTAACTACATATAATTGTCTGTCTCTCATATAAATGTGTAAGACGTTGAATCTGGGTATATATAACTAGATTACCACAACCTTTAAAATTAGAGTAATTATTACATTATTCCAGTACTCAGTACTCAGTTCGTGATACCCAAGGCTTATGGGGTCGAAAATTCTGCATTTAGAAAGCGGACTATACGCGGTCCACTTAATTTATCTAGCCTTTTGTGATCAAGGAACCCTCTTATGATTTTCTTTCTCGTGCACTACCCCTTCCAATGAGTTTTGAGGATAAAATCAAGTTGGCTCTCATGAACAACTTGATGCACTATGACTCACAAATCCGAATAAAGAATCCAAATAGATTTTAAACGAGACAAAAGGTAGTTAAAGGTCACTCAATAAAAATTTCTTAATGATATGTGTAGCAATTATGGGATGAAATTTAGATTGGATACCATTTGTGTAAATCGTGGGGGCTAATAATTTTGAGTTTAGTGATTCTCACATCCTCAAGATCTTTGTTTGTATCCATCCATTTTCTAAGAGCATATAATACTTATATAAGGTAAATATCCATCTATCCGACAATTTTATTGGAAGGGTGACTCGGGCTATGCCAAGATTGACCTCGACAAATTATGATTGTAAGGTATTAGCCTTGATAAAATCAATGGCCACAATTGTTGTGGACGCCTGAAATTTAATCTAGGATAGATGAGATTTTCCACCACATACCCCTAGCCCCAACTATTTTTGGTTTGAAAAATCACAACCCATTCAATCCTTTTTAAATTTGTTGTAATAATCTGGTTATTATTTTGGTTTTATATATAATATATATATATATATATATGTATGTATGATATATGTGTGTGGGAGTATATAATTAAAAAAAAGGGAGAGGGGTCGGCTATTAAGCCGCCGCTCAAAGTTCTTGTGGGTGTGTATGTATATATAGTTTTTGTGAAAAGAAAACACATTCATACACATACTATTTCTGGAAAGTGTTCTCTCTGAGAATTTGAAGAATTTGCACAAGAAGAAGAAGAATTCAAAGGCTTTCATTTTCGGTTTCTAAAAGGTGAGTGTATTAAAAGCTTTGAATATGAATTGTTTTAATACAAATTGAAAAGCATTTAGATCTGATTATTATGAGTTTGGATGCATTTTATGATGATGCTTGTGTAAACCGGCCAAGTGGTGTCCGGATTGA
>NC_037529.1:25754598-25755823 GCF_001531365.2 Cynara cardunculus var. scolymus
GACGTAATGTTTCTGACCCTGAATATATTACTCAAGATATGTTGGCAGCTGAGCTGGGAAAATTCCAGGAAAGTTTGGTAAATTTGTTGAAACATACAGACCAAACTGATCCAAATGTGGAAAGAAATTCTGAGCAAGAGGAAGTTGGAGCTAGTACACCGATAACTGGTACATCTGTACCTATTACTACGTCCTCAGAGCAGAAGGGAGGATATATCAAGATGTTTCTTGCGTGTAAACCTCCTAAATTTTCTGGTGAACGAGATCCTGTTAAAGTTATGTGTTGGCTTAAGGAGATTGAGTTGAGTCTGCAAATTAGTAAAAGTGCAGAAGAAGACAAAGTAATGTTTGCTGTATCTCGTTTGAGATCAAGTGCTTTGTATTGGTGGGAAGTTCTGTCTAGTTCAGATCCGAATATTCTGAAAACTATGGTTTGGGAAGAATTTGTGGTAAAGTTTAAGATGCAGTATTGTCCTGAAGCTGCAGTTCGAAAATTGAAAGATTTCCTTCGTCTTGAACAAGGAAACATGTCGGTTCGTCAGTATACAGAAGTTTTCATGGAACAATCTAGGTTTGCTGAAGCCTATATTATATCTGAAAACAGCAGGGTGAGAAAGTATATCTAGGGATTGGAGTCGAATCTTCAGAAATATGTAATATCCAGGAATCTGATAACATTTCAGGCGGCAGTTGATGCTGCTGAAATACTGGAACAAGATATTAACCGACAACCGCAAGAAAGGGTTGGAGAGAAAAGAAAGGGAGAAGTTACTATTACTGATTTCCGTAGACCAAGGTTTATGGAAAATACGAATCGACCACTCTCAATATTCAATGATAAGGCATGTGCCCGATGTCATAAAATACATCAGGGAAATTGCAATACAGAATCTCGAGTCTACTTTAAATGTCAGGAACCCGGACATATAGCTCGAGATTGTCGGATGATGCGAAGATGTTATATTTGTAATTCWCCCCAACATATAAGTACTGATTGTCCGCAAGCAAAGAATAGAGGGTTTGGTTTTGCTGGAGGTCGAGGATCTGGATATTCTGGGGGTCGAGGGTCTGGATATGTGCCAACAGGTCRKGGCCAAGTKRATAATCRTGTTAGTCCAAGTGGACGGGGAGGAACAAGACAGATAGACTCTAATGCAAAAGGAAGAGCCTTTCAAATGAAGAGAGGTGAGGCGGAAGAGCACCCTGAAGTGGTGACAGGTACATT
>NC_037529.1:25758338-25759258 GCF_001531365.2 Cynara cardunculus var. scolymus
TTAGAACTTCCTGTAGAATTAAGTGGAATACATGACACGTTTCATGTGTCAAATTTGAGAAAATGTCTAATAAGTCCAGATGTGGCAGTACTACTACCTGAAATTAAGGTAGATGAAAAGTTATGTTTTGAAGAAACCCCTGAGCAGATTACTGACTATAAGGTGAAAAAGTTACGAAACAAAGAGATTGGGTTAGTAAAGGTTCAGTGGCGTTATCATAAAGGGTCAGATGCCACATGGGAACCAGAGTTGGAAATGCGGATGAAATATCCCTACCTGTTTGCTTAAGTGAATTCCGGGACGAAATCCTTTTAAGGAGGAAATATTGTAATAGTCTGGTTATTATTTTGGTTATATATATATATATAATATATATATATATATATATGTATGTATGATATATGTGTGTGAGAGTATATAATAAAAAAAAGGGAGAGGGGTCGGCTATTAAGCCACCTCTCAAAGTCCTTGTGGGTGTGTATGTATATATAGTTTTTGTGAAAAGAAAACACATTCATTCACATACTGTTTCTGGAAAGTGTTCTCTCTGAGAATTTGAAGAATTTGCACAAGAAGAAGAAGAATTCAAAGGCTTTGATTTTCGGTTTCTAAAAGGTGAGAGTATTAAAAGCTTTGAATATGAATTGTTTTCATACAAATTGAAAAGCATTTAGATCTGATTATTATGAGTTTGGATGCATTTTATGATGATGCTTGTGTAAACCGGCCAAGTGGTGTCCGGATTGAAATCCGGATACTTAAACCGGATGTGCTTTGTCCGGATATGTATTAAACCGGACAAGAAGTGAACGGATTATGTTTTAAACCGGGCAAAAGGTGACCGGATAATGTGTAAACCGCTTAAAGAATCATGTGATGTATTGACCGGATTGCTAAACCGGTCAAGAGTTGTACGGTGT
>NC_037529.1:25759993-25778798 GCF_001531365.2 Cynara cardunculus var. scolymus
AAAAGTCTAATTGTTGATATTAGCTTGTTATGCATATGTATTAAAAATACATTTTGATAGTTCATGTTTTGTAATAATACTATTTTAGTATTATGAGAATGATGATGTGAATTATATGTATTTGAGATGTGAGGGTTGTTACATTTATAATCCAACCCAATCCATTACTTTTTAATTTGGGTTGGTGTGGTTCGAATTGGATGGTTTGAATGTTAAACCAAAAAATTAAATATAGTCAAATCATATTTAGTCCCATATTGTTTCATCTTTTTTGGTGGAGCAAAAACCATCAAGTTTTGTCCCATTAAATTTAAAAATAGTCTCATCTTGTCCCATGTATTTTTTGTCTATGGCATACCAAACATGAGACTATTTTTTTTTTGTCATGTCCCGTCCCATATGGTCTGCATACCAAACGCATCCTTAATCTCTCAACATATGTTTAAAAAGACGTACAAGTTACAATTTCAAACCAAGAATTATCTACTTTATATGCATAAACATAAGTGCAAAGATACATATTACAATAATACCGATGAATTAAAATGGCACCACCAATAAATAAACACGAGTTGGTTTAGAATCTTTTGAATAGCATTTATTCTTTTGGAATAGTGATTATTTTGTCGATTCTATCATAATATGTATTGGAATTACAATATTGTACTAAGCATTTAACCAAATTATTTGCAGTATTGAGCTAGAAGATGACTGTCTATACTTGTTGGTTTTATACATTTCAGTAGACTAGATAGTATGTAGACATTTAATAATAGGCCTCTTAATAGACAATTACTTCGTCCGGTTTGATGGGTTGGTTCGATTTAAGATGGCTCTAACCCATAACCGACCCTACTCTCATCGTTTTGTCTAAGTTTATAAATTAATAAAATCTCTGGTTAGATTGTTCGGTCTAGTTTTTGAGTTGGATTCGGGGGTTGATGGTTTGGTCATTTTCTTGTACAACCTTAAGCGTGAGATTGTAAAAAATACAGAAACGATCAAAGATAAGTTGTAGTGGATAAATGAAGGCTTCTTCAATGTTTGCTTCTTAGGAGAAGGAACGTGTGAAAAAAAAGAGTTAAGATGAGTAACATAAGAAGAGATCTGAACTTTTGATCACCTTTAATCTCCAACTCACCCATGAATCACGCTTGATACAGGGATTGATTTGATGCATCTCCTAATGTGCATCCAAGGGGGATCCCTTCTTGCGTTTCTCATCTTAACTCTCAGTCTCACCGGAACCCAACTTTGCTTCTTAACGTGTATTAAATATATATGAAATAGTTGACATGACCCAAGATTTGAAAGTTGTGCTATACTTCGTTAGAAAACGATTGTGGCAGTTGATTTTTTGGGATTTCCATTAGTTTATAAGATTTCAAATGTTATGACGTTCTGATATTATCTTCTAAATTGATATCTGTAATATTTTTTATTGTTTTATATTTCAAAAATTACGAACGACTCCACAAAGTTTCCGTTTTCACCAAGTAGCCGTGTATAATATATTGTAAATAATGACTTAGTATAATCGTTGACAATTAACCAAATGTGTCACTTGTTAATAAGATATATGTTATAAACAATAATTTACATAAATAGTCCACAACGTATCTAAAACACCTAATTGAGTCCTTAAGAATGATTCTATCTTTAAATGATTGCATATTTAATGGTTATACTGATTGAAGATGGTTAACTGGTGTCCAATTCATATGATAATGATACATATTTATGAAAATAAAAGAATGGTAAATCACATGTGATTTTACATTAACATCACGTACAAAATCATATGTGATTCAAGTGACCTTGCCATGTGGCTATAGGGGCTTCCAAATACTTTTTTGACCGTTAATGTAGCCCGAAATTGACTTGGCTTAGCCAAAAGGCCTCGTCATGTTCATCCTTACTAGCATCCCATATATGTGATTTTATATGTAAAAGCATTCCTTTTATTTTGTACGATTTTCTTATGAACTTACCTTATGTTAACTAACCATTAATTATACTTTAAAAAAAGAAAAAAAAATGTAAATTGGTAATTTGCAAGAATGCACAGAAATAACCATTATATGATTGACGATATTGCCCAAATATAGTCCATCATACTGATTACCATCTTATTTGTTCAATTTGGTTCATTTTTGCCGATCAATATTTTCTTTTGTTTTAATATTTTCAAATGTAACGTGATTGATAACACAGGTAGACCATAGCTAGAGTGGTTAATAATTGTTTGTTACTATATCTTTCATCCTTCACGATTTAATTTGATCACTCTATCTTAATCTTCACTTTCGTCATTTGAATTAATAGCATCCACTTTTATCTCATCTTTTTCTTCATCGCATCTTCATCTTGACTAACCGTCTTTCACCTGAATCCCAAAACATATTTCTAAACAAAATCAAAATCCCCAAAAGGAATTCGCATACAACCCATAAGGATTTGCCCGTTCTTTGTACATAAGCCCTTGTTAGGGTTTTACGTAGTTTTAGCAGTTCTCCCACTTCAAGGATGAATTCTCCCGTTGCTACTTCAGAAAAAGAACCAAGAAGAGAATATAAATCCAAACCCGAGTTTACTCAAAACACTAGATTGATTTTGTTGTTTTTCAGAATGCATTTGAGGCCTCATTACATACTGTTTGGCAATGATTGATAGAATCGCTAGTCTCTAAATGACAATAATTGCTAATATTTGAATTTAAACTCAACGATTACCAAAACTTTCACTTTGCATTGATGAGATTTTACAGAGAAGAAAAAGAAATAACTGCAACAAAATGAAGAGAAACGAAATAGACAAACGAAATCGATAAATGATAGTCCGAGAACTCATGTCGGTGTTTTTGATTCATTAGGGACCATTCAAGTCAGTCAAGCATAAGTTGAGGGACTATCTATGTAAAATAAAATTAAAACTATCAAAAAGATTAGTTGAACGAGAAGGGTAAGATGGTAAATTTACAATTGCAGAAATAGAAGTAGGGCATGCAATCCGACCATTCAAATATTTTAACGAGCAAATATGGTTACAGAAATGGTCAACGCTTGGAGGAGCAGATGGCATTCATCAAATCACCACCTACCAAGTGATGTCAACAGCAAAAACAAAATCGAACCAACTAAAAAAATATTTTTATCTATTCGCTTGTCTTTATCAGCTGTTTGTCTTGGGTGAGAAATTTCATCAAACAGTTGGTCATCACAATCGATGCTGCACGATGACTAAGTATTCATTGGTATCATCAATTCTTGTTTTTTCAATTCTAGTTTCAAGCCAGTGTTGCATAATATCGAACATGAGGAGAGAGAAAAGGTGGGACTTTGTGGGTGTGCCTGATAAGCAAGTAGCCATATTAGTTGTAGGAATTAGTCAACTAGGAGCTATGGCTATTAAAGAAACTTGTGGTTTCGTCCTCACCTTAGGGAGAACCCTATCTTCTCTTTAAGCTTTGATTGGGACCTATCAATGCCAACTGTGGCTATTTGCTGCCCAGGGTTCTTCGTGTAGTCCAGAAGAAGATATTTCTGATTTTGGAGAAATGGGTTCAAGAATTCGGTTATGGATGCTGATTGTTTGCAGTCAAGTTATGGTAATCGCAGGGTTGACGAACCCAAACGATGGTAAGTTTTGCTTTTGTGGTAATCTGTGTACGTCCCTAGAGTTTTTAGGACTTTTAGCCTTTGTGTCTTGTAGATAAACCATGCTATGGCTACTTTTGGCGGTTTCATGAGATTCTCTATTGCTACTTTTAGTATGTTGATATATGCTCCCCTCCGTTCAGAAACTGGATCACCATCAAATGTTCATATAGTTTTATACTTTTCATGAATTAATTATTAACTAATTAAACCCTATATATTGAATGGAATGAGCCCATGAACAACCGACAAGTCCTTAGAGGATGGTTCTATGCAGTTAATGAAACTACACCTCACCGGATGAAACATCAAGCTATTTTACTGATTCACATATGATTTTTGAAAAAATGTGAAATGTATAACTTACTTTAGCAAGTGCAAATTAGTATGATTTCCCAAGAAGGCTTATATGCCATCAAACCACCTTTTAGTATTACCAAGGTGTAGTTAGCCTTAACTTGATAGAGTTAAGTATTACGCCAGATTTTCTCAAATCACAACTCTCAAAGATGGCTTCACATTTGTTTTATTGTCGGATGAAGAAATCATTTATAATATTCAACCTCCAACTATCCAAGATAATTGCAATTCTCAAGTTATTTGTTCCCAATTAATGGCCCCTCATGCGATTGACCTGCATATGTGAAACAAGTTGCTCATACCAACTAGATGTTTTTCGGTTCCAAATGAAAACCAATTGTCAATGTGGGGAGTGACATGTCACAGAATTTGTATTAGCTTGACATGGGGCTAGTTCAACATATGATTAGACCATAAGCATCATCTCTTGATGCAAAGGACTATGCCAAAATTATTCGTGATGAGAAGTTGGAGAAATAGACTCCTCAAAACACCCTTATTAGTTATATGGAACAGTCCACCAACTTGTATGACCTTTTATTCTGGTACATATGTCCCATGAGTAAGAGGTTTAGTTCCATAGGTATCACCAAAAATTTGGTATAAAGCTACGATCTGTAAAAGGATTTGTTTTCTCCTTTTTTTTTTCTCAGAACCTCCCTAACAGTTGAAACAATTTGATACTTATATCAACATTTGTTTCTTTGTTACATTTGACATGATATATTGTGATAAAATGATTTGTGATTGGGTTTTTACTATCAACCTGAAAAATCTTGGTTATTCCTGTAGTTGCTGTCCTAAATGCCATCAAGTCTAGTTGGCAGAATATACCACCTAATTGGAGTGGTCCAGATCCCTGTGGAAGTAATTGGGAAGGAATTAACTGTACAGACTCACATGTAACCTCCTTGTAAGTCGTAGGTGTTTCAATCTTACAGAATTCTAGAAAAATTATCATGTTTGACCCCTTCATTACAGAAATTTGGCGGGCATTGGGGTGAGCACAAATAACATTGGAGACATTCCATCGCTTTCCAAGTTGCAATATTTGTACGTTTTCCATCCAGTTTGTGCTTCTCTATGCTTATTTTCTTTGTTTTTTTCTTCCTATTATTGTCCATCCATTTTCATCGTGCTTATGCAAAGTTCCGAAGTTATTGATCTAGGCTGTAAATCTTGTGCAATATTTGGCACTTCCTTGCCTCATAAATCTAAGCTTCTTCGAAGGCATCTTTTGGCTAGAGGCTCCAACTTGAGCTTATTACAAAAAAAATTCTACAGTAACTTCAACAGGGATCTTCATGTTAGAATATTAATTCTTTTACTTCTCACATGAACTGTTAGTTAAGCATGTCGTGGTGTTCAATCGGAATTTTGAAAAAGTGAAGTCCTACAAAGTGATGGTCATATGAAGTATCCTAGTGGCATTCTGTTTAAGACTGAACTACCGGTGCCAGCTAATGTATCACATAAAACTTGTATAATTTGGACAGTTGAGATGGTGCATTTGTCAGATAGAAAGGAAAGTATTGAGGAGTGCTTGTAATTGCATGCTGGAGGTTTGCTATTAAACCGTATAAGCATTATTCTTATTCTTATATTATGCCTTCCACAAGCGCACACACACACATGTACCTGTTAAAATTTTCGGTAAAGCTCTATCCCTGTAGGGATGCACACATTTAAGCTCTTTGCTAAATTTGGCCTTTTAAATTCCACATGCAAGGAAGTCTAGAAAAAGTCCCATTTCAAAGGTTTGTGTTGTTTCAGATTATCAAATTACTGATTAGTGCAAAAAACTGATGAATTTCTAATTTTGATTTTTGCATATAGAGATCTTTCCAACAACAAAGGGATTACAGCCGTTCTTCCAGAATCCATTCAGGATTTGAAGAACCTGACGACATTGTAAGAAATCTATCTGATTCTTATATGCAGCCACCTAATTTATCTCAACTTTTTCCTCATTGTTCAGAATCCTGTCTGATTTTTCTTAGAATCCTGGTTGGTTGTAATTTTTTTGGTCTGCTTCCTGATTCAATCGGCTCCCTGAAGCAACTAGTCTTTTTGTAAGTATTCTAAATTCTGTGTATTTTGTATACTTTAATAGGGCATTGCTAGCATACATATAACTTAATACCAAGCACTTGGTAGCATATGTTGAAAATGATCATGTCGTAATCTGAGGAACATGTCAAACATTTTTGTTGCTTTTGAAATTAGATGCTCCTGACACAAGTCTGAAAGTATATCAATTCTTCTCTTGTTGAGATTTATTACTTATGTTTTTCCTGTAGTGTTTTAATTATTCTACATTTCAAATGCAATTCCTGATGCTAGCGCTTTTGTTGCAGAGCTCTCAATAATAACAGCTTCATTGGATTTATCCCACCATCCATTGGTAATTTAACTAATCTATCATGGTTGGATCTAAGTGATAACCAGCTTCATGGATCCATTCCCGTCTCTAATAGAACAGCACCCCTTGGTCTTGACAAGCTAGTGAAAGCAAGACACTTGTATGTACTATTTCCAACATATCATATTTGTGAGTTTTTTAATTTTTAAAATGATTTTTCTCATCTGAGCTATACTTTGGCCATTATGCAGTCATTTTGCAAATAATAATTTGTCTGGTCCCATTCCACCTGAACTTTTCAGCTCAAACATGAAGCTAATACATGTGTAAGTATTGCATTTAGCTGAGAAAAAGATCTGCAGTTTTACTTGGTTGACATGGAAATATAACTATAAAATTAATTTGATGCACATGTTCATGCGTTATAAAAGCTATATCATGTTCAGTAAAACAGAAATCATGGACGAACGCGCATTATATTGGTTCTGTACAACATCTTACATCCATCTCCTTGTGGGAATTCATGGAAAAACCAATTAACTTCTTCGATGTTCAGCCTTTTAATGCCGTTTCACATGTGCAACTTTATAATATTATTCACAAACCTATTCGTATTTCTAACTTCAATGGTATAGCAGCATATACTTGTTGGCTGTGCTTGAGGCTCATATGCTCGTGAAACATGAGCCTGGTATGACCTTTCAAGAAACTATGTTAGTTATATTACAAAAGTAAATAGATAAAAGGAGTAGATTCACTGCTTATAATTTGAGAGAATATATATGTTTTCGAGCTGGTCATGCCACTGCTTTTCTGCCAAATTTGGTACACCCAATTAGGAATGGACTGAGTTGGCCCAACACAATAGGTGTATTCTTTTATTTTATTTTTACGTCTACTCACATGCTAAACTGGTATTGTTATCATTCTTGTACGCTCCTACTGTAACACTGAAAGCATATACATTTTTGAACAGTATAATGAACAACAACGAATTATCTGGAACAATCCCTTCCTCGATAGGACTTGTGGTGACTCTTGAGGCTGTGTGAGTATAAATGATTGATAATCCTTCGAACATTATGGAAATGGCATCTGAGCTGAATATTTGAAACTTATTTACTCTTGTGTCTCTCTTTGCCTTCTTTATTTCGCAGACGCTTAGACTCAAATTCCTTGAGCGGGATAGTGCCTCGGAATCTAACGAACCTCAGAAGTGTCGGTGAGCTGTAAGTGATAGGAGAAGCCAACCAAAGTTTTCCATTTCTTTTTTATGAAATTATGTTTTGGTTGGTTTATTTGGTGGTTCATATTAATTGTCAGATTTGGTCATTTTCAGGTACTTGTCAAACAATAAACTGAATGGATCTGTTCCAAACCTGACAGGAATGAATTCTCTCTTTTATGTGTAAGTTGGTTTAAACTTAATGGATGCTGTACAGCATTTACAAGAAGAAGCGATGAGTTAAATGCAATGCTGATATGAATTTCGCTGAACTTCCTCTTCATATATTGATCATCTTCTTCTATCCTGTTGTCAAAGTTTTTCATTTTCTATTTTCTATTTTCTATTTTCTATTTTCTAATATCACATGTCTTATCATGATGCCAATTCCAGGGACATGAGCAATAATAGGTTCGATTTGTCTGATATCCCTACATGGTTCACACTTCCATCATTGACGACACTGTAATCTTTCTTTTCATCTTTTTATGTCAGCCACTGCACAAACTCCCTTCTACTAGCTGATTCCCAGAAATAAATATTTTTTGTGGATTCTTTTCTAATAACATGAGTGACCACTTCCTGCTGGATTGAATTACGCTGGAGTTGTCGAAAACCCGAAAAAGTACATATAGCCTTTTCATTTTGAAGCCTTAAAAACATGAACATAATTCTGGTATATATTAGCACTCGAAATGGCAGCTAGGATTTAGGTTCTCTTTTTTTTTCTCATGGAGATGAGAATCTTGTTTCTTTCTTATTTTTGATCAATCAATATTTTTTCAAAAACCACCAACTGCCTGTCATTTCCCTAAATTCTTGTCAGACTCCATGTGTGTGTTTGTTTTGGAAATCTGGAGGAATTTATGTTCAAGCATTGCTTAATCTTTTACTGACAGATTGATGGACAAGACGCAACTCCAAGGAGAAATCCCATCAAATGTCTTCCAACGTCAGTTGGAGAGATTGTGAGTAATTAAACCAAATATGCGGTTGTGATAATTTAGTATCTAATACAATGGAATATGCCATTTGGTTTGTCTCTCTAGAACCAAATATCTCTAATTTCAAAATGTGGCATTTCAATTATTTTCTTTTCTTCTCTTCTTTTGGTTTTCTGTTGACAGGGTGCTAAGCAACAATGCACTTAATGGAACCCTGGATGTTGGCAACAGCTATAGCAGCGACTTAATTGTTGATTTGACGAACAATTCCATTGCTAACTTCACGCAAAATTCTGTATATAATATGAGCTTAAAGTGAGCTCATATGTCTCCTTTTATCCTTATACTTGGTTTCTAATTTCTATCCATTTAATCTAATGCTTATCCTATAGATAAGAATTTCATGCAAACCAGATTTTGTGTTTCTCAATCTTATGGAACTATTTTCCATTACTTTGCAGTCTTGTAAATAATCCAGTTTGTGAGGAAGGAAGGCCAAAGGGAAGATATTGTGGGGCTGGAAAACCCAATATACCAAATGGCTATCCATCAAATAGCTGTACTCCTGTGCGCTGCAGTTCAAATAAATTGCTTAGTCCAAATTGTAATTGCTCACATCCATATACCGGAACCATACATTTTTTCTCTCATTCCTTCTCAGACTTGGATAACACCACCTACTATACAATTCTCCATGATGTTTTGATATCTGCCTTTCGGTCCAATCAACTTCCTGTGGACTCGATTTCTATCTCCAATGCAATTGTCGATGAATTTTCATACCTTCAATATAGATTGAACATCTTTCCCTCTGATCAAGATTACTTTACTCGTTCAGAAGTCTCTTCAATTGGGACTGTGCTCAACCGCCAAACTTTTATTCTCCCACTTTTTGGACCCTTATTCTTTCTTGATGAAAACTATTGTTGCTTTCCAGGTAATTATTCATTATATGTATATATATATACTAAAGAAATTTCTATTTTGTTGCTAAACTTTGAAAGATATATAATACACTTTCTTAACAAGCCATTTGTACTTTTCCTCGTTCTCTAATACAATGCACTACAAGGCAATATCTTTTTTGATTTTGAATGTCTACAGGAGAAAAGAAGTCATCAAATACTGGCATCATCATTGGAGCAACAGTTGGTGGTTTTCTTCTCCTATTGCTTTTAGTCATGGCTGTAATTTATGCTATTTATCAGAAACGACTAGCAACAAGAGCGAAACAGAACAGTCCTTTTGGTAAAGAACAGTTGGAGAATAAGACATGAAATTCTCATCTTTTTACAAGAAGTTCATGTGCTTACATACATATATTATGATAATGCAGCATCTTGGGGGTTGGATAATGGAAGTGATGTTGGTGGTGTTCCTCAACTGAAAGGAGCAAGATGGTGTTCGTTTGAAGAACTCAAAAAAAGCACCGACAATTTTTCCGAAGGAAACATAATTGGATCTGGGGGCTATGGGAAGGTATCTTTATGTTATATTTCTTCCGGTTAATATTTGAATCACTAGTACTGCAGTTTTACAAGCTAAAATAATTTAGCATTCTGTTAGAAGTGTCTCATTGCAGATACTGTATTCAAACCTGTATTGGCTGTAGTGAGACTACTCACCTTCCTTGTACATAATGCACAGAATTATGCTAAAAGTGGGAAGTTAGGAAGCTTCAATGTACTTGGGTTATTAGAGCATCCAATTGGTCATAATTTCGTAATCAGTATCCCCCCTCCCCTGGTGTTGAACAATGCGTCCCCATAAAAATCCTAGAAAAAAAAACTAGAAGGTTAGTTTGTAAAAGTGATTTCAGTAGAAGGTCATGTTAGAAAAGAGCCTTTTTTGGGTTATTTAGTTAAATGACTTTAAACAAGTATCCAAATAGGATCATGACCTTTTAAAATATATTTTTAATTCAATTACCTTCAAATGACTTGCATGGTGGTTAAGTCTGTTGCATCTACTGTTAAACAGCATGTGCCCCCGTAAAATATTGTAGAAACAGTAGAAGGTTAGTTTCTAGAAGTGACTTTGATCGGCGGTCATTTGCCTAGTTTTATAATGAAAATCTTGTTCTTCAGTATTTAAGCATTGTCATTTCTCTGTTGTAATACAACGTTATGCCAATATGCAAGCTTCTTTACTATTATGAATTTATTGCTTGGTAACGGATTGATGCCTAAAACGGGTAAGATGCTGACTGACAGGTGTATAAAGGGACTCTTAACACTGGCCATGTAGTCGCGATCAAAAGAGCTCAACAGGGGTCATTGCAGGGTGCTCACGAATTTAAAACTGAAATTGAGCTTCTTTCACGGATCCATCATAAGAACGTGGTAGCCCTTGTGGGTTTCTGTTACGACCAAGGTGAACAAATGCTGGTCTATGAGTACATTTCAAATGGTACTCTAAAGGATAATCTTTCAGGTAAAATTACTTATTTCTTGGCTTTTCCTTTCGCACCAAGGGCTGATGTTACTGAAAATGAAAGGCCTTTGTATCTGTTAAAAGAAATGCAAAAAGTATAAACGAAACAGTGATGCTAAATTTGGCAAGAGTAATATAAGGATCTGTTACCTTTATCGAGAACTTACATGATGCCAAGATGAACACTCTCTGAACTTCAACAGAAACATTCTCTGAACTCTAATTAACTATTTGCTCATGGTAACCTGCCAATCTATTGTCTAGCTACTCCATTGCTAACACTTACTCAAAGCAAGTCAGTTTGTAGTGTCTAAATAACTTAGTAAACTGAAGAGGGTATGTGTAGCATGGTGGTGGTCAGATTGAAAGATTAGACAACAGAACACTTGTCTTCATTTCTTACATGTCGGGGGTTTTCACGGACACAACCACTCTACTCCCTAGGGTAGGATATACCGGGCTTGTTTGGTTTGAATCAGAAGAACTTGTCATTTTTCTTGTTGGAAACTTTCATCTTTCAGCTTAGCTTCTTAAATTATTGAAATTGTACATGCAGGGAAGTCAAGAATCAGGTTGAATTGGATGAAGAGGCTTAGGCTAGCTCTTGATTCTGCCAAAGGTCTAACATACTTGCATGAGCTTGCCAACCCTCCCATCATACACAGGGACATCAAATCAACTAACATTCTGCTGGATGATCATTTGAATGCCAAGGTTGCTGATTTTGGATTGTCCAAACTGTTGGGAGATGAATCAAAGGGTTATGTCTCTACGCAAGTGAAGGGCACATTGGTAAGTGTTTGGTCCTCCAACCCTCAATTGTCACTTGTTAAAGTCCAACCGGAGATTTCAACATTAACCATATTATTAAAATATTTAATATGCCAACAAAATGTCATATACATTTTATATAGAATAATAATACAATCAAATTCATTGGTGGAAACAATAAAAAAACATTTCTCTCACTTGAGCAATCATTTTTGGGAAGTTCTTCAAATTTGGAGAATTTTGTCCTCTCTCTCATAGTTTCTCCATTTTGAAAAGAGTTAGAGAATCTGTTGGAGCAAAAAAAGTAGGTTAAAATCTCCAAACTTTTCATTTTCTCCATTATGGATAATCTGTTAGAGATGCTCTAAACGTTTTGGACTACTAATATATACTAAAAATGTTTGAAAAAATTTAGGCCCTATTTCTTTGGGCCCTAAGCAAGCGCCCGTCCTGTCCTTCCCCACGAAAGTCCCCAAGTTTATTTAGCTGTTACATTTAGGACCTCATGTGATTAGTCAAGGTGCATGGAAGCTGGTCCAAAGCATAAATGTGAACTGTACACTATGTTTCTATCCTGATTAAAAAGTTGATCCTTTCTGAATGCAGGGTTACATGGATCCTGAATACTACATGACCCAACAATTGACAGAAAAGAGTGATGTATATAGTTTCGGAGTTGTATTGTTGGAGGTATTAACTGCAAGATCACCAATACAAAAAGGTAAATATATCGTGAGAGAGGTTAAAGAGGCGATCAACAGATCAGGAGATCCAAGTGGACTTTCCGAGATTCTCGATCCATCTCTTGGATCATCCCAAACACTTGGAGGTTTGACCAAGTTTGTGAATCTTGCAATGAGTTGTGTGCAAGATGCAGGAGTTGACAGGCCCAAAATGGGAGAAGTGGTGAGAGAGATCGAAAGCATTATAGATTTGGCTGCTTTGAGCCTTGATCCTGACTCATCATCTACTTTCTCAACTCAAAATACAGGAAATGTTGTGGACCTTTATCATCCTTATGGTGATTCCATCTCTGATGAAAGCAGTTTATATGTACCATTTGAAACGGATTTGCGCAGGTAATGCTACTTTCTAAAGGATCGATGCTCCCTAGTTGACTCATTCTGGGAGTAGTCGACCGCTGATATGTATATCACAAATGGCTGGAACCAAGATTGTTAAAATGAAAATTTAGAAAGATGCAAGTTATATGAACTTTATGGTATGTTGTTTATTATAATATTTGTACTACAAGCTATTACTTTATATAACCTCCTTTTATATTGAGCTAGCCATTTCTAAGGGTTGTTTACTTCTTTTTCCGGTAAGTCCTTCATGGGTTAAGTGTTTGTCTGGATGAATCTATCTACCTAATGAACGGAAGACCAATGGGTTTGAGGGAAGTAAAGAGAGAAGATTGGATTATTTTTGGGGCATTTCTTGTATTAATTTGTTTGAGGTGGCTTAATAAGGACAAATGAGGGGTCCTGGATTATTTCATATAACCATTTTTGCTTAATGGCTTAACGATTAAGCTGCAAAGAAAAACGTCTGTATGGCTAAGTGAAAAGCCTGTCCTATAGTTGCAAAAAAGTTGCTATATAGGAATTGCATAAAGAGTGGCAAAAGTAGGGGCAGACCTATGTACAGTGGCCTGTGCCATTGTTATGATCCTAGAGATCTAAAGATTTAATCAATTAACATAGAATCAATATAATTTCAAAGATATAAACACTCGAGAGCACACAATTGAAGCAGGAAGTCATCTGTCATTTACTGATTCAAGGTAGTTACAAGCTTTGAGAGGGAATATTCTAGAGAGAAAGTTTACGATGAATAATGCTCAAATGATTACAAAAGACACAGACTCTCTAGAATCTATGAACATTATATACTACAAGTTCAGAAGACATTACATTTACATGACGGTTACAATACAGAGAAGTAATATGCTAACACGTGTTCTAATATCCTCGGGTCTTTTGAACTTGGATCTTCTCCAAGGCTTGTAGAGTGCAGAGTTGAGTCAGTTGACTGGATAAAATCTTCTTTGGATTTCCTTTAAGTACCCAATCTGATTATGCTCACTCAGACTTGGTCTTTCGAACTCTGACTCTAAGGGCTTAGATCTCTGACCCTTCACAATCTTAACTCTGAGTCTTCAAGACTTGGTTTCTTTCTCGGATAACCTCCAACTCTAGCTATATAACTCAGATCTCTAAGTTTTCTTGAGAACAACTCTGACTCTTCATAGTTAGAGTTTACACTTGTAGTTTCTTGGGTATTCTACAAGTTTGAACCAAATAGTTAGATCTCTTACTATACTTCATACTTAGGGGTTGTTTGTTTGGCTCTTAATGGTGACATTAAGAGGAAACTCTTAATCGTTAAAAGGCATGGACTGTTTGGCAAAAAAAAATGAGCTTCTTAATGGTTACAAAACCTCTTAATGATTTTGTGTTAATCAAATGGATTGAACCTCTTGATTACCATCTGGGCATTTCACTGCCACTTGAACACAGCCATAGGCTTGCTTCAATTGTCAGTGCCACTTGAACCTCTTCAATTGTCAATGCCACTTGAACACAACCATAGGCATTTCACTGCCACTTGCACTTCCCTACCGAAGTCGATTAATTCCAAAGAACACAATCTCAAAACACTAGCAAAACTGTGATTCCAAAGAACACAAGCTCTAAATTGGTTTATAATATTATTTGGGGCAACTACATGTTGACAGTCAATTCTTTGATTTCTTCCAACAAAGTGAAGAAAACTATTTATTGCTTATCTAGTTGGTAAACTGTTTATTGCTTATCTAATTGGAAATTGTTTATTGCTTATCTAATTGGAAACTGTTTATTGCTTATTAGTTTATGACTTGGTAGAAGGCTTATGGTTGGTAAATTTTATGTGCAACATCTTTTTTATTGTTTGTCTATTCGTTTGCTAAACTTTATGTTCTTTATACTTTATAAAATTGTTTGGACTAGGTATGCAATTAGTTGGTGAATCTTCGCACCAAAAGAAACGTAGGATTACATGGAAAAAGGAAGGGTTGGTCCAAACATTTCTTGAAGCTTGTATACACGAGACAATTGAAAATGGACGAGAAGGTAGTAGTCTTAAGTCAGAATCGTGGAAGAATGTTGGAGAAGAATTGAAAAGAAAACATAACATTATCGTCGACCAACGACAAATGAAAAAATCACTACGATTATTTTAAAGGAAAATACGCAGTTTGGTCTAAACTGAAAAACAAAACGGACAATATCTACGATCCATCAACCAACACCTTCAATCTATCCGATGAAGAATGGAAGATAGAAATTTCGGTCACTTTCTTTCTTATTTTCTACATAGTTATATTTTTAAAATATATTTATTTATATGGATATAATATTTTTAAAACACCAAAGTAAATACATGGAACCATTGAGGAGTACCAGACTGCTTTATCCTGAACTCTGTGTGCAATTATTTGATGAGGTTGCTAGTGTTGGGATTGAGAGTTATGAAAAACATCTACAATTCCTGATCCTTATGACTCTGATCCCAACTTGAATGAAGATCTACCTGACACACAAGAAACCGGGGGCCACCCTCAACTCAAGAAACCGGAAGGTCAACCTCAACTCAAGAGTGTTCTTCATGCCCTCCGGTACAAAGCAAAAAGCGGAAAGCTAAAGAAACATGTGCTTCAAAAAAAGTGGAAGTTGAAGAAACTATTTTTGAAGGTTATGAATGTTATGCTAGAGAAGCATGGAGCACCAAAATATGATATTGATGATTGCTTGAAGAAGCTAGAGGGACCTGGATGGGGTGCACCGTTGCATGACGTAGCACTATTTGTTTTAGCTAAAAGCGCCGACTATAGAAAAATGTGAATGCGTTTAAAACCGGTGAATTGCGAGAATTGGATTAGACTTACGGCACGCAAGTATGGACTACTTTAGTTGGTAGGTTTGATTACACTTTGTTTTTGGGAGGATACGTGTTTCGATTAAACTTCGTGTTATTGATTTGAACATATCTTTTGGATTTATGTTTATTTTTGGATTGGAACATGTTTTTTTATGATCATTTAAAATGATATGCTTATGTGGTTTTCTTGTTTAATATATGTGTTTCTCATGTGTTTGCAATATATGTTATTTTCAAGGTAATACATGGATTTTGAGGAAGAATTTTTGCTAGTTATGATCATCTATTGGTATTGGAAATACAAACTTTCATAAAAAATAGAACGAATAAGAGATAACACTTCTGCCTTAACTGGACATGCATATACACTAGAATTGTTAGGCGGATCGAATACACAATGCGTTGAATTGACGCGGCTTTCTCGGGATACATATATACTATTATGCAACCATTTTAAACAAAAACATTGGTTGCAAGATAGTAGGAATGTTACCGTTGAGGAGAAGATGACTATATTTTTTACAATTATTGGCCATAACGAACGCTTTAGAATGGTTAAACGGAGATTTCAGCACTCTACGGAGACTATTCATAGAAACTTCCGCAAAGTGTTACGAGCAATGATGAAATTTGCAAATGAAGTTATATGTCCGACATCCTATGAGGAAACGCAAAACACATCAGAACGTCAAATGAACCTCAGGGGAATATTTCCAATTGTAAAGCAAATGGCTCCCTATCGAGCATGCCTATTGTGACATCTGACAAAATAAATTTAGATCTGTTCTAGACTTAAGCATCTCACATTGGCAAGTATAGGCGTGTCACATTTTGAATTTAGAAACTAGAAGCTAAGTCATGATTCCACTAGAAAATTTTAGAAATTTTGCTTATTTTGCGCTTAGGAGAGTGAATTGCTTAATTAGTCCAAAAAATACCAATTCAAATAACATTTCTCATTTTTATATATATGTTTGGTATAAAAAAAAAGAGGTCTTAGAAACTAGATTAATTATCTATCTATAATTTTTTAAATTGAATTTCAAAAAAATAAAAAATAAATAAAACACCTACTTTTTAAACTTATAATAAAATCTCATCATTTTTCTCTTTTCCCAAAAACCAACTCTTTTTCCTCCCTCCCCTTCCCCTTCCCCTTTTGGCCATCCAATTTATCTTTCCAATTTAAACCCCCTAACATCCTCTTATTTTCTCATTCCAAGCCAAGAGTTGGAAACCTCCCCCCCTCTCTCTAGAGCTCTCCCAAATCCCTCTCCATATCCTCTCTATTCTCCTTCAACATTGAGCCCCAAAGTCATCATTTCAAAGAGTTAGAAGTATTTTTTTTAAAGGTAAGCATCCATCTCATAGAGTTTTAAAACTCATTTAGCTTAGTGGTAGCTTTCATTTTACATATTTTGTAGTTCTCCTTATATATATATAGGGGTTGGTTCAAATACTAACCAAGATTTTTGTGTTAACTTTGTTAACCAAGCTCAACCAATCATATTCCATCTTTTCTTTAGGTTCACATATAACTCATATATTAATGACAATGGTAATTAAGTAATTTATCATTTATGTAACTCCCAAATCATTAATTGGGAGTTACAAATCTAAAAATCTCAATAATTGATGATTATGTAATACTGATATTTTTTTATACGTGTTCATGTTTTGTAATTTCGATTTATTCTACCATAATGATATTGATTTTGTAATTGTTAAAGAATTTCCGATTGTAAAGATTTCGATATCGTCCAAATAATATGGATAAACTTATTGGAAAACAGATCGACAACAATGAGAATGAAAATGTTAAAATCGTCTACGACTACAATCGGAATTCGAATTCATATGTAATTGTTAAAGAATTGTTCACAAGTGTTCATATTATGTTCATATGTACACTAGCTGCATATCTCAACATTGGCTTACTCCTGAATGTGTTCATAATAAATGAACTATTGTTCACAAACTATTCATATTGTGTTTATATGTACACTAGCTGACATATCTCAACATTGGCTTGCTTCTGAATGTGTTCATATTGAAGGAACTACTGTTTACAAACTGTTCATATTGTGTTCATACCTGTTTTTTATTTATTTACTTTCGTGTAACAACTATTCTTATTATATTCATATTGTGTTCATAAATGATATACAGTCTAAGTTCATATATATGTCAATTTTTGTTCGTATTTGACACAATGATTTATATATATATATATATGTGTGTGTGTGTGTGTGTTCATATGGTTCTTACTTTAACAAAAATAAATTAATAAAAATAATGAGATTTTTTGATTTTGTAACTCCCAATTAATGATATGGGAGTTACATAAAAAAGAAAATTACCTAAATACCCTTTTCCCCTTTGTTCACATTTGTTCTTTGAAATTGTAAATTTAAAAATTTAATTTTTATCATGATTAATCTCAACCCTTAATTATAAGAATCAATGGCCAAGATTGGTTAACAAAGTTAACACAAAAATCTTAGTTAGTATTTGAACCAAGCTCTCTCTCTCTCTCTGTTGGTCACGGTTCCAGCATCTTCCTAAATCGAAACGTGGCGCTGGCTGCTACGCTATAAAGGAAATAAGGTTGCGCCTTCACCAAGGCAATTGCTTTTGGTGTAGTGGGTAAGCNAACGTGGCGCTGGCTGCTACGCTATAAAGGAAATAAGGTTGCGCCTTCACCAAGGCAATTGCTTTTGGTGTAGTGGGTAAGCGCTTGATCCTAACACACACACACACACACACACACACACTCTCTCTCTCTCTCTATATATATATATATATATATATATATATAGAGGTTGGTTCAAATACTAACCAAAACTATTGTGCAAACTATGCTAACCAACATCAACCAATCATGTTCCATCTTTTAGTTAGGTTCAAATGTAACTCACATATTAATTGTTAGGGTATTTAGGTAATTTATTATTCTTATGTAACTCCCAAATATTTTAATTGGGAGTTACAAATCTTAAAATATCACTAAGGGCATCTCCAGTGCATGACACTCTACCAGAGTGTCATGGATTGCCACATCATCATTCCATTCATCATACAACTCTATCATTTTATACCCACACTCCATAACACTCCAATGAGTTTAATG
>NC_037529.1:25779208-25781481 GCF_001531365.2 Cynara cardunculus var. scolymus
GAGTAATATGGATAATCATAGAGTAAAACGGATCGACGACAATGAGAATGAAAAAGCTAAAAGCGTCTACGAATACATTCGGAATTCGAATTCCAAAAGTGAAGAAAATAATCAATAAGTGTCCCAATATGAACTTACGATAGCTATGAACACGCTAATGTGAACACGCCTATATTAAAGATTTGAGTTCGGGATAACAAACAATATACATTCTTCACTAAGTTTTGAATTTCAGTAAATCCACATCCTTGTTGCTCCTTTTAATTATCTACTTTGTGTAATAATAGTTTTAGTTTTGAAGACTAACTACATAGGGGTTGTTCATTATGTTCATTAAAGATTTGACTTCGGGATGGAAAACAATATACATTCTTCACTGAGTTTTCAATTTCAGTAAATTCACATCCTTGTTGCTCTTTTTAATTATCTACTTTGTGTAATAATAGTTTTAGTTTTGTTACTGTTTTATGTCATATAGCACAAATCATATCATGCTTATATGGGGCTGTTCATTATGTTCATTGTGCTATATTACTTGATCACACACATAGCGATTACATTTTTCATACTAGGATGCATTAAGACATTTGTGCACAAACACACATATATTAACAGATATCAAATCAGCACAAATAACACAGACATAGACGTTGGGATTCGTTACTGTTTTATGTCATATTGCTGATGTTCATTAGGTTCACAAATCCAAACTTGTATGTATTTGTGAAGTGTTACGTGTGTGTGATGTTCATTAGGTTCACACATCCAAACTTGTATGCATTTCGACAAAATCATCCATCGTTTTGATAAATATTATGAACTAGATTTTTCGCTAATGATATACACTATTGATCGTATAGATTGGCAGTTTCGTAGTTGATTGGAGGTTACAAAATCATCTGAATAATATAGGTTCACGATGTGATGCGATTTTTTTTACAAAATTACCCTTTGAACAGTTGTTCATAGTCACATTTAATAAGGACCGTTTGATGAAAAAATGAACGATCAAGATCGGTTAGCATAGTTTGCACAATAGTTTAGGTTAGTATTTGAACCAGCCCCTATATATATATAACTAGTTCTTGCTAAGAACTATTCCTAGGATCTTATGTTTGTAGATTCTCACCCAAAAATATGTTGCATATGTTTAAGATGGTGAAAATTCATGATCAAGGAAAGAACATTTGGAGATTTTGACTAAAATCCCAAACGAGTATTCAAGTTCTATCACTTTGGTTTCAAAATAAATCATAAAAATCTCTCATACTCATCAAATACCAATTTTGAACTTCATGTATGTGATAAAATCTCATATCTCAAATACTAAAAATAGAGCACAAATCTTAGATTTCAAAAAGTTCTCATTAACAACTTATGATGAACATTCTTTGGAGTTTTGGCAAAATACTTGTTTTTTTTTATGCATGTAGGTATTGATGGTTAATCTAGTTTTTCATCATAATAATTGTTTTTATTTTGATTTAAAGTTTATAAATCATGATCTAAATAAAAGGTGTGTGAGAATCAAAGGTTGGAACACATGTTCTTAATATCCCTTCCTACAACAATTTGGAAGATTCTAACTACTGACTTCGGAGGACCGTAACTTCTAAAATACCTAACCAAATAAGATGAAACTTCTTCTGGAATTTAAGTCTCTGTGTTAAATTTTAAACCCACGTGGTCTCACCTAAAAACGTTGAGATTTCGACCCCCAAGCAGTCTACATAAAACAAGTACGCAAACAGCTAAACCTTCTAGATAGCTGATCTTATAAGACCTACTTGAGGGACCTATCCATCTTCAAAATTTATGTTTCCTATGCCAAAAATCTCCTATATTGATATATTAACTTGGGTTTAAAACCCCTAACTCAAATGATTTTGGAAGGAAAATAAAGAATTGCATAAAATAACAGAAAAATCCTGACAGCAAAGCTTAAAAATAAAATGAGGTGTTCATGTGTAAAAAAAAATTTGTTTACCCCTCTTCTTCATAAAATTATTGAAATAATAAGATCTAATAACATTTTCTTTCTTTTTCTTTTTATTTTTCTTTCATAAAATAATAACTCAAATAAAATTCAGTTTTTCATATGGCATTTTACAATAATTAAGTATCACCGGAACCTTAAGATCTAGGCTCGAATAGTTCGATTTTCGTAGGACCGAAGTAGGACCAGAACGTTGCATTCGATAGATTTTTGGATTAAGTCCTTGCATATGTCGGTGAGTTTTTGTTGGTCCCGTGAGGGTCTACAAGAAGAGAAA
>NC_037529.1:25781581-25782742 GCF_001531365.2 Cynara cardunculus var. scolymus
AATATCTTATTACAAAACTATTCAATGTCGAATCATTTAATACAGATTTAGTAAAATTATTCTTCTTCAGTTGAGTAGATGATTTGTCTTCTTCTTTTACTCTCCAATATGTCTTAAACTTCAACGCATTATCTGAAAAAGGAAAAAGAAAATTATCAGATTTACTTAAATGTCGAATTTTTTTTCTTAGTAAGCTTCTTCTGTTTCCTTGAATTCTTTTTGATTTTACTCTTTTTATAATAAACATCCTCGGAAACAAGTTTTTGATTAAAATTCTTTTGAAAATCTGAAGCTAAATCAGAATCCTCAATCATATTGTTTTTAACAATGAAATTTTCATGACTRGGTAAATTATTTGTAAAATCAAACTTATCAACTTCATCATCTAAGCAAACATCTGAATTTAAGATATTAGAAAAATTAATTTCTTCATTAAAATCATTTATTTCTTCTGAGTCAGTAGCTTCACTCAAAGATTTTTCACACGACAAGTATTYAGAMTCAACATGTTCCGTTTTTATTAAAGAATTTTGTAAATGTTCAATTTTATCTATAAATTCTTGTTTTTGCTTGTTAAATGAAAGTCTTTCTTCAGTTAAAATCTTTTCCAACTGAACCACTTGTTTTTCTAAAATAAGAGTAGGAATGTAAGGCTTTGGTTCAGCTGGTTTTGCTTCAAGTTCTGCCTTTGAATAACTATGAAAAAAATCTGTTGAAACTGCAGAGTCTTGATTCTTGTAACTTTCATTTAAATTTGAATAATCAAATGGAACTTGCATCTTGTCTTTTCTTTGACGATTATAATATTCTTGTTGTTCAACCTCGTCAGAAGATTTTGTAAATTTTACCGAATACTCGATACCACAATAAAGATATTCAGAATTATATAAGGTCGGGGCATAACGTAAAGTTTTTTCTAAAAATTTAGGATTTTCATACCCCAGACCTTCCCGAGGGTTAAAATATATCGTTTCAGATGGTTTGTTTAAAAAGATGGTTTGTTTAAAAAGATGGTTTGATCAGTTTGTCCTCTTTTGTATAAAATTTATTCTTTAGCCTTCAGAGTTTTATTTAACTGAATTATTTGAAGATCAAACTTACTTATTTTAACAATCTGTTCTTCATTAACTAATTCTAATGATTTATATTTTTCCTTCAATT
>NC_037529.1:25783425-25798451 GCF_001531365.2 Cynara cardunculus var. scolymus
ATCAGCTACACCTTTGGTAAATTTCTTCTTTTCTTCCGGCTTTTTCTCATATTTCTTCTCGAACCTCTTTTCTTCATATTTCTTCTTCTCGCCAAATTTGTMTTTGTATTCATATTTTGAACCTGACGAGAATCTCTGGTTGTTCGAGTGGCCGTTTTGAGAACTTCATCTGGAATGCTTTAGTCAGCATTGCCATTGCCTGTTTAATCTCTGACATTTCAAAATCTGAATCTGAGCTGTTACTGTCTTCTTTTTCAGACTCACTTGACTGGCTAACTTCTTTGACTTGCTTTCCAGATCTGCTTTTTAATTTCTTCTCCTTTCTCTCAGATACAAGAGCCAAAGGATCAGCAACTTCTTTTTCTTTCTTCTTTGCATTTCGGATTTCCAAAACATCTTGCTCATTTTGTTTCAGAGTTTCATAAATTTCATGAATATCGATATCAGATAACTGTTTATTAAATTTGATATGATTAGCAAATGGTTTTCACTCTGACTGGAGATTATTAAGAAACTTAACATTAATCTCTATTGTAGTTTTAGAAATTCCATTCTTTGTCAGCTCATTAAGCAGTCTGGCAAGCCTATTATAAACATCATCAAGACTTTCACCTTCTTTAGCCTTGAACTTTTCATAAGCTGAAATACAGTTAGTAATCTTCAGCTGAGTTCCCAATTTTGAACCCATCAGATTTATGACTGTCAATACTGGTGTAAATATCATTAGTCAGTGCTTGCATCATATAAGACTTGCAAAGCACATCAGCATGGGCTCTCTCTTTTTCTTCAGTTGAATATTGATTCTTTTGTTTGAGTACTTTCTGAGCTGGTATGCCTTCAACAAGATCAGCAGATATCTCTAGAAAGAAAACAGCAGGACCTTCAAGTAAAGATTGCATAATCAGATCTCCTTCTTTCATTCTCTCCATGAAGTTCATAAATCTATCTCTCCACTGATTATAATCACCACGAAACAGAACAGGTGGCTTGGTGTCAGTACCAATAACCATTACTTCTCGTGAACTCATAGTATCAATTCATATGAAGTAGGATCAACTGCAATTCAAAGTTTGAATTAAAGGATCAGTTTACGAAAATATATCTGATAATTTCAAAACAAAGCTTTGCACATATTCAACACTTAGAAAAATTTATGCACTTATACTTATCCGGATTAGGAATCCGGTCAAGCTTATCTGGATTGAAAGTCCGGACAACAAAGATATACTTTTTCAATCAAGTTATCCGGATTAGAAGTCCGGACAACAAACAATTCTAAATCGCACACAACACTTAACCAGATTTAAACAATTATGCAAAATTCAGGCGGATTAAGCAAAATGTAATACGAATAATGCACAAAAATCAATTTGAATTAAAATTCTCAAATCGGATGTTTTCAACACTTAGTCAAAATTCCAAAATAAAAATCGGACGTAAAAAGTCAACAAGTCAACAAGTCAAAGTCAACAAAGTCAACAATTCAAAGTACGTATATAGTCCTTCTAAAACAAATCGATCAAAAGTCAAAAATTTAAATCGAACAAAAAGTCAAAATCCGTTCAATCATCAAAGAATGTACGATCAAAATTATAAATCGCTCAAATAGACAAATTCACCAATTCTTACCAAGCGGATTCTCTTAATCGCTTACCAAATCGCACACCACTTAAACGACTTACCAGTCGGATTGTGTAAATCGTCCACTAATCCGTTCAGGTTACCAATGACTTACCAGACGGATTGTTTAAATCGCTCAATAATTCGTTCAAGGTATCAACGATTTACCAGACGGATTATATGACTCACTTGTTTATCCGCACAAGTGTTAACCGGATCAACCTATAACAAACAACTCAAAATACACGGATGTTAAATCGCACAAGTATTAAGCGGATAACACCCTAAATCGCACAAGTCTTAAGCGGACTAATATTCAACCAAAAACACAAAATTTCACACTTTTTAMCAAAATTTTRGATCAAAACATGAAAAAATATGAMTTTTGAAGAATATTTTCCAGAATACGAAAACTCAAAATTCGACTAAAACAGGTTTAAAACTTGCTTAAAATAAAAAATAGTGTGAATCAAGATTGTTCGAAATACAAAAACGAATCTAGCRATRTAAATCTTTTCAATTAACACTCAAAAAATAACCAATTTAGGCTCAAAAACCCAATCTGGACGAAAAATACTCAAGAACAGTGATAAACATCATAGACCCAGATCGATCAATCTTCAAAAATTCGTGCAAAAATGTGCAAAAATTGTTTTAATTCTCTAATCGAAACTGCTGTAGTCTGCTCTGATACCAATTGTGAAGTCCAAGATTCATACAAACATGATAAGATCTTCAAGAATCAAGATGAATAGAATAGTAGAGAGAATATCATCAAAGGTTGATTTGATTGAGAGAGAGAAAATTACAGCTTAAATCTTATTTACAATCTGCTAATTACTTGGTAATGACAATTACAATGAAAATACTATTTATACTAAGGAAAATAGTAAAGCTACACTATTACAAGGTAAGTAAACTAATGAGAAACTTGAATACAACATTAAAGCTCTTACTCAAACCCAACACTGCTGAAACGACTATGTCTGGAGGAGGACCAGAGGCGATGGAATGGACTAGAGGCGATGAAATGGACCAGAAGCAATGAAATGGACCGGAGGCGATGAAATGGACCAGAGACGATGAACTGGACCAGAGGCGATGAAATGGACCAGAGGCGATGAACTGGACCAGAGGCGATGAAATGGACCANAGACGATGAACTGGACCAGAGGCGATGAAATGGACCAGAGGCGATGAACTGGACCAGAGGCGATGAAATGGACCAGAGACGATGAACTGGACCAGCGGCAAATGGTCCAGATGCGATGAAATGGACCAAAGGCAGGCGATGAAATGGACCAGAGGCAGATGATGAAATGGTCCAGAGGCAGGTGATGAAATGGACCAGAGGCAGGCGATGAAATGGACCAGAGGCAGGCGATGAAATGGATCAGAGGCAGGCGATGAAATGGACCAGAGGCCGTCGATGAAATGTCAACACTTTAAAATACACAGATCTGGGTTTATCATTGATTAACCTCAAAATATGAGATATTAATTTTCTAAAAAAACTTTGAAATATCCGTTCTATTTTAGTGATAAAACCACCCAAAACACAATTCCAAACCGCATATAATGGAGTTTTTACTTACAACCCGAATTAAGTAGCAAAAGAATACGGGGCATATTATAACCGGAACATGACTATATATAAGCTACACTTACTACATCTATGAGATACGGTAATAAGCTACTATTTACCAAAAGCAAGTTCGTAATCTTCAAGTTCCCCGATAAATCTTCGAGTCAAACAACGAGTTCTTTCTTTTTATCCGATTTCTTTCCTGAGAGAGGTTGCCACTTAAATGGTAAGCCAACGTTTAGTGAGTTAGATAGTTAAGTATTACATATCAATATCACACATGTTTATAAACATACATAATAAACTCTTATCACTAAAAGAGTTCAAGACATCATCCAAATGAAAACCGAAACTTACAAGAAACCGAGTGAACAATTACGTACCGGATGCTAAGATCATAAGATTCCATATTTAAATCACCATAATATACCATACCATTGATGATCAATACAACAAGGAGACAGGATCAACAACCAAATATATTCAGCAACGTTAGAATACCAATAAATATCAAGAACAAGGAGATCGAATCGGTAAACATAACAAAGACAGTGCATCACCCCGTCCTTCACCTTCCGGGCTCTTGCTAAAGTCTAAGTCAGAACCGTACATTACGGGAAACCTCGCACTGCCCGCCTTCCTCTACCGGGTATGTGCCCAGGTTCCCTACTCATTGCTCTTCCTCCTTTTTGAGCAATGAGTATTCACAACCGCAGAAAGTCTCAACCGTCTAAACCGGGATCTTGACTTCATCATAAACTTTAGGTGTGCCACACGAAGTAATACCCGTACTATGACATACAATTCAAGAAACAAAACAACGAGTCCTGATCCGGAAAGCAAACCGATGTACCGAGATAGTAATATGGAATAAACTCAAGAGACGGAATCAAAGACAAATCAAGATTGTGTGACTCAATTCAAGACCAAAAACATTTGTATGAAAATATATGTGTTCGAAACAATATGTAACAATTAACTATATAACTCACCGGATGACCGTATAATGCCGAAAAGCTCCAAAATGAGCTTACAAAGCAAGTCCAAGCTACCACACTTAGATTGCTTCCAAAGCATCAAAATATGTCCTAATTCCCCCTGGAGTAAATGTACAAAATCTCATAAGCAACCAATATAAGAAACTCATGATATACACATATCATATTTGAACCCTTTACCTAAATTTCTATGTACAACTGCTGCATGCAGAACTATTTTCCCATTTTAAACTCGAATTCATGCCTTGATCATAAAATAAGAAATAAACTTGACTCAATTATCTAACTAAGGAAATTGGCCTCACCTCATTTGGATTTTTCTATGATTTTATACAGTTTTTCAAAGTCTGCACAATTTTAGTGCATTCTTAAGTCGAAATTCTCATTTTCATACATTTTTCTCAAACCATTTCAATTCCAAACTATTCCAACTTCTGAATCTCAACTTAATATAACATATTTGACATAAACAACCAAAATCCAACCTTTATTTTATCATTTATATTCTCTCCCAAATCATTGACTTGATCAAGTCAAAGTTCATATGATGAACTTGCATAAATCTTGATAATCTCTTGATACTAATATCGATATATTTTTGTCAAATTTTTATGATATTTTCAAATATATATTTTATTCAAAAATAAAAAATCATCGCTTTCTCAAAATCACATAAAGCCATATTATAACATTGACTGAGATAAAAAATAAAATGAAATATTAAAATCGTGATGTATCTCGCTACATTGCGCGAGTACGCTTCTAGTAATAAAAAATAAATTAAAGAAATTGCATAAAAAATGAGAACTTTTAAATATTTGAGTTGATATTAATATTGATATAATTTTTTTTTCAAATTTTTATGATGTCTTCAAATTTTTATTTTATTCAAAAATAAAATCATTATTGTTTTCTTAAAAACACATAATTTATACTATATTATAAAGTATTTGACAAAAGCTCTTAAAAACCACTTTTTATGTGTAAAGTACTGTTTATTAATGCATATTACTTAAAACTCAAGATTGCAAGTATATTGTGCGTAAGTACAACTTATTAAAGCTCCATATCTGAATTCGTGTAACTAACTGCAGATAAACATAATCAAATACATGATAAACATCTCATTTTACATATTAAAAATCTAAAATATAATTAGGATAATCATTGAATCATAATAGAATACTTAAATATTATCTTTGTAGAATTTATAATATTAAACCAAAGTTAAATTATTTCATTATCAAACTTAAATTAAATTATAATAAAAAATAAATTAAAGAAATTACAAAAAAATGAGAACTTTTAAATATTTGATTTGATATTAATATTGATATAATTTTTTTTCAAATTTTTATGATATCTTCAAATTTATATTTTATTCAAAAATAAAATCATTATTGCTTTCTTAAAAACACATAATCTATACTATATTATAAAGTATTTKACAAAAACTTTTAAAAACCATTTTTTATGCGTAAAGTACTGTTTATTAATGCATATTACTTAAAACTCAAGATTGCAAATATATTGTGCATAAGTACAACTTATTAAAGCTCCATATCTGAATTCGTGTAACTAACTGCAGATAGACATAATCAAATACAAGATAAACATCACATTTTAAATATAAAAAATCTAAAATATAACTAGGATAATCATTGAGTTCTAACAGAATATTTAATTATTATCTTTATAAAATATTAATTATTAAACCAAAAATAAATAATTTCGTTATTAAACTTAAAGTTGAATTATTATAAAAAGAAAAAAATTAAAGAAATTACATAAAAATGAGAACTTTTAAATAGTTGATTTGATATTAAAATTGATATTTTTTTGTAATTTTTACAATATCTTCAAATTTATATTTTTCGAAAATAAAATCATTATTGTTTTCTTAAAACATTAAAATCGAGATGTGTCTCGCTACATTGCGCAAGTACTCTTCTAGTTCTCTCTAACACCATTAAAAAGTATTTGATTAAACCACCCATATGACTTGTAGATGAGGGTGATAAGGTTATTTTAGACCGTTCCATCCCTATTTAAGTGATGGACCTTTCTTTAACTTGCTATCCACGTCATTTTCGAACTCCATGGAGTACTAACAATCCAAGTCGAAGATGCTGCTGTTGTTAAAAATCAATAAAGCGTATCTTTTTTGTTTTGAATTTTCCTCGACTACTAAGAAAAATCCTAAGTTCGAGCATGTCAATTTTCGTTTGCATAGGGCCCCAACTATGGATTTATTGGTTGACTTCTCCAACTAATGAGTAGACAAAGGATGCAAAGTCATATATGGTTTACTAGAGTTGAAGAACAATCTTGAAGCAGGTTGAAGGCGAAGGCTATTAAAGATTTTTATCTGAAAATCTTGGTGTGCATCACTTGGTGTTTTATTTGTAACTTCTTTTCTTCTTATTTGACCCAATTTATGTATTGGTCAAAGATCAAGGATCTATGTAATCAGATGCTTTCATATTTTTGAAATGGTGTTTATCTTTGTAATGACATTTGTAAAATATCTATGGGAACTCCTGTGTTCTATTTTACTTTGACCATTGATGTATTTTTTTGGTAAGATACTAATCATAGCGGAGGAAAGTAACAAAATGTTCCACCTTGAACATCAATTCATTAAATAACAGACTGAAAATGGAGCAAAATATTTACTATGACCACTTCCTAATAAAAACATCAATTCATTGAATACCATGCTTAAATTGGAGCAAAGTATCTTACTACGCATGTTGGGAATATGGGAGTCATATACTCAGCGGAATATAATCGTATACCTCCAAAAATCCATATAAAACGGAGTAGGATGTGTTTTAAAATTTTACCAAAATGAGCAACAATCCTTTGATGTCGTTTATGAATCTAAGACGGCAAATGCAGCTCGTTGGCTCCAAAGTATCCAAGAAAATGCTTTGAATCCAGTTGACTTCCTAAGCCAAGTAGGAAATCATCTTTCTTCCCAAATGCTAGATAACTCTTTGGAGAAAGAAAGAACTTGTGGAATATAGAGAGTAAGGGGCCGTTTACCTAAACACTTACCCGGTAAACACTTATTGGTAAAATTCAACACTATCGTTTACTTATCGGGTAAGATTTTATGTAACAGCCCACAATGCTATTTATAATAAAGAATCACAACAATTACTCATGTGGAACATAGCTGTCATAGAATAACCCAAATGTTGTATGTTTGCATAACGAGAGAAAATACGGATTAACAAAAACTTGATTGTTCACAACACAAACATCTAAATACAGGTCATTACATTTTTCCCTTGCCTTTATCTTGTGATGAAAGATGACCTGCAAAACAGATTACTACAATAATTGAGCGTTAGACCAGAAGGTCTAATGAGTGTATCTTTCTTATACAAACAGTACATATTTCAAAATTCAACATTATAACAAACCTGGATCTTAATATATCATTTCATCATTCATCTATCGCGGTTACACCGCCCTTTCATCTATCGCGGTTACATCGCCAGTTCATCTATCGCGGTTACACCCCCAGTTCATCTAGAAAGTTTTCCAAACATTAAAGGTTTTCTCTGAACAACTCTTTAATTAGATGATATATGAATCTTGTCAACACTTCAATTGGATAGGCAAGAATCCGGTCAACTCTTTTACGGGATAGGAAATCTAGTTGATTCTTTAATCGGATAATGAATCCGGATAATTCTTGGTCAGATTTGAAACAAGTACGATGGCTTTATAGCCGGATAGGAACGAGTCTGGACGGCACTCTAGCCGGACATGAATGGTTCCGGACGGCACTTTAACCGGATAGGAACGACTCCAAACGACACACTAGCCGGATAAGAACAAGTCCGGACGGCATCCTAGCCGGATAAGAACAAGTCCGGACGACATCCTAGTTGGATAAGAACAAGTCCGGATGGCACACTAACCTGATGGAAACACAATCCGGTCAGCTCTTTAAACTTTTGTAACTATAGTGAATTCATCAAAACTAAAACATAAGGCCAAATAAAGTCTTTAATCAAAGAAGGGAATCACTAAACACTCACCTTGGCTTGAAGATTTGTTTCTGATTCTTTTTCTTTCTACCTTCAACTCTTTCCAAAGAAAATATAGTGATTAAATTTCCAAAAACAATAAAACCCTCTTCTATTCATAGGCACTTGCTATAATAGCAAGTGTATAGTCGCCCCTCTTTTCTTATTCCCCTTATAATAAGTATATGTAAATACCTTCCTCATTTAAAAAAAAATTGATAATATAAGAATCATAGATCGACTCTTTTCAAATTCTTGATTGCTATACACTAACCCCGAACTTTCAAATTCATGAACTTCTTGCTTGAGTTTCGGGTTGTGAATAAAAGTTGGATTTTTGTTTATAAAAAGACTAAAAAGGACTGAAATAGCGAAATGAACTTTTAGACTAAAGAATGGGCATGAGTGTAAGTGTTCCTTAAGATAAACTTAACAATAAAATGGTTAGAATCTTAGAAGTTGTTTATAAAAATTCCAATCTCTCGAAAGTGAAAATTTACAAACGGGCCTCATAAAATTCTACAAAGTTCTTACGTTTACCACTTCGAAACTTGCCGATTTAGCCAAAAAGAAAAAGAAATAAAATTCATACCCAAATCTCTTTGTGATAAGAATAACCATCGCTTAACCCTTAGCCAAATACATAAAAAATTCGCCTCTCGACGTAATTATCAAAGACTCTCTCGAGTTCTTTGTGCATCACTTAAGCCGTATTTTGGATCCGCCCATCTCTAATACAGAGACAACAAATCTGACTTTATCTGTCTCTACACATCTGATAGTATTGAACACAAATTCTATATCTTTGATCCAGCACATGGCTTTGACTGGATCTCTTTCTTCGGAGAAGGTTGGTGGTTTACATGTTAAAAACATCTTGATATCTCCTTCTTTGTTATTTATGACTGGACCTGATGGATTTATTTCAACCCTTCCAGTTTCGATTCTGGCATGTATCCCCATAATAGAAGTCAAAGTTTCTCTTAACTTTCCCATCTCTTCTGCCAACATATCTTTGGTTACATATTCAGGCTGAGGCATCTGTTCTTGATTAACATTCTCTGAATTGGATTCTCCATAGTCTGCATGGGTTTCTATTTGGCTATTTCTGCCTCTGTTTTTCCCTCTGCCTCTACCTTTGCTTCTGCCTCTGCCTCTGCCCTCTGATGTACCAATGGGAGCAAGAACAGGGGAATCCTCTTCATCATTAGGATTGGGGCGGGTGATCCTTTCAGACCTTTGATATCTACTAGTCATTTGCAAATTTCAAGGTTAATAAAAATATTTTCACATTCCCAAATATAATAAAGTGTCCATGTTCAGTTATGTACATGTAGATTCAAAATTACATTAGCCAGATGTAATCCGAATGTACCTTCCACACTGATCTTTTAACTTATCATATTTAAGAAACATAATAGCAAGAGCTATAATAACAATCACACATACAAATGCCGCCCTTATATTTAAAGGTACACCTGTCCTTAATATGCCACCCTTATAACCGAAGGTACACCTCTCTTTGTTATGCCACCCCTGTCCCATGGTACACCGCTTCTTGATATGCCACCCTTATTTCCTCATCAAAATCTATGGATTAGTTCCAAGCGAAGACAGACCGAAGTCACAACCGTCTTGATGAACCAACCTCCATAGTTTTAACCATCAAAATTTATAGATTAATTCCAAACGAAGACAGACCGAAGTCACAACCGTCTTGAAGGAATACCCTCTATAGTTTTTAACTAGTAATGGTTTTAAAATAGTCTTATCTTAAAACTTTAAAACTCAAGAACCATCTGTTCTTTCAATATCATCTCCAAACTAAAAATCTCCCTTAAATCCTTAAAAATAGGATATCATTCATAACTGTTTTGAAAAAGCAAAATCTTTTTTATTTCCCAAAAACAGTTCCCACAACTAGATTCATAAAACTCATCTTAAACTGTCAGAAACAGTTTTACCATTTTTCCTTTGAAACCAAACATCAAAATCAAGTATTTCAAATAACATTATTTAAAAGTTTTAATATCAAAAACTCATCTTATTAAGCACAGATTTGAAGATCTAATCAAACAGCAACTTCTTCAAATAAACACAGATTGCTCAAATCACTTTTATGCAATTATTCTTCTCAAGAACACCTTCACCGCCACACTCACACACTTTTCTCTCTTACGGGGGTTTCTTGAAAGTAAGATAATATAAGATTTTATCTTTATCTTATTTTTATATGTATATTAACAAAGGCGATGATTTTATTATTATAAAACTCTTTAGGACGGTGGGTTTTATTATTTTAAAACTCACCTTACTTAACCATGAAGGTTGCCTACCTTCATAATAAAATACTATTAAACCGATTATGCAATTTCCCCCAACCAAATATGCAATTCACACTTTGTGCACATACATATTTTAACACTAACTCATGTATGCACAATATCACCTTCTCATGTATATACGATCCATGCATTTTCTTAATTAAACATGCATGTTTTCACATATTTCACATAATAACCACATAAAGTTACCTCAACCAATGTTGTCTGAAATCCTGGTCATCACAACATTAAATAAGACTGAAATGCAACTTGCAATAATATAAAACTAAATTACAACTTTAATACAAGAAAATAAAATACTAAATTACAATTAAAAATAAGAAGAGAACATTAGCTACAATAAAGAGAGATGAAGGATAAAAGATGTAGGATGATCTAATGGTTGTGTGTCTTCAAATGAGCTCCCAAGGCCTCTTTATATAGGGGAAATGGATAAAGACAAAGCTTTTACCCAAAGGACATTAAGAGCACAAAATATATGGGGTAAAGACCACTAAACAAAAGACTTATAATAAAATAAAATAAAAATGTACATCTCAACAGCTAATTATAGCCGGAGGAAATCTCTGGGAAGATTCTTCAAGCAACACATCTTCCGAAAAGCAGAAAGCAACAAAATTTGTAGACATCCCACTGTGGTGCCACAGTGGACAGTTTGCCAGAAAATGCAGGTTTTTGGAATAAAATTTCTTCCTTTATGTTTCATCATCTTTTAAAAACTTTTTAGAATAAAAGGAGGAAAACAAGGAAATTGGGTATTTAATAATTGCAAAAACGGAGGAAATAAATAAGAAATAACTCTAAAAAATGAGAGTTATCAGTAAGCTACCTTTCCAATTCTTTCAATGATAGGAAAGGGTCCAATGTACCTTGGGCTCAACTTTCCTTTATTTCCAAGACATACTACCCTTTTCCATGGTAATACTTTTAACATTACTCTATCTCCAATTTGGAATTCAATTGGCCTTCGACGTTTATCTGTATAACTTCTTTGCCGATCTTGAGCCACTTTCATTCGTTCTCGAATTTGGCAAATTGTATCGACTGTTTGCTGCACTAACTCAGGTCCAACTAATTGTTTCTCACCTATCTCATTCCAACACAAAGGAGTTCGACATTTTCGTCCATATAGAACCTCAAAAGGTGCCGCTTGAATACTCGAATGATAACTGTTTTTGTAAGCGAACTCCATCAAAGTCAAATGACTATCCGATGATCCCCCAAAATCAATAACACAAGCTCTAAGCTTATCTTCCAGTGTTTGGATAGTTTGTTCACTTTGTCCATACGTTCTCTGAGATTATTGTAACACAGTACCCAAATTCTATTTTGAAAACTCCAAAATCCCTTGTTATTCTTTTCAAATTCAGATACCATTCCACCCAGTATTTCTTGCAATTCTTCATGAATACTCGGTAGTAACTTAACTCTTAAAGCTATAGCCTTGATGGTACCACTTTTCTCCTGACGGCTTAAAGCATCAGCCACCACGTTTGCTTTTCCTGGATGGTACAAAATTTCACAATCATAATCGCTAACCAATTCTAACCATCGTCTTTGGCGCATATTCAAATCTTTCTGATGGAACAAATGTTGTAGACTCTTTATGATCTGTGAAAATTTGACATTTCGTCCCATATAAGTAGTGCCTCCATATCTTTAAATCGAACACTACTGCTAACACCATATCATGAATATGATACTGCTTTTCATGATCTTTTAATTGTCTTGAAGCATAAGTGATTACCTTCCCACGTTGCATTAATACAAAACCTAAGCCCATCTTCAATGTGTCACTATAAACCACAAAATCTTCCATTCCATCTAGCAAAGATAGAATTGGTGCACTGCATAACTTATCTTTTAACATTTGAAAATCCTGAGCTTGCGCTTCTTCCCACTTATACTTTACATTCTTCTTTGTCAATTTAGTTAATGGAGTGGCTATACGAGAGAAGTATTGTATAAATTTGCGATAATATCCAGCCAATCCAAGAAAACTTATGATTTCGGTTGGGGTCTTTGGCGCTACCATTTTTCAATAGCTTCAATCTTAAGATGATCCATTTTGATGACTTTCTCTGAAATAACATGACCCAGAAACTGGACCTTTCGTAGCCAAAATTCACATTTTTACATCTTAGCATACAACTTTTCTCGTTTAAGTAATTCCAGAAATAATCTTAAATGGTGAGCATGCTCTTCTTCTGACCGAGAGTATATCAAAATATCATCAATGAAGAAAATCACAAATTTGTCAAGATATAGGCGACACACCCTATTCATCATATCCATAAAGACTGCAGGTGCATTTGTGAGTCCAAACGGCATAACCAAAAATTCATAGAGACCATATCGTGTACGAAATGCTGTTTTTGTCACATCTTCGTCTGGAATCTTTAATTGATGATAACCGGATTGTAAATCAATTTTTGAAAAATAAGTAGCCCCAACTAATTAATCAAACAAATCATTAATTCTTAGAAGCGGATACTTATATTTTATTGTCAATTTATTCAAATCCCGAAAATCAATGCATATTCTCATTGATCCATCATTCTTCTTTACGAATAACACTAGCGCACCCCATGGAAAAGTACTTGGTCGAACAAAACCTTTATCTAGCAATTCCTTCAACTGTGACATTAGCTCCTTTATTTCAGATGGAGCTAATCTATACGGTGTACGTGCAACTGGAGCTGCTCTAGGCAGTAACTCAATCTGAAACTCGATCGATCAATCTGGAGGTAAACTTGTTAAGTCTTCCGGAAATACTTCAGAAACTCCCTTACAACTGGAATATGCTCCATCGTTTTCTTTTCTTTCTTTATGTCAATGGCATAAGCAAGAAAATTGACACATCGTTTCTGTACGCACTTCCGAGCCTTTAAAACAGTGATAAAGCTGGAATAACGATCCCGCCTATCACCATAGATTATAACCGGTCCTTTTCCCGGTAAATCTATATGAATCATCTTTTCATTGCAGACTATATTAGCTTGATTTTTAGCTAACCAGTCCATGCCCACGATTATATCAAATTCTCTTAAAGGTATGGGAAATAACTGAATATGTACCTCATACCCTTCTATACTTATGGAACAATCATCAGTCATTTCCTTAACCGACACTTCACTATCGTTTGCTGTCTCCACTATCAATACCTCTTTTAACGTTTTAGACTCTAAGTGCGCACAATTAACAAATGATGGTGATACGAAAGAACGATTTGCACCAGAATCACATAAAACTTTGGTACATATTGAATTAACAAAGAATGTATCTGTCACCACTTCAGAGTGTTCTTCTGCTTCGCCTTTCGTCATCTGAAAGGCTCATCCTCTAGCAATCGTCTCACCACGTCTCATTTCCCCATGACCACTCGGAGCATTACGATTAACTGCTGGCCCGCGGTTAGGTGGAACATAACCAGATCCTCGGCCCCCATAATACCCAAATCCTCGGCCCCCAACAAAACCAGATCCTCGTCCCTTAACTTGTGGACTTGAATAAATTTTTCTGGGGTTCTGTCCCCTTCTCCCAAAAAAAATCTTCGCACCATTCGACAGTCTCGAGCTATATGACCTGATTCCTGACTGTTAGACCCCATAAGTATTATGCATGAAGTAATGAAGACAAACAAGTGATCAAGAACCAGAAGGCCAATGGAAGACTTCAAGGAAAAATGACTAAGTCTGAAAAACAACCAGAGGGTCGATGAACTGACCAGAGATGCGATGGAAAGTGCATCTCCATAACCCCTCTGGATACAAACACTTGGAGTTTCTTTCACTAGTTCAACCAGAGGCAATCAATGAAGATATGAAGATAAGGTTGAACGCATATCCCATGGAAGACAGCTGGAGATAATCATTCAACATCTGGATTCTACAAAGTTTATCTCGTTTTAATGTTTATCCCTGTTATAGATAAGCTTTATCTATTAGTAGAAGATTAGCTAAATAGTCTCGCTAGATAGTTATCTTCTTATTAGCCTACTAGTATAAATAGGTGATTAGGCCTATTGTAATCAAGGACGCTGTTAGGCCCCATAATTTATAAGTGTAAAAGTAATGAAGAACAGTAAGTGATGAAGAACCAGAAGACCGATGAAGACATTAAGGCAGAATTGACCAAGTCTGGAGAAGAACCAGAGGATCGATGAACAACCAGAGATGCAATGGAAAGAGCATCTTCATCACCCCTCTGATCAACAACACTTAAGAGTTTTCTTCAGCAATTCAACCAGAGGCATACGATGAAGATATAAGGATAAGGTTGAATCATCATTCCATGAAAGACAGCTGGAGATGACAAATCGACAGCTGGATTCCATGTTTATCTTAATTTATAGCTTATCCATGGTTTAAATAAACTTTATCCGTTAGTAGAAGATTAGCTAAATAGTCTCACTAGATAGTTATCTTCTAATTAG
>NC_037529.1:25798631-25800778 GCF_001531365.2 Cynara cardunculus var. scolymus
TCATATTGAATAAAGTGAAATCATTGGCACTCAAGATTATTCTTTGAATGTTCATACATTGTTCTTGAGTGTTCATCATTTTGTTCATTAAAACATTATAATTTGGTTATTCTTAACTCGATTATTAGTGTTATTGAGAGATCTTGGATCAACAATTGGTATCAGAGCCAATTGATTGTTTTTCCAATCAAACGATCATACAAATTCTCTCAATTTTTTAAAAACGTAAAATTTCTCTCTTCTAAAAATCCTCAATGGCCAACTGGAATTCTGCATATAGTGTTGGCTCCCTCACCAAGCCTCCAACTCTTCAACGAGAAGAGTACCCGCAATGGAGGATAAGGATGGTAAACTTCTTGGAAGGAATGGACAGGAACCTCCTGCGATCTGTAATGGAGGGTCCTTACGTTCCACAGACTCTTGTCACAAGAGTCCCAGGAACAAATACCACAGCTGAAATCCCTGCCTACTACATGCCCAAGGATGAGAAAAATTGGGATGAAGACGACTTAGAACGGGTTGAGACYGACAAGAAGGCCAAAAGACTGATAATCATGGCYATACCCAATGAGATCTTCCAATCCCTTGATGCATGTTCCACAACCAAGGAACTATGGGATGAACTGGCAAGCCAACTGGAAGGAGGAGCAAAAACAAAGAAGAATCGTAGAGCATAATGTCTCAACGAATACACCAACTTCAAGGCTCTTCCTGATGAATCGATTCAGAAGACATACGATCGTTTCAACACATTGATTAATCATGTCGTCGAAACGATATCTCCAAAACTAAGGAAGAAAACAATGTTTTATTCCTAAAAAGTCTTGGCGATGAATGGACTCAGCTGTCGATGTCCCTTCAAGCAAATCAGGACCTAGACGGCTGGTCACTTCATRATCTGTATGGAACGCTTGCAGCACAAGAGAACGACATTATGACGAAGAAGGTATCCATCGGTGGACCTTTAGCTCTTGCTGCCGATGAAAAGGAAATATCAAGGACTCCTACCAGAGAACATAAGAAGAAAGGAAAGAAAGCACTGGTGATAGAATCAGAATCTGAAGACGAAACATCTGAATCAGATGATGATATCAAAGCCTTTGCCAAATCTCTAGCCTTGATTACAAAGCAGTTCCAGAAAAAAGTTCATCAAGAAACCCTATGAACGAAAAGAATTCAAGAGGGAAAGGTACCAGTCATCCTATGAAAGGAAGCCATCTAAATTTCATCAGAGGGATGGAAGAGAAGAAAGAGAAGAAAGAAGAGAAGATAGAAGAGACGAGAGGAAAGAAGACAAGGATGGAAGGAAAAGACCAGAGGATTTTTTTAAATTAAAAGAGAAATTAAATTTTGAAAAATCTGAAAGAATAAAAGCGGAAAAAGAAGCAAGTTTCTACAAAAGGGAGACTGACCTTCTAACCGAAGAAAAAGCAGAACTTGCTAAGGAAAAGACTCGCATCACCACTCTTAAGAAATCAGAGGAAGATAAAATTCTGGAACTAAACAAACGAATAACTAAGGACTTGGAAAAGAAAACTAAGGCCTTAAAAGAATCCGAGGCAGAGAGACTAAATTCAGTTGCTCTTAAAGATTTCTTTCAAAAGGAACGGGAAATCCTTCACCAGAAGCTTCAAACCAATGAACTTCTGATGAAGAAGTATAAAGATGCCCAAGATGTTTATGAAAAATTAAATGGTCAAAGGGACACTCAAGGGATTGGATTCAATGAATTGGAATCCTTCATCGAATCAAAGAAATCCACCCTTGAATCCACTTTCAAACTTGGATGCATTCAGAAAGCCGACTTTCTCCCAAAACCAAACGCAAACTTTAAAAGAGTTAAAGTCGATGGAAAAACTGTCGTTTTAAGACAAGATTTTGAGAATGTGGTGTACGAGAATAGTACAAGTAAGAATTCTGATGGAATGAATGACACCACCAAATCAGAGACTGATGGAAACCCTATGGTCAAACCAGAATCTCTGATTGTCAATCCCACTTCATCAGCAAGTACTGTTGATAAAAAGGAGAATCCTAATGAGGAACCATCAGCTGATGAGTCGATGAACCATCCAAGTGAAACTGGAAGTTAATCTAAGTCAGAATCGATGGAACCTCAGACAGATCACTCTGAAGCATCAACCTCT
>NC_037529.1:25803983-25806245 GCF_001531365.2 Cynara cardunculus var. scolymus
CTAATAGCCTACACAGATGCAGATCATGCAGGTTGCAAACTTGATAGAAAGAGCACATCTGGAAGTTGTCAACTCTTGGGGGACAAGCTGGTAAGTTGGACTTCCAGAAAACAAAATTGTGTCTCAACCTCTACAGTAGAAGCATAATATGTTGCTACTGCTAGTTGTTGTTCACAAGTTCTCTGGATGAAGACTCAGCTTAAAGACTATGGATTCTATTATGACAAAATCCCCATCCTCTGTGACTCCAAGAGTGCCATAGCAATCTCTGTAAACCCAGTGCAACATTCCAAGACCAAGCAGATCGATGTAAGGTACCATTTTCTGAAAGACAATGTTGAAAAAGGCAATATAGAAATGTACTTTGTTCCCACTGAGATTCAACTTGCTGACATTTTCACAAAAGCTCTTGATGAGAAAAGATTTTTATTTCTAGTCAGCAAGATGGTTATGCTGAATCTCACCACTTAAAGGCAATAAGTATTTAAATCAGAGAAATCAGTCAAAATCAATAAAGTACTCCAAACCAACGTCTCTGGTTCTAAAGACTAGAGCCTCTGGTCATGAAGAAATTTTTTTATTATGGCTAAAATATCTTTCATCGCCTTCGGAACCAGAGACCTCTGGTCCAAACCAAATACTTGGTCTTTCTTCACTAAGTATTACCTTCGCAACCAGAGCCTCTGGTTCTAAAGACCAGAGCCTCTGGATTCTCACCCCTTGAGACCAGACCCCTTTTGAATTCCATCACATATCCTCATTCATGTAACCAGAGCCTCTGGTTCTAAAGACCAGAGCCTCTGGTTTCCAAGTCCTTTGCAACCAGAGATATCTGGTTCCCATATAAGACTTGGCATGTTCACTTCACCTTTCATTCATCAAAAATAGCATTTCTAAACCAACCAGAGCCTCTTGTTCCAAAGACCAGAGCCTCTGAATTCATACTCTTTGCGACCAGAGCCTCTTTGAACCCAAAGAATCCCCCCCTCTCTCACTCCACATGCACTTAACCATATTTTCATACTTCAATTCATCGTCTTTGCAACCAGAGCCTCTGGTTCTAAAGACCAGAGCCTCTGGATTCAAAGCCTTTGGAACCAGAGCCCATCCGGTCTCAAAGGCCCATCCATTATACTCTTTCACATACTCTCAACTATTTTCTCATACTTCTTTTTCCTCGCCTTTGTAACCAGAGCCTCTGGTTCTAAATACTAGAGCCTATGGATTCATTGTCTTTGGAACCAGAGCCCTCTAGTCTCAAAGACCCATTCAAATGCATATCCTTTTGCACACTTAGCCACATTTCATACCTTTCTTTCATCATCCTTCACAACCAGAGCCTCTGGTTGTATAGACCAAAGCCTCTGGTCACCTCAATCATCATTATTATTGGTTCTAGGGGGAATTTTTAAAACTCAACCAATCTTCAGGCACCATTTGAGGGGGAGCTACTCTTTCATCATGAAACTCCATTACATTCATGCATTTTCCATACCAGAGCCTCTGGTTCTACTATCCAGAGCCTCTGGACACATAAATGCTACATAAATAATGAATACACCATGTGTATTTAACCAGAGCCCCTCTGGTTCGACTTAATGGATTGCCCATGCTTATTCAGAAGCTCTGGTTTGTCATCCAAGGCTTCTTAATCATGCAATCCAACATTTCATCGATGAATTCCTTCATCAATGTTCAACCAGAGCACCTCTGGTTCCCCATCAAAAGGGTTATGTGAAACCAGAACTCCTCTGGTTCCATGACAAAATCACTTTCATCCATAAACCCCTCAAAATTAAAAAAACTTTCTAAAGATTATACAAAATTGTAGCTTTTGTGACTAAAAACTGTACAACATGGGTTTTTAGAAGACCAAAACTTCGTAATTCGTATTAATCATACAATTAGATGGGATAACCCAGAGCGAATAGAGCCATCGGAGATCGAAGATCCGACGAACCTACGAACGCTCTCTGCTGTCCCATGAACCAAGGGCAGCTACCCCAGAGCGAATAGAGCCGTCCCCAGAAATAAGCGAGGGAGCACATGAGCCATCTTCATCGGATGATGAAGGTGATGATGATGATGATGATGGTACTCCACGTGCATCCCCCGACCCTTCACAAACACATCCCCCTCCCTCTTCCCAAAGGGCAACCACCTCCTCTACCCTGGCGATCAAGGCTAAAGGGGTATTGAACAAGAACCACCCATTCCAATCCCACAACCAGCCAGCCATCCAGAGGCCATTCTTCGGGCCTC
>NC_037529.1:25809670-25811816 GCF_001531365.2 Cynara cardunculus var. scolymus
CTCCACCTCCCTCTGCAGGCCCATCCTTCGATGCAGCCTTCTCCTCCTTCACTGCAGAGGTGAGGAATCTCATCGCCAACCTTTCCAATCCTCCATCGACATCCACCACCACCTCTGTGCCACCGCCACCTACATCAAGCATGGATTTTGCCACCAGAACCGATCTCCGGGCTCTGTCCAAGGCACTTATCTCATCGTTCAATGAGATAAGTGCAAAGTGTGCTGCCAGGTCGGTTGAGCCTACCATTGCATTGAGGAAGAGTCTTACGCAATAGCAAGATCAAACAAATAATCTTCTTTGCACCATGGAACAACAGCACAACAAGGATCGAGTGCGTACATTGGCCGACCACATACGGCTGTGGAATTAGAACAGGTCCAGGGCCTCCTGCTCATCAAGTCGCCCCCTCAAACGACGATGGCATGAGGATCCAGACCCTGATGATCAAGGTCTCGGTCCTCATGAGGGGGATAATCAGGCCACCGCTTCACAAGCCATGGAATCCACTGCACCCTCAACATCCCATCACCAAACACAAAACCCACCATCTCCACCACCCCAAACACAACAATCTCCATCAACACAAGCAAGGGAACAAGAGGCTCAGCCCTCTGAAGATGTACTTAATGTACATGTTCCCCTTGCTACCACACCTGAACCCATCATGTTGAGTTCCTCAACCGATGAAAATCCATCCACCCCACCAATAGAAACCAACCCACCTTTTACTCCATCACCAACACCAAACCTACCATTAACCCCATCACTAACCCCTCGCGATACACAACCTTTCATCACCCAACCCGATGAACCTGAACCACCCCAAAATGAGCCAACCCAAGAAACCATCCCATTGCCAACCGATACACAACCCACTACCCAAACTCAACCCCCAATCAAACCAACCATGGTGCAAGCAGACATTCCTTTTTCATCAAGGCACCCTCCATAGAGCCTAGTCGATGAAATAATCGAGAACATGGAGTCGCTAAGGAGACGTCCAGAGATACCCCCCAGGGAACCCATCATGATGGAGAACATCCATCAATATCTATACCACGATTGCGATGAAAGCTTGTCTCTCAATCCTCCAGTTATATCGCCAGAATCCATGGACCTCCTACACCATCGGTTCGTTAGACAGACTACCCAACCACCACAAGCTGTCTTCTCAAATGATGGGATAATGATGGTAATGGATATCAAATGAGGACCTTCGCTAATAGAGCTATTAGATATATTGATTACACGGTGGAGGGAACTCATGGTCAGGTCAGCGTCTTCAACGACAATGACTTGATCAATCTCAACCCCTACGACTTGATCGACCTTTATGCGTTCACAGCTCAGAGACATGATCAAGGAATAAGATTTGGGATGGCAAACAGAGCGATAGTGAAGACGATGGAGACCCTGGTGAAGCATAGAGCCAAGAGTGATTTTCAAATTGCTCTTCAATTGGGTATCGAAAGACTCTCCTGCACCCCACCGAATGAAGACTTTCCTGGACTGCAGGAGAAGAGATCTGCCTCTGTCTTAACTCAACCCGAGCTTGGACTTGTCTTCAAGAATGAGTTCGGGGCAAATAAATTTTTCAGACTAACTGAAGCCTTCAAGTATTCAACCGATACACTTGATTGGTTTCAGAAGGTTATCAGAGAGAGGCTGGGCAGAACTCATGTGCCAAGAGAAGATGGGAAGCAACTCATTCATTAGATATCAACAGTCATCAGTTATCAAAGATAGCTTCTGCGCTTCTGGGATATATCTTAAGGTAGATCATGAATGGAGTTTAAATTTTTTTTTGCCTTAATATGAAATGTCTTTTGCTTCCAGTATTGTAAGAATTCATCATCCAATGAAAATTTGGAATTTGATGCTTTTCCTTAGATTAGTCTCTGTTCTTCAAAATTGTTCATAGATTGGTTTATGTTTGTTCTTTCATTACTTAGGGGGAGATTGTTAGACCCCATAATTTATAAGTGTAAAAGTAATGAAGAACAGTAAGTGATGAAGAACCAGAAGACCGATGAAGACATTAAGGCAGAATTGACCAAGTCTGGAGAAGAACCAGAGGGTCGATGAACAACCAGAGATGCGATGGAAAGAGCATCTTCATCACCCCTCTGATCAACAACACTTAAG
>NC_037529.1:25812311-25814452 GCF_001531365.2 Cynara cardunculus var. scolymus
AACAATTGGTATCAGAGCCAATTGATTGTTTTTCAATCAAACGATCATCAAAAATCTCTCAATTCACCTTTTTCACAAAAATTATCTTCTCTAAAACGTAAACTTTCTCTCTTAAAAAAAATCTTAATGGCCAACTGGAACTTCACCTACAGTGTTGGTTCCCTCACCAAACCTCCAACTCTTCAAAGAGAAGTGTACCCACAATGGAGGATACAAATGGTGAATTTTCTGGAAGGGATGGACAAAAACCTTCTACGATCTGTTATGGAGGGTCCCTATGTTCCACAAATTCTTGTTCCAAGAGTACCAGGAACAAATACTACAGTTGAAATTCCCGCCTACTACATGTCCAAGGATGAGAAGAATTGGGATGAAGACGACATAGAGCGGGTTGAGATCGACAAAAAGGCCAAAAGACTGATAATTATGGCCATACCCAATGAAATCTTCCAATCTCTTGATGCATGTTCCATTGCTAAAGAACTATGGGATGAGCTGGGAAGCCAATTGGAAGGAGGGGCAAAAACAAAGAAGAATCGTAGAGCCCAATGTCTCAAYGAATACACCAACTTCAAGGCTCTTCCTGATGAACCAATTCAGAAGACATACGATCGTTTCAACACATTGATTAATCAATGTCATCGAAACGATATCTCCAGAACGAAGGAAGAGAACAATGCTTTATTCCTTAAAAGTCTAGGCGATGAATGGACAAAGCTGTAGATGTCCATTCAAGCAAACAAGACTTAGACGGCTGGTCACTCCATGACGTATACGGAACACTTGCTACACAAGAGAACAACATCATGAAGAAAAAGGTGTCCATCGGTGGACCCCTGGCTCTAGCAGCTGAAGAAAAGGAAGTATCAAGGACCTCCACCAGAAACCACAAAAAGATAGGAAAAAAAGCACTGGTGGTGGAATCAGAATCTGAAGATGAAACTTCTGAATCAGATGATGATATCAAAGCCTTTGCCAAATCTCTGGCCTTGATTACAAAGTAGTTCCAGGAAAAGTTCATAAAAAAACCCTATGAACAAAGAGAGTTCAAGAGGGAGAGGTACCAGCCATCCTATGAAAGGAAGCCATCTAAATTCCATCAGAGGGAAGACAGAAGAGATGAAGAGAAGAGAGAGAAGAAAGAAGAGAAGATAGAAGAGAGGAGAAGAAAAAGGACAAAGATGGAAGGAAAAATGACCTCCGCTGCTTCAGGTGCAGAAAAATCGGTCATTTTTCCAAAGAATGCAAAGGACGACTGGTAAAGGATGCTGACTATTACAAGAATAAATACAAGTATAATCCTAGAGAGCGATGCCTGATGGCTGAGAAAGAAAACTGGGTATCTGATTCTTCATCCGATGAAGAAAACAAAGCACTCATCTGTCTGATGGCCATGTCCAAGGCAGAATCTGCCTCTAACACCGATGACCAAGTATGTGAGTCTACTTTCACTAAAACCAACTCGGCTCCATCTGAGCTAGAGTTAACGGTAATAAAGCTTTCAGAGACTTTTTAAAATTAAAAGAAAAGTTAAGCTTTGAAAAATCTGAAAGACTTAAAGCGGAAAAAGAAGTCGGTTTTTACAAAAGAGAAACTGATCTTCTAACCGAAGAAAAAGCTGATATGATGAAAGAAAAGACTCGCATCGCCGCCCTTAAAAAATCAGAGGAAGAAAAACTTCTGGAAATAAACAAGAGAGTAACCAAAGACTTAGAAAAGAAAACTAAGGTTTTAAAAGAATCTGAGGTAGAGAGACTCAACTTAGTAGCTCTCAAAGATTTCTTTCAAAAGGAAAGGGAGATTCTTCATCAGAAGCTTCAAACCAATGAACTTCTGATGAAGAAATACAAGGATGCCCAAGATGTGTATGAAACGTTAAATGGTCAAACGGACACTCAAGGGATTGGATTCAATGAATTGGACTCCTTCATCGATTCAAAGAAATCCACCCTTGAATCCACTTTCAAACTTGGATGCATTCAGAAACCCGACTTTATCCCTGTTGGATCTTAAATTCAGCTTTGATATTGATCTAATACTCTAGAAAAGCTCTTGAACAATAAAGTGCAGCGGAAGTAATAATAAGAGTAAAAACAGAGTGTTAAGAACACACAATATTGATGAAGAAGATGAACACAGGA
>NC_037529.1:25814552-25815987 GCF_001531365.2 Cynara cardunculus var. scolymus
TGAGCAGAATTACTTCTTTTTCACAGAGTGAAAATTTTTCTTTTAAACTGAAATGCTCCAAATGGCATGAATCGAGATTATCGATGATCTCTGTGTAAAGATCAAGAGATTCAGAAGAGGAGGAAGTAGAAACCTCTTGGTCGTTTCTATCAGAGGAGTTTGAATTGATGTCTGCCATCCCACGAAAGAGCTCGTCCTCTATGTCCGAGTCTTTCCATGCGAGAAGACCCTTCTGTTCGTCTTCATCAGAGGACTCATCAGTTACTAGCTCATTTGGTTGAGCTAGTAGAGACTTCTGCTAGTAGTAGTCAGCCTTCTTTTTATAAAAGGTTGCATCTTTAGGACCCTTCTGTGGTGCCCTTGGCCCTTTTGACCAGCAGTCTGCAGCAAAGTGGCCTGGTTTGCCACATTTAAAGCAACTATCTTTTGGCTCTTCCTTCCTCTGCTCTTCCACCCTCTGCGAAGGCTTCTGTTCCTTCTCTCTTTTCTCAGATCTCTCTCCCTCTGCAAAGTTTCTTCTGTTGAAACTTTTAAACTCTTTCCTCTCTCCACCCTTCCTAAATTCTCTGGTGATTAAGGCCAGAGTTTTCATCATCTCCTTTATGGAGACTTCTTCATCAGAATTGTCTTCACTCTTTGCAATCAATACCTTCTTCTTCTTCTTCTCCTTCTCTTCCTTCTGTGCCTCCTTCCCTTTCCCAGAGCATCCATCCTCTGCGACTAGAGCCAGAGGACTACCATAGTTCTTTTTCATCTGCAGAACTTGAGGCTCTTCGCTTTTAAGAGATCCAAACAAGTCTACTAGAGTCCACATTTCCAAGTCTAGGGTGGCCTTCATGGAYAWGGTGAGGTGCATCCACTCAACTCCAAGGCTCTTCAAGAATAATGAGTTGTTGTCCCCTGCCGTTCTCATGACTCCATACCTCTTGCAGTTACTAATTAAGGTGTTCAGTCTAGAGTATGTGTCAGACAGGGATTYGCCTTCTTTCGCCTTGAAGCTGTGGTACTCGTCCATGCAAATTGATCGATTGTTTTTGAGTGTTTTCTTACCTCCTTCAATTTGCTTCTCTAATTCTACCCAAATGTCCATGGACAGTTGACAGTGATCGATGCACTTGAAGATTTCGTGAGGTATTGCCATAATTAAAAATCATTTGCACTTGCTGCCTAATTCAACCATTATTTTGTCCTCATAACTCCAGTTTGCAGCAGGACGTGGTTCATAATGCTCGGGAATTTCTGGAGTTGTTCTAGTGGCTGGAACTCTAGGAATTAAGTTCATGGGGACATAAGGAGGATTATAAGGAAATTCACAAATCCTTGGGTGAATTCCTTCCAGAAAGTTAACCATTCGCACTTTCCATTGGGGATACTCCTCACGTATAAGCGTGGGAGGTTTAGATTGCGAACCAGTGCTCATAAAAGAAGTATTGGC
>NC_037529.1:25816138-25837544 GCF_001531365.2 Cynara cardunculus var. scolymus
ACTTGTGTTCTTGAACGAAAGCAAATTAATACCAAGAACGAAATCAATCAAATAAGAATTCGATTCTGGCTCTGATACCAAATGTTAGGACCTTTAGATTCAGCCTGGTATATAATCACTTACTCTGGATAAACTCTTCGAACAATTACAGTGCAGTGGAAACAGTTAATTGAACAAGCAGAGCAAATAATCAATCAAGAACACAAATGAAGAATATGAAGAACACGAGAGAATAGCTTCAAATGATTTTCAATTCTATTGAAAATATTGACAAATACAATACTGGAAGCACACTAAATTACAAAGGCCTAAGCTTCTATATATACTAGTTCCTAACGGCTTTTCTAACATGACCTAGACAAGTGAAATGATCTAAGTCGTTCAAATAAAGCAGATTACAAACATAGTCACGTGATAAGCACGTGCAGCTAACAAACCTAAGTAAAGCGGTGAGAAGAGGTTCTTCATAGAAGATAATACTGCAGATCCTCTGTGAGCCATCCCAGAGGCTCTGCTGGATGTGACTTGTAAGCTCTTGATGCCAAAGGATCGGTTTCCAGAACCTCTCTGAGAGACAACAGAGGTTCTGTCATTCTTGACTTGTACGCTTTTGTTCACAGAGGACAAGTTTCCAGAACCTCTGTGATAGATAATAGAGGTTCTGTCACTTTTGACTTGTACGATTGAACATCTTCTGTTGTTGGTCCTCTGTGGTCTTCTGTGGTAGACCTGTTCTGTCAACACTTGCTGTAGTACTTTTTCATACTTTTACATTAAATGAAATATGAGAGCTAACAATCATCAACATGGATTCTCCTCTAACCGAGAATAATTGTTTTCTCTCTAAAGCCTCTTCAGACATCAATTGGCTATGGAACAAATGACTTTCTCATCTCAACCTCAAAAACACTATCTGAGCTGTCTCGAAATGATCTTGTCACTGGTCTTCCTCAACACACCTTTGCAAAGGAATCTATTTGTTCAGCTTGTGAAAATAGAAAACATACAAGGTCTAGCTTCAAATCTAAGCAAGTCTCTTCAGTGACCTCTCTACTTCAGTTACTACACATGGATCTCTTTGGTCCAGTCTATTGATCCTCTCTCTCAGTGATTTGATGATAATCCCTTTTACCTTATATGAAGTATTATTGTTTCTGTCTTTCAATTCCAGCAATCATCGCGAAGTCTGTTCAATGATCGCTGAGAACATGTAATGTAAATCCATCAGCTATAATGATACTTCAAGAAGACAAAACTCACACCAAAAACCTTCAGCGAAAGTCAAATATTGAAACTGAAGATTAGAGACTGGCGAGTTTGTGATCTGAAGCGGCATTAAATGATTACAACCTGGGTCTACATATGTGTGAAGACTTCTCAAGCCTCAACGAATGCTGAAGAGACCTTCAGGGTTATTCCAACATTCAGCAATCAAAAGAAGCTTGTTGAGAAATATTGCTTTTGTCTTGTCCTTTCACACACAAAGGAAAAACCCATACCCTTTCTAGAGAATAGTATGGTACGGAGCCGATTAGTTAACTCTACTACCCACCAACTCCATGAAAGGATGTCTGCTTATGAATAAGCTTTTGTACTATTGACTGTAGCAAAGGACAAGTCTTTCTCTAAACGCTTGACACATGTTAAAACCCTACAACATTACATTAAATGTGCATTTAATACAATGGGTATAAATAGATTTGTTCTATCTCGATGCAGAGATACTCTCGAACCCTAATTCTTACGTGCATACGTAAAAGAACACACATCTAAGAACACAATACGCTTATTTTCAAAAGCAAGTTAGAATCCCTTTTTAAGTATTCTAAATAGTTCTTATCTAGAAAGAACTTACCTTCTTCTTAGTCTTAAACAACAAATCATTTTTCTTTGCTGAGAACATTTGTGTGTAACTTAGATTGTTTAAATAGGTTATCTTTACCTTATCTTTTCTGCAAACAATCTTGTAAAATCTATATTGATCATTCTTTATCAATATATATTTTAAATTAGAAAAGTTTACTGTGTTTGTATTCATCCCCCCTTCTACAAACTGTTTATACACATCTTGTAGACCCTAACGGGACCAACATAGTCAAAGTGCAATCAATAGCTGGAAATAAATATACACTTGTCATTGTTGATGAGTATTCCAGGTACACTTGGGTCTTCTTTCTCAGATCCAAAAGTGATGCACCTGAAGAAATTATTTCGTTCATCAAATGCATAGAATTACTAAACAACATTAAGGTACGATCTATCAAAAGTGACCATGGTACTGAATTCAAAAACAATACTATGGTTAGCTTCTTTTATAACAAGTGAATCTCACACAACTTCTCATCTATGAGAACTCCACAACAAAACGGAGTCGCTGAAAGAAGAAATCGAACAATCATTGTGGCTGCTCAATCCATGCTTAACGAATCCTGTCTTCCCACTCAATTATGGTCTGAAACCATCAACACTGCTTGCTTTACTCAAAACTTGTCGATGATCGTCAAGAGATTCATGAAGATAGCTTACAAACTCTTCCATAGCAGAAAGCCCTCTATCAGATTTCTTCACATATTTGGTTGGACTTTTTACATTCTCAACAATCGTGACCAACTTGGAAAGTTTGATCCCAAAGCTGATGATGGAATCTTTCTTGGATATTCTTCAGTATCCAAAGCCTTCAATATTCAACAATTGTTGACAAACCACAGAAGAAACTATTTATGTCACCTTTGATGAATCTCAATTAGCTAACTCTAAACCAATCACTAATGATGAAGAGTTAGAAAACTGGATGTTCTCTCACTTTGAACAACCTGAAGCTTTCTTCATCAATCAACCAATGTTGATTCTCCAAAAGCTGATGATGATTCACTTATCATTCAAGTTGCAACTAATAACCAAGGAGAATCCTCTTCAAGGATTGCTGCAGTGCCTATTAGTTGTGTTCATCCCTCTACATCAAACACTGACCCATCAGTGGATGAAGTTCCTTCAGTATCTGAACCTTTATCAGTTGCTGAATATCTCACCAAGGCTCCTTTAGCTATCCAACCAATTGCTGAAGAATCTGTAGTTGAAGCCTCATCTTCTCTACCTGAACATCTAAGCTCAGATGATAATCCTCTACCAGCTTAGGGATGGACTAAAGACCATCCAATTCATTAAATTCTTGGTGATCCAAGGGCAGGTATTCAGACACACCGTGGTCTAGGTAATATCTATCTCTTTGTCAACTTCGTTTATCTAGTTGAACCCAAGAAAACCAATGAGGCTATCTTATACCTTAGATGGGCCATTGCCATGCAAGAAGAACTCATTGAGTTTGATAGGAACAATGTATGGTACCTTGTCCCACATCCATTTGACAAAACTGTGATAGGCACCAAATGGGTTTATCGCAATAAGTTAGATAAACAAGGTGTGGTAACCCGTAACAAGGATCGTCTCATTGCTCAGGGTTATAGACAAGAAGAAGGAATCGATTATAACGAAACCTTCGCATCAGTGGCTAGACTCGAAGCTATTCGACTCTTTGTAGCCTTTGCTGCCATAGAGACTTTAAAGTGTTTCAAATGGATCTAAAGAGTACTTTCCTTAATGGAAAACTCCAAGAGGAAGTTTATGTTGAACAACCTCCAGGGTTTCTTGACCATAAGTATCCAAATCATGTCTATAGATTGGATAAAGCTCTTTACGCGTTAAAACAGGCCCCTCGTGCCTGATATGAAACTATTTCCTCATTTTTCCTATCTAAGAAATTTGTCCGTGGAAAGATTGACCAAACCTTATTTTACGGAAAATTAAGGGTCATATCATTCTAGTCCAAATTTATGTAGATGATATTATTTTTCGTTCCAATAACCCCTCTTTGTGTTTTTGGTTCGCTGAATCCATGAAGAAAGAATATCAGATGAGTATGATGGGAGAACTAACTTACTTTTTAGGCCTTCAGATCAAGCAGTCAGATAAAGATATCTTTATCAGTCAAAGTAAGTATGTCAAAGATATGCTGAAAAAGTTTGATCTATCAAACAACTCATCTATGAATACTCCAATGGCTCCTCCTTTCTCTTTAAACAAGGATCCAAACAAAAAACCTGTAAATGTTACTGTTTATAGAGGAATGATCGGCTCTCGGTTGTATCTCACAACAAGTCGTCCAGATATCATGTACTCTACCTGTCTATGTGCACGATATCCATCTGAACCTAAGGAATCCCATCTGATTGTTGTAAAATGCATATTCAGATATATGAATGGAACTCCTAACTTGGGTCTTTGGTAACCCAAGGGTTCAGGTTTCGACCTAATAGGTTATTCGGATAGTGATTTTGTAGACAGAAAAATTGGTAGGAAAAGCAACCTCAGAGGCTGTCAGCTTCTAAGTGGAAAGTTAAGCTGGACAAGTAAAAAACAAAATTTTGTGTCCACATCAACTGCTGAAGCTAAATACGTTGCAGCTGGAAGCTAATGGGCCCAAGTTCTTTGGCTGAAAAACCAGCTCAACGACTATGTTCTACAACTTTCTAAGAATCCTATCTATTGCGATAGCACCAGTGCTATTGCTATTGCAAACAATCCTGTTCTTCACTCCAAGACCAAACATATTGAGATCATATATCATTTTATCAAAGATCATGTTATGAATGATAATATTGAAGTTCATTTTATACCAACTATGTACCAACTCGTTGACTCTTTTACAAAGCTTCTTGATGAGACAAGATTTAACATCTTGATCAACGAACTTGGGATGCTGAACTCTGAGGATTAATTCTTTCAGCAATAAGCAATACTCAGCAAGTGAAATGATCAAGTGCTCTTATTCTATCACTGAACTCTTGAGTAATTATATCTTCTCTCTCTAAGGTATGTATACTTATCCTTCTTTTCAAAACTTAAAAGTATCAATGAATCTTTTCATATTCAATGATCAAACTGTTTTATAAGAATGTTTCAATGTTCTTTCTATCACTGAACCCTTTAAGCAAGTATATCTCTTTAAGATATACTTCTCTCGTCTTAAAAGAAAACCGTCACTGAACCTTTTCTTAATTAGTGATCAATGTTTTAAAAGTTAAAATTCCTTCAGTGATTTTCTTATCACTGAATTTTTTTAAACTTATCTTTTCCAAAAATACTCTTAAGAACTCACACTAACTTTTCATATTCAGTATCTCATATGTTTTTAGAAAACTTAAAATTTTTGTTTAAAAGAAAATGGAAAATGAATCGTCGTTTGACGTCATTTCTTTTTAATGATACGATTTTTTCAGACACGCTTACCGTTCTAACACACGCGACCTCTTCAAATTTCATCCAATCATGGATGAGAACGTGCTAACTTTTTCATCATTGCACAACTTTTAAGTCATATTTTTCTCTCTTATCTTTCCGTTTGTCTCTCCTCCTACCTATAAATATGGATTTCTTCTCTCATTTTTTCTTTACGCTTACATAGTGATGGCCAAATGGGCCCGGCCTGGTCCAGGACTGCCGGAGGAACGGAACCAGGATTGGCTTGGGACTGCTGGAGGACCGGAACCGAGACCGGCTTGGGACCAAGAGGCTATTAGAAGAATTCAAGAGAACATAACTCTTCAAATCAATCCGACATGGGATACCGATGAAGATTGATGAATAAATGTATTTTCAAATAATTTTATAATAACTTTTAGTACAACAATGTAATTTTTATTATAATAAAACGTATTTTTAAAGTGCATTTGAGTGACCCATATTTTTAAAGTCTATTATTAAACATATTTATAATAAAACAAATTTAATAACATATAAAATATATATATCATTTAAAAAAATAAAAAAATCATTTTTTTATTAGGCCCGATTGGGACCGGTTGGGACGACACTGGTATCCCATAACCGGTTACGAGTTGCCTTGATCGTTCTTCCATATTTCAACCGGAACCGGGACCGGGACTATAGTCGGTTACAAGATTCTTCAGGCCCAATAGGGACCTGCCCAACCCGGGACCTGTTTTTGGCCATCACTACGCTTACAAAGTTTATACTCGAACCTCTGCCTCTAAGACGTTTGCAAAGCAAGAAATCAAGAACACTCAAAAAATTTGAACCTTCTTCCTTTCAAATCACATGTTGATAACTTTCTTTATTTATTATTCATCTGTTCTCCTTCTAAGAAACTTCTATAATGTTCTTTAAGAACTTGTTCTCTTGAACAACTAACAAACCGATTACTAACTCATTCTATTACTTGTTTATAATCTAAGTTTCTATACACTTATTTATCTTGAAAAACCCTAAATCTTCTTGTGGATTTTTTAAATGAAGTTTTATCGATTCAAAACATACAGTTTACACTTTTATCTTGTAGATTTATGTGATAACTGGATCTTGGTTATCACATGAGGTAATGAATATGTGATTATTTGTTTTATATGATTACGTGACATCATGATAAATTGATATATATGATCATGCTAGTATGTGAAATTATGTGCATAATGTAGATGCCTGTATAAGATTATGTATATGTGGGTGCATATGTATGCATGATATATATATATATATATACACACACATGCATGATACATGGATGCATGGGTTGTGTGTGTGTGTGGCCGACCTTTCCCCTTAGGGAAAGGATATAAAAAGAGGGTAAGGCCTCCAATCAATTCTCTTGCCATTTACAAAACTCAGAGAGTGAATTGTTAACGAAGTGTTGATCGACTTACTTGTTGATTGAATTTTGAAGTCTGGTTTCAAAAGAAATTCTAAGGTGAGTGGTTTATACTGTTTTTAAACTCTTCATAGTTGTATAATTGTTTGTATAGCCTTTCATCTGATTTGAAAGATAAAACTTTGACGTGTTATCCAGATTATACTTAAACCGGCCAAGAGTCAGGTGGTTTAGTCTTAAACCGGACAAGGGTTGAGCGATTTAAGCCCTAAACCGGATAAGACTTGGGTGGGTTATAGATGAATCGCTTGGTGAAGTTGTCCGGATAGACTTAAACCGGTCAAGAGTCGAGCAATTTATTCTTAAACCAGATAATGATTAAGCGATTTATGATCATTGAGTTCATGTTAAATATTTTGATCGGAGAAGTAGTAATACGACTAAGTGGTGACCGGTTTAGTTAAATCGGATGATGTTGGTGAATAGTATTGTCCGGATTTGTTATCCGGACAAGGTTATGTTTTGAGTCAAGTATTAAATCAGACAATTTGTGGAAGTGTTGTCCGGATTTGTTATCCGGACAAGGTTGACCGGATTAATTATTTTGTCAAAATATGATTATTTTGAAATAATAAATGGGAATTTTGACAAAACTGAATTGGGACTGATAATAATTTCATTGACTGCGTTCTATTCTAAATGAAATTGTTTTATGAAATATTTTGATGTGGAAATAAGGGTGGCATATAAAGGAGAGGTGTACCTTGGGATAGGGGTGGCATATCAAGGAGAGGTGTACCATGGGATAAGGGTGGCATATCAAGGAGTGGTGTACATTTGGATATAAGGGTGGCATTTGTATATTTGTATTTCATAATATAACTCTTACTATTATATCCCTTAAGATTACCATGGTTTGGAATCTTTATTTCTTTATGATTTAAAGATTTAGAATCAGGGTTCTTAATGGAAATCATAGTCTGGATGTTATCGAAAAGGAGATAACATGTTTAGCCTGAAACTTTGGTTAAACCTTATTTGATTCAAGAGGTTTAAAAGTGGTATTCTGCTAATTGACTAGTGTAAACCTGTTTGGTTTTGATGTATTAATTGCAAGCAGAGTATTTGGCTTAAAAAGGGAAAGGTATTTTTACTATGTTCTTACTTATTCATATATTTGTGGCATATATGAAATGTTGTTTTATTTAAAAGTTTTGGTGATTTTCACTCTTCAATGACATAAGTAGGGTAACTCACTAGATCTTTCGATCTAACCCTCGTTTAGTGATTTTAAATATGTATTGCAGGAAGTGTTGAAGGTAAGGGAAAAAGGATAATGTGATAATTTCCCTATATGTTTACCTGCATGAAGAATATATGATGATATGTATAGTTTTGGTAGATAAGCGTGGAATAGTACAAGAATTTGTATTTTGAATTTTTAGACCATGTATTTTATACAGGTAGATTCTTGTATTAAGGGACCAATGTGGGGTATAACATGTATTTCTTTTGTATGAAGAATGTGTTACATGCAATGAGTGGTATGGCGCATTATAGAAAGTGGTATCAGAGCCTGAGTTTAAGAGATTTAGGTATTCAACAGCATGATACCTAGACTTAAACTGTTTTATTGCATGTTACGGGTCCCGGACATAGTTAGCTCCATTGGGAATAAATATGATGAATTGAAAGAACAGTGTGTAAGGTAAATTTTAATTACATCTGGCCAATGTTATTATGAATTTATAGGTACACATCTGAACTTAAATACTTCATTATATTTGGGAATGTGAATACATGATTATTAACACTAATATCTGCAGATGTCTAGCCGAACTAAAAGATCTGAAAGAACGGCTCGTCTAGAGTCTGAGTAAAGGGAAGAATTACCTGTTAATCTCCCGACTGGTACATCCGAAATTAGAGGTCGGGTGTAACACCCCACAATTTCCACATATAGATAATCCACATGATATTACTCATAACATAAAATGTAATATTGTTTACAAAATACAGGCTAACAAAAACTTTCTTCAATACATTTATGAGTAACTAGATTTCATAAATTCTAAACTTTCCATTTGCCTTTATCCTGCTAGGTATGATGACATGCAAAACAGGTTAGTCCAACAACTGAGTATTAGACCCAAAAGGTCTAGTGAGTGTACAAATCTCATATAAATAATATACTTTCTAAACTAGCAGTTTAGAATCAAACCTGTACAGATATAAACATTTATTTATTTCTCTCGCAGTTACATCGCCAATTACATCTCTCTCGCGGTTACACCGCCATTACATCTCTCTCGCGGTTACACCGCCATTACATCTCTCTCGCAGTTACACCGCCATTACATCTCTCTCACGGTTACATCGCTCTCGTGGTTACACTGCCATTACATCTATCTTGTAATGGAATATAATCAACATTCAGTCGAATATGGTAATTTGGTCATCATTGTCCGGATATAAAATCCAGATAATAACTTAGAACCATAAAGGGATTACCCGGACAAGGCATGAGCGATAAGGCTCAAAACCGGATAACACTTGGGCGGTTTAAGGCTTACACCGGTTAACCCTTGGGCGGTTTAAAATAATATACGGACAACACTCAACTGGTTTAGATGAAATCCAGTTGCCTCTTGAGCGTTTTTGAGCATATCCGGACATCCCTTGTCCGGTTTAGGTAGAACCCCGGACACCACTTGTCCGGTTTAGGTAAATTGGCACAATATATAAATATGAATCATAATAATAAGTCAATTCCAAAGGCAATTAAAATTGCTATACCAACAATTGATACTTCAAGGCATTAAAACACTCACCTTAAAACCGAATCCTGGTTGAAACTTGGATCCCTTTTCAGTCTATGAAGAAAAGATGAAATATAGAGAGTGTTTCAAAGATCAGCCTAACCTTTTTACTTTTACCAAACTTACTATATATAGTAAGTTGTAAAGGAAAATAGGCAATGCACACACACACACCAACTGACTCTCCACCTTCCCCCCATTCTCCTTTTCTTTTTAATAATAATAAACCAAAATTTACTTTTCTTCTATACTCATTGGAATTCAAAAGTTGTTACTTAAAATAAGCCAAAGTTAATTATCTAATTAATTGATTAACACAACCCGGATATTACAACATTCCTTCCTTAAAATAATTCCGTCCCAGAATTCCATTTAAGCAAAAAGGTAGGGATACTTCATTCGCATTTCAGATTCTGATTCCCAAGTGGCGTCTGGCCCCCTATGATAACGCCACTGAACCTTTACTAACGCAACCTCTTTATTTTGCAACTTTTTTATTTTGAAGTCAATATTTTGTTCGGGGGTTTCTTCAAAGCACAATCTTTTATCCACCTTAATATCAAGTAACGGTACTGCCACATCCGGGCTTATTAGACACTTCCTTAAATTAGACACATAAAACGTGTCATGGATTCTGCTTAACTCTAAAGAAAGTTCTAGATTGTAGGCCACCTCCCCAACCCTTCCAATAATAGGGAATGGTCTAACATACCTTGGACTTAATTTTCCCTTTTTCCCAAAACGCACCATTCCTTTCCAAGGTGATACCTTTAACATCACTCTATCAACTATTTGAAACTCAATCGGCTTCTGACGTTTATCTGCATAACTTCTTTGCCTGTCTTGTGCCACTTTCATTCGTTCCCGTATCAAACCAAAGTAATTCAGGTCCAGCCAACTGTTTTTCACCTATTTCCTTCCAACACAAAGGAGTTCGACATTTCCGTCCATACAGAACCTCGAAAGGTGCTGCTTGAATACTTGAATGATAGCTATTATTGTATGCAAATTCCACTAGAGCCAAATGACTATCCCATGATCCCCCAAAATCAATTACACATGCTCTAAGCATATCTTCTAACGTTTGGATAGTTCGTTCACTTTGTCCATCAGTCTGAGGGTGATAAGTTGTACTCAACTTAATCTGTAAACCCATCTCTTTTTGGAAACTCTTCCAAAACTTAGAAGTGAATCGACTATCTTTATCAGAAACGATTGATACAAGAACACCATGACGTGTCATTACCTCATCAATGTATGACTTTGCCAATCTCTCCATTGAATATGACACTTTCATAGGTAAGAAGTGTGCAGATTTGGATAACCGATCTACTATCACCCATATAGCATCATAACCTTTTGATGTTATCGACAATTTGGTTATGAAATCCATAGTGATGTGATCCCACTTCCACATTGGAATTTCTAAAGATTGCAACTTACCAAAACGGCATTGGTGTTCAATCTTCACCTGAAGACATGTTAGGCATTGCTCAACATGTTTAGCTATATCCTTCTTCATACCTGGCCACCAATAGTGTTGTTTCAAATCCCGATACATTTTATTTGTACCTAGATGAATTGCAAAACGAGAGTTATGAGCCTCACCCAAACTACGTTTCCTGAGATCACCATAGCATGGTACCCAAATTATGTTATGGAATTCCCAGAATTCTCTGTGATCTCTCACCAGATCAGATATTAACCCACCCAATCTTTCATGTTTAATTTTATCTTCCTTCACGGCCTCATGTTGAAACTCTCTTAATTCTTCTCGAATACTTGGTAACAATTCAACCCGTAAAGCTATAGCTTTAATAGTTCCACTCTTCTCTTGTCGGCTTAATGCATCAGCCACTACGTTTGCTTTTCCTGGGTGATACAAAAATTCACAATCATAATCACTAACCAATTCCAACCATCACCTCTAACACATATTCAGATCTTTCTGATGGAATAGATGTTGCAAGCTCTTATGATCTGTGAAAATTTGGCATTTCGTTCCGTATAGGTAGTGCCTCCATATCTTTAAAGCGAATGCTACCGCCGCCAACTCCATATCATGAGTAGGATACTGTTTTTCATGATCTTTTAACTGTCTAGATGCATAAGCTATCACCTTTCCACGTTGCATCAGTACACAACCCAAACCCATCTTTGACGCATCACTATATACCACAAAATCTTTCATTCCATCTGGCAAGGATAGAATTGGTTCACTGCATAACTTATCCTTTAACATCTAAAAGGCCTGAGCTTGTGCTTCATTCCACTCATATTTCACATTCTTCTTTGTCAGCTTTGTTAGTGGAGTAGCTACACGAGAGAAATTCTGTATAAACTTACGATAATACCCCGCCAATCCAAGAAAGCTTCTGATTTCAGTTGGAGTCTTTGGGGCTTCCCACCTTTCAATGGCTTCAATTTTGAGTGGATCCACTTGAATGCCTTCTTTCGAAATGATTTGACCCAATAACTGAACTTCTTGTGGCCAAAATTCACACTTTGACATCTTAACATACAGTCTTTCTTGTTTCAGCAGTTCTAAAAGTAATCTCAAATGATAAGCATGCTCTTCTTCCGACCGAGAATATATCATAATATCACCAATGAATACAATCATAAATTTATCAAGATAGGGACGAGACACCCTATTCATCATGTCCATAAAGGCTGCAGGCGCATTCGTGAGTCCAAATGGCATAACCAGAAATTCATAATGACCATAACGAGTACGGAATGCTGTTTTCGACACATCTTCATTCCGAATCTTCAATTGATGATAACCGGATCGTAAATCAGTTTTTGAAAAATAAGTAGCCGTAACCAATTGATCAAACAAATCATCAATTCTTGGGAGAGGATACTTATTTTTGTTTGTCAATTTATTCAACTCCCGGTAATCAATGCACATCCTCATTGATCCATCCTTCTTTTTAACAAATAGCACCGGTGCACCCCATGGGGAAATACTTGGTTGGATAAAACCTTTATCCAACAATTCTTTCAATTGAGACATTAACTCCTTTAACTCAGAAGGAGCTAATCTATATGGTGTACGTGCAACGGGTGCTGCTCCAGAAAGTAATTCAATTTGAAATTCTATCGTTCGATCCGGTGGTAAACTTACCAAATCTTCTGTAAATACTTCTGGAAATTCCCTCACGACTGCATATCTTTCATCTTTTCTTTCTCTTTCTTGATGTCAATAGCATAGGTAAGAAAACTAGTTCATCCTTTTCGTACATATTTCCGAGCCTTTAAAACTGAGATAAGACTAGAGTAATGATCTCGTCGAACCCCATAAATCACAACCTTTCCTTTTTCCGGTAAGTCTATATGAATCATCTTTTCATTACAGACTATATTGGCTTGGTTTTTTAGCTAACCAATCCATGCCTATAATTACATCAAATTCCCTTAAAGGCAAGGGAAATAACTGTATAGGCACCTCACATCCTTCTATACTTATAAAGCATTCATCTATTCTTTTCTTAACCAAAAGTTTACTATTATTTGCTGTTTCCACAATTAAATCCTCACTTAACGCTTTAGATTCTAAACATACGCAGTTAACAAACGACGGTGATACAAATGAAGGATTTGCACCCGAGTCAAATAAAACTTTGGCACATACTAAATTAACAAGGAATGTACCTGTCACCACTTCAGGGTGCTCTTCTGCCTCGCCTCTCGTCATCTGAAAGGCTCTCCCTTTTGCATTTGATTCTCCATGTCTTATCCCTCCTCGACCACTTGGGTTAACACGATTTTCTATTGACCCGTGACTTGTTGGCACATAACCCGATCCTCGGCCCCCAGAATATCCAGATCCTCGACCTCCAACAAAACCAGACCCTCGTCCTTTCACTTGCGGACAATCAACATTGACATGTTGAGAGGAATTACAAGTAAAACATCTTCGCGTCATCCGACAGTCTCGAGCTATATGTCCTGTTCTTGACATTTAAAACATACCTCGACTCCGTATTGCAATTTCCCAGATGTATTTTATGACATCGTGTGCATGCCTTATCAGCAAACCTTGAGACTGGTCGCTTCAAATTTTCCATAAACCTCGGTCTACGAAAATCAATCATTGTAGCTTCCCCCTTTCTTTTCTCTCCAACCTTTTCTTGTGGTTGTTGATTGATGTCTTGTTCCAATATTTCAGCAGCATCAACTGCTGCTTGAAATGCTGTCGGATTTCTGGATATCACATACTTCCGAAGATTTGACTCCAAACCCCAGATATACTTTCTTACTTTACTGTTTTCTGATATAATGTAAGCTTCAGCGAACCGGGATTGTTCCATAAAGACTTCCTTGTACTGAGGAACTGATATATTTCCTTGTTCTAGACGAAGGAAATCATCTTCTAACTTTCGTATTGCCGTTTTAGGACAATATTGTATTTTAAATTTGATCACAAATTCCTCCCATAACATGGTTTTCAGAATGTTTGGATCTGAACTTGACAAAACCTCCCACCAGTATAAAGCACTTGACCTCAGACGAGATACAGCAAACATGACTTTATCTTCTTCTACACTTTTACTAATCTGTAGACTTAACTCTATCTCCTTAAGCCAACACATGGCTTTAACGGGGTCACGCTCCCCAGAAATTTTAGGAGGTTTACATGAAAGAAACATTTTGATATCTTCTCCTTTCTAAACTGAGGACGAAGTAAGGGGCACAGATGTACCAGTTACCGGTGTACTAGCTCTGGCTTCCTCCTGATAGTCAGGATTTCTTACTTCTTCTGGATTATTTTGTGTTGTACGTCCCAACAAGTTCACCAAACTCTCTTGGAACTTTCCCAACTCTGCTACCAGCATTTCTTGAGTAATAAATTCGGGATCATGAACATTGTGTCCACCCCTTGCCCTTCCTCTTCCAAGGCAAGACATTGAACTATCTTGGGCCGATAATTCCTGTTCTTGTCTAGTACCTCTACCTCTTCCTCGACTCCTGCTGCGACTTCACGTTTCTATTGTCATTACATGCTCTGGGTCCTCTCCTTGTGTTACGTTTCTTCTTCCCCGACCTCTTCCATAATCGGTAGAGGTCCTTTCTGATTGATTAAGATTATTTGCCATTTTTCAGTTGTACATCTCTTTCTGTATATTTAAACACATATGATTATTCACATAATCAAAGCATAATAACATGTTTATCATCAAGTCCATCCATAACTCATATAATATCAGTCATATATAATTTATCTTTCTCATAATAGATTCAGCTATAACATATTCGTCATGTTCATAGTCCCAGTGAAACCTATTATCATAACTTCCACACCTCTAGTTTAAGTCTAACTATTTCGCAAATACCCAGATCCCTTAAACTAAGGCTCTGATACCAAATGTAACACCCCACAATTTCCACATATAGATAATCCACATGATATTACTCATAACACAAAATGTAATATTGTTTACAATATACGGGCTAACAAAAACTTTCTTCAATACATTTATGAGTAACTAGATTTCATAAATTCAAAACTTTCCCTCTCCCTTTATCCTGCGAGGTATGATGACCTGCAAAACAGGTTAGTCCAACAACTGAGCATTAGACCCAAAAGGTCTAGTGAGTGTACAAATCTCATATAAATAATATACTTTCTAAACTAGCAGTTTAGAATGAAACCTGTACAGATAAACATTTATCTATTTCTCTTTCAGTTACATCGCCATTCTATCTCTCTCGCAGTTACACCGCCATTACATCTCTCTCGTGGTTACACCGCCATTAAATCTCTCTCGCGGTTACACCGCCATTACATCTCTCTCGCGGTTACACAGCCGTTACATCTCTCTCGTAATGGAATATAATTAACATTTAGCCGGAAATGGTAATCCGGTCATCATTGTCCGGATAAAAAATCCGGATAATAACTTAGAACCATAAAGTGATTACCCGGACAAGGCATGAGCGATAAGGCTCAAACCTGGATAACACTTCGGCGGTTTAAGGCTCACACCGGTTAACCCTTAGGCGATTTAAAATAATATATAGACAACACTCAACCGGTTTAGATGAAATCTGGTTGCCTCTTGGGCGGTTTAGAGCATATCCAGACATCCCTTGTCCGGTTTAAGTAGAACCCCGGACACCACTTGTCTGGTTTAGGTAAATTTGAACAATATATAAATATGAATCATAATAATAAGTCAATTCCAAAGGCAATTAAAATTGCTATACCAACAATTGATACTTCAAGGCATTAAACCACTCACCTTAAAACCGAATCCTGGTTGAAACTTGGATCCCTTTTCAGTCTATGAAGAAAAGATGAAATATGGAGAGTGTTTCAAAGATCAGCCCAACCTTTTTACTTTTACCAAACTTATTATATATAGTAAGTTTTAAAGGAAAATAGGCAATGCACATACACACCAACCGACTCTCCACCTTCCCCCCATTCTCCTTTTCTTTCTAATAATAATAAACCAAAATTTACTTTTCTTCTATACTCATTGGAATTCAAAAGTTGTTACTTAAAATAACCCAAAGTTAATTATCTAATTAACTGATTAACACAACCCGAATATTACATCGGGGAAGACCAAGGGGACGAGGCAGAGGAAGAAGTCAGTATCAAGGAAGGGGTCGTACTGAAATTCATTCTGAACCTGAAGAATCCCATTCTTGGAATGTTCAGAAGAGATCAGTGCAACACCTTGAGTATATAACTAGGGATATGTTGAAGAGATGGGAAAATTGCAGTAAACTCTGACTTCTATCATGGGAGTACCAGCTAGGGTAGAAATAGAGAGAGTAGAAGTTCATCGCTCGGTACCGGTTACTCATAACAAGGAGGGATATATCAAAATGTTTTTGGCATGCAAGCCACCATCATTTTCTAGGGAAAGGAATCTAGTGAACGTTTTGTGCTGGATTAAGGAGATGGAACCTGTGTTCAACACCAATAGGTGTCCAAAAACAGATAAAGTTTGATTTGTTGTTTCAGTCCTGAAGTCAAATGCTTTGTGCTGGTGGGAAGTTGAATCATCGGCCAGAACGGATGTTTTACAAACATTGTCTTGTATAGAATTTGTAGACCGATTCAAGAATCAGTTTTACCCAAAAACTGCAGTGAGACAAATGGAAGAAGATTTCTTGAAGCTGGAATAGGGAAATGAAACGGTTCGGGAGTATATTGAAAAATTTATTGAATACTCTCGATTTGCCGAACACTATGTTTCAACAGAATCCAAGAAGATAGAAAGGTACATTTGGGGTTTGAAACCCTCAATCAGAGAGTTTGTTATTGCTATGAAACCCAATACCTTTTCATTGACGGTAGATGTGCCCGAAGTAACAGAACGAAATAAGAATCGGCAGTCAGAAGGAAAGGCTGTAGAGAAAAGAAAGTGGGAGGGGCCTTCATCAAATTTTCGAGGGCCAAAAACTGTGAGATATGATAATAGAACTGATCAGAAGGTCGGTGAGAAAGTTTGCACACAATGCCGACAGGTTCGTCATGGTGAATGAAAGATGGACCCAAGAAAATGTTATAAGTGTTGTGAAGCAGGCCATTTGTCTAGAAGTTACCCAGCTAACCGAAGATATTTTAAATGCAATTCTCTGGATCACATTCGACCGAACTGTCCATTGTTAAGAACTCCGCAGTTAACAATGGGGAGTAATGCGTCGGGTACACGGGGAAGACCTACGGTAAACAGAGGAGGGCAAGGAGGGGCACGGGGACGGTCCTTCCAAATGACAAAGAACGGGGCAGAGGTGTCACCAGATGTAATAACAGGTACCTTCCTTCGGAATTCAATACATGCTAAGGTGTTATTTGACTCTGGTGCAAACTTTTCGTTTATATCCCCATTATTTATTCAAACTACATGTTTGAATTCTGTGTTACTTGATGATGAATTAGTAGTCGATACTGCTAATAGTCAGGAAACTGTTACTAGTGTGTTCAATAACTGTATTATTGTTATAGAGGGCTGTGAACTACCGATTCGGTTATTCCCTATGCCAATGAAAGAATTCGATGTTGTGGTGGGTATGGACTGGTTGGCAAAGTATCAGGCTACTATTGTTTGCAATCAGAAAATGATTAGAATTGCTCTGCCAGACCAAGGAACGATTGTTATTATGGTGATCATCAGAATCACCATACTAGTGTTTTGAATGTAATGAAAGCTCATAAAAGTATTCGGAAGAAGTGCCAGGTATGTTTGGCATACGTAATTGATATGAAGAAAGAGAAAAGAAAAGAGTAATTACTCCCGATTGTTAATGAATATCCGAAAGTCTTTCCAGAAGACTTATCTGGATTACCGCTGGATCGAGTTATCGAATTCTGAATTGATCTCGTACCAGGGGCTGCACCAATAGCAAAGGCACCGTACCGTTTAGCTTCATATGAGTTGAAGGAATTGGTTGCACAGTTGAAAGATTTGACTTATAAGGGATTTATTAGACCCAACAATTCACCCTGGGGTACTCCGGTCTTATTTTTCAAAAAGAAAGATGGGTGTATGCGAATGTGTATAGACTATCGTGAATTGAACAAATTGACGATCAAGAACAAATGTCCTTTACCAAGGATTGATGATTTGTTCGATCAATTGGTGGGAGCAAGCTATTTCTTCAAGATTGATTTAAGATCAGGATATCATCAGCTCAAAGTCAGGGAGGAAGACGTTGCTACCACAACATTCAGAACTAGGTACGGGCATCACGAATTCTTAGTTATGCCATTCGGCTTAACTAATGCGTCCRCAGCCTTTATGGATTTGATGAATAGGGTATGTAAGAAATATCTTGATAAATTCATTATTGTATTTATCGATGATATTCTTATATACTCTAAGACCGAAGAAGAACATGCATAACATCTTCGTCTAATATTGGAATTGTTGAGGAAAGAAAAGTTGTACGCAAAGTTATCCAAATGTGAGTTCTGGTTAAGGGAAGTTCAACTTTTGGGCCATGTCATATCCAATGCTAGAGTGAAGGTGGATACAACTATGATAGAAGCAGTTACAAGAGGCTTTCCAACAATTAAAGGATCATCTTTGCAATGCACCGATGTTGACCTTACAAGATGCATCCGAAGACTTTGTGGCATACAGTGATGCTTCAAAGTTGGGGTTGGATGTGTTTTGATGCAAAGAGGAAAGGTGATTTCTTATGCGTCAAGACAATTGAAAGATCATGAAAAACAGTATCCAACCCATGATATGGAATTAGTTACAGTGGTGTTTGCTTTGAAAATCTGGAGACATTATCTTCTGGGAACAAAATGTCAGATTTATACTGACCACAAAAGTTTGCAACATTTGTTCAGCCAGAAATAATTAAATATGCAACAACATCGGTGGATTGAAGGTTGGGTAAGATGATTTCAACCTTCTAACCGAATAACGAAGGACTAATGTGCTTTCAAGGGCGAATTTCGGTACCGTGTTTTGGAAATATCTGGAACACTATATTAAATGAAAGTCATAAGTCTTGATACTCTATTCATCCAAGTACTAATAAAATGTGTAGAAATTTAAAATCTTTTTATTAGTGGATTGAAAAAGGACATAGCCATATATGTGGAACAGTGTCTAACATGTTTACAAGTTAATATTGAACATCAAAAGTCGTATGGAAATCTTCAATCTTTGGAGATACCTGTATGGAAATGGGATCACATTACAATGGATTTCATCATGAAGTTGCCTCAAACTCCAAAGAGGTATGACGCGGTATGGGTAATTGTTGATCGTCTGTCTAGATCTGCGCATTTTCTGGCAATAAGAGAGAAGTACTCTCTAGAAAAACTAGCACAGATTTACTTTAAAGAGATTGTAACCAGGCACGGTGTTCCATTATCTATTATCTCTGATAGAGATAGTCAGTTTACTTCAAAGTTTCGGGAAGGGTTGTAGAAAGCTTTGGGGTCTGAAATCCGACTAAGCACAGCCTATCATCTGCAAACTGACAGGCAGAGTGAAAGAACTATCCAGACTCTCGAAGACATGTTGAGAAGTTGTATTATTGACTTCGAGGGATCGTGGGAAAATCATTTGCCGTTGATAGAGTTTGCATATAACAACAGTTACCATTCCAGCATCCAAGCGGCACCGTATGAAGTATTGTATGGACGTAAATGTCGAACGCCGTTGTGTTGGAACGAGGTGGGTGAAAGATTGTTGACGGGTCCTGAGATTGTTCAAGAGACTTCTAAGAAGATCAAATAGATCCATGAAAGAATTAGAACAACACATGACCGCCAGAAAAGTTATGCTGATAATCGTCGAAAGCCGATTGAATTATGTGTAGGTGATTGTGTGATGTTGAAAGTTTCACCATAGAAAGGTGTTATCAGATTCGGAAAGAGGGGTAAGCTCAGTTCGAGGTATGTTGGGCCGTTTAGAATATGTAAACAAATTGGGCCAGTGGCATATCAGTTAGAGCTACCACAAGAACTAAGTCTGATTCACAACACTTTGCATGTATCAAATCTGCAGAAATGTTTAGCTGATCTAAGTCTAGCTGTACCAATGCTAGAGGTTAAATTAGACAGTAAGCTGAATTTTGTGGAAACACCAAAAGCTGTAATTGACCGAAAGATCAGGTTGTTAAGAAACAAAGAGATCAATCTGGTTAAAGTTCAATGGAAGTTTCATAAAGGACTAGAAGCGACATGGGAATTAGAGTCTAAAATGAGATCAGAATATCTGTGGCTTCTTGATTAAAGGAATTCCGGGATGGAATTCTTTTGAGGGGTGGATAATGTGATAACTGGATCTTGGTTATCACCTGAGGTAATGAATACGTGATTATTTGTTATATATGATTACGTGACAGCATGATAAATTGATATTTTTGATCATGCTAGTATGTGAAATTATGTGGATAATGTAGATGCATGGATAAGATTATGTATATGTGGGTACATATGTATGCATGGTATATATATATACACACATGCATGATATATGGATGCAGGGGTTATGTGTGTGTGGCCGACCTTTCCCCTTAGGGAAAGGGTATAAAAGGAGAGTGAGGCCTCCAATCACTTCTCTTGCCATTTTCAAAATTCAGAGAGTGAATTGTTAAAGAAGTGTTGATCGGCTTACTTGTTGATTGAATTTTGAAGTCTGGTTTCAAAAGAATTTCTAAGGTGAGTGGTTTATACTGTTTTTAAACTCTTCAAAGTTGTATAATTGTTTGTATAGCCTTTCATCTGATTTGAAAGATAAAACTTTGAGGTGTTATCTGGATTAGACTTAAACCGACCAAGAGTCAGGCGGTTTAGTCTTAAACCGGACAAGGGTTGGGCGATTTAAGCCCTAAACCGAATAAGACTTGTGCAGGTTATAGATAAATTGCTTGGTGAAGTTGTCTGGATAGACTTAAACCGGTCAAGAGTCGAGCGGTTTAGTCTTAAACCGGATAATGATTGAGCGATTTATGATTATTGAGTTCATGTTAAATATTTTGATCGAAGAAGTTGGAATACGACTAAGTGGTGACCGTTTTAGTTATATCGGATGATGTTGGTGAATAGTGTTGTCCGGATTTGTTATGTTATAACCGGGTTTCACATAACTTGGGTTGAGGTAATTTATACRTGCTTATTATGTGGATTACATGAAATATGCATATATGWGRAMWGGTGTCATGACATATATGATTTATACATGTATGCATGTGGTGTGAAACATGCATAAGGTGGTGTATAATTGTGATAAATTATTTGGGTGGACATTATTTTATTATTTAAAATCTTATATCTTTATGGTTAAGAAACCATGAATTTTATAATGCAAAATCCACCGCCCAAAGTTATTTCTWTTKGACAAAAGCTTTCACCGCCTTTGAAGTTTTATTATTAAAATCCTCCACCGCCTAGGTGAGGATATTTAAAGAAGAGTTTGATAAGGTTATCCTTATCACT
>NC_037529.1:25838129-25845480 GCF_001531365.2 Cynara cardunculus var. scolymus
TTCTTTGTGATTTGAGAACTCAAAAATATTGTTCTTATTAGAAATAATGGTATTGATGCTATTGAGAAGGGAAAAACTTGGCCTATGGCCATTGGTATTGGTTAAAAGTGTTTTGAAATAAAATGGTTATTATCATGAGGAAGCAGAGGGGCTCTGGTTGTTCCTTGTAAGGAACCAGAGGGGCTCTGGTTGGTCCTCATCATTGAACCAGAGGATTTTAGTTATTGATTTGAAGGATGAACAAATTTTTACTAAAGGTCTTATTTGGATTAAAGGTTTTGTATCTTTTGATAAGAGCTTCTATGTCAAAATCATGCTTTTGAAGTTTTAAGAAAAGAAGTTTTATAAAAACAGACCAGAGAAGCTCTGGTTAAGCGTTGAACCAGAGGGGCTCTGGTTAAGCGTTGAACCAAAGGGGCTCTGGTTGGTCTTGTCTTTTGAACCAGAAGCTCTGGTTAGTACAATCAGAGGCTCTGGTCGAACATGACCTTTTTATAAATCACTCGTTTTATGAAAAAGGCTATCTTATTGATTGAAAGTTTATCTAAAGACCATTTTTAAATTATGTGAGTCAGAAGTGCTGGTTAGTACAACTAGAGGCTCTGGTCATGAAGACCAGAAGCTCTGGAAGAGAGACCAGAGGGGCTTTGGTCCTGAATATCGAATTATATTCCAAGTCTGGTTAGTGAAACCATCGGCTCTGGTTATGAATAGCAGAAGCTCTGGTTGAGAGACCAGAGGGGCTCTGGTCGTGATTGTTGAAATATATTCAAAGTGTGGTTTAGAACCAGAGGCTTTGGTCATGAAGACCAGAAGCTCTGGAAGAGAGACCAGAGGGGCTTTGGTCCTGAATGTCGAAATATTTTCTAAGTCTGGATAGTTAAACCAGAGGCTCTGGTAGAGGAAGCAGATGCTCTGGAAGAGAGACCAGAGGGGCTCTGGTCTAGAATGTTTAAAATATTTTCTAAGTGTTGTTTGAGACTAGAGGCCTGATGGACCAAAGCAGTATATTTTCAGTTTTGCTTCATAAGATGTTTGATTTGAAATAAATGTTTTGGTGATCTTCACCCTGCATTACATAGAAGGGAAYCTCACTAGACATTCATGTCTAACCCTCATTTTCGTGTTTCCAAAATTATGTGTGCAGGTTATGATAAGGGAAAGAGTATTGTGTGAATTACTTCCTTATATACTTAGCTGTTTTTGGAAGCATAGATGATAGCATGCAAGAGCTTATACTTTTGGAATTTTTGAGCTGTGTGTTTTATGTTATAGACTCTTGTATCGAGGACCTATGTGGGGAAAACATGTATTCTATATATGAAATATGTGTTATATGCAATGTGTGGATTTGGGGTGTTACATGTTATCCAGACAAGGTTATGTTTTGAGTCAAGTATTAAATCGAACAATTTGTGGCAGTGTTGTCCGGATTAATTATTTTGTGAAAATATGATTCTTTTGAAACAATAAATGGGAATTTTGACAAAATTGAATTAGGACTGATAATAATTCCATTGACTACGGTCTATTCTATATGGCATTGTTTTATGAAATATATTGATGTGGAAATAACGGTGGCATATCAAGGAGAGGTGTACCTTGGGATAAGGGTGGCATATCAAGGGGAGGTGTACCATGGGATAAGGGTGGCATATCAAGGAGAGGTGTACATTTGGATATAAGGGTGGCATATCAAGGAGAGGTGTACATTTGGATATAAGGGTGGCATTTGTATATGTGTATTTTGTAATATAACTCTTACTATTATATCCCTTAAGATTATAGTGGTTTGGAATCTTTATTTCTTTGCGATTTAAAGATTTAGAATCATGGTTCTTAATGGAAATCATAGTCTGGATGTTATAGAATAGGAGATAACAGGTTTAGCCTGAAACTTTGATTAAACCTTATTTGATTCAAGAGGTTTAAAAGTGGCATTCTGCTAATTGACTAGTGTAAACATGTTTGGTTTTGATGTATTAATTGCAAGCATAGTATTTGGCTTAAAAAGGGAAAGGTGTTGTTACTATGTTCTTACTTATTCATATATTTGTGGCATATATGAAAAGTTGTTTTATTTAAATGTTTTGGTGATTTTCACCCTGCAATGACATAAGTAGGGTAACTCACTAGACCTTTCGGTCTAACCCTCGTTTTGTGATTTTAAATATGTATTGCAGGAAGTGTTGAACGTAAGGGAAAAGGGATAATGTGATAATTTCCGTATATGTTTACCTGCATGAAGAATGGATGATGATACGTATAGTTTTGGTAGATAAGCGTGGAATAGTACAAGAGTTTGTATTTTGAATTTTTGGACCATGTATTTTATACTGGTATATTCTTGTATTAAGGGACCAATGTGGGGTATAACATGTATTTCTTTTGTATGAAGAATGCGTTACATGCAATGAGTGGTATGGGGCATTACAATTTCTAACAAACTAAATATCTTCTGTTTTTTTCTCTTATATAAATAGAAATGTCTGCAAGAAATGTGAGCTTCTCGATTGACAAGATGTCCTTCAAGGCAAACATTCATGTTGTACTTGTTGACATTCCAGCCAACAAATCTCACTTTGAGGATGCTGCAAAATTTCTTCAATAACTTTCCTATTCATACGTTCTCACCCATGAACCTGTCATGGTGAAAGAAGTCCTCCAACAGTTTTGGCTTACTACTGAAGTAACAAAAGAAACTAACAAGACTGGTAAACAGGTGAAGAAAATCTCCTTCACCTTCAACAAGATGACCGTCAATTTTTGTGTAGCCACATTAAGGACCGCTCTCAAGCTTCCAAATGGTCATTACTCCAGTAAACCTCCACTAAAGACATCATCTCCTATCTAGATGATATTGGCTAAGTCTGGCCAACAAAGAAGAACTCCAGCGATCCCCTCAAATCACTTTCAAAGAGTGAGAAGACCACATGTTTGCGGTGTGGCAATACATGTTTGTTGATCCTCTCTCTCAGTGATTTGATGATAATCTCTTTTCTCTTTCACGTTGTATTTGTGTTTCTGTATTTTCAGTTCCAGCGATCTTCACTAAGTATGTTCAGTGAGCGTTGAGAAACTTGCATTGTAAATCTATCAGAGACAACAATATTTCAAGAAGACAACACTCACACCAAAGAACCTTCAGCAAACGTCGAAGAATGAAACTTAAGATTAGAGACCGGCGAGTACGTGATCTGAAACGGTATTCAGTGATACAAGCCTGTCTATACATGTGTGAAGACTGCTCTACCTTCAGCGAATGATGATGAGACCTTCAGGTCATTCCAGCATTCAGCGATCAAAGGAAGCTTGCTTAACACGATTGTTGTTGTCTTGTCCTTATGCACACAAAGGACAAACCCATACCCTTACAAAAGTTAGTACGGTACGGAGCCGATTAGTCGACTCTTTGTCTACGAACTTTAGGTAAGAATGTCTGCTCAGAAATAGTGCTTTTTTACTATTCTCTGTAGCAAATGACAAGCCTTCCTCTTAAGGGTTGACACGCACTCTAAACCTACCATATTGCATTAAATGATCATTTAATGCACTGGGTATAAATAGAAGTGTTTCTTCTTCATGTAGAGAGCGCGCATCTCTCTCTAGCCTTATTCTTACTTCAAGCATCTTCCAGCTTAAGTAAAAGATCTTTCTTTTAGCAATCTCTTTTCTTGTATTTGCTAAAGCTTTGTGTGTAACCAAAGATTGTTTAGATAGGTTTTTATTACCTTATCTTTCCGCAAACAATCTTGTAAAATATGTATTGATCTTCTCTATCAATAAATATTTTAAATTTGAAAATATTGTGTTTGTATTCATCCCCCCCTTCTACAAACTATTTCTCTTCTTGTAGATCCTTACGGGACCAACAAATGGTATCAGAGCAGTGTTTTCTTTCTCTCCTTGTGTTTGGCTAATTTTCTGTATTAATTTATCTCTTCTTAGATAACTTACTGCTTACAAATGGCTTTACAAATTACAAACACACACACACAAGATAATGGCTCTCTTGCCAAACCTCCTCGGTTTGTCCGTGACAACTTTAGTCTTTGGAAGAACCGGATGTCCCTCTTTCTGGAGGGTGTGGATCCTTAAATTCCACATTACATAGAAAATGGACCATATATTCCATTTGTTATTGTTCCAGCTGTTCCAGAAACGGCTATGACTACCACGATTCCTGAACGGCAGATTCCAAAGCTTCCACATCAGTGGAGCGATGAGGACAAGAAGAAAATAGCTATAGACACACGTGCTCGGTCTATAATAGCTATGTCTCTTCCTGATGAGATATATCACTCAGTGATGAAACTCAAAACTTCTAAATCCGTATGGGATACACTTTGTGTCCAATATGAAGGAACCACTCATGTTCAGGAGACTAGAAAGATCAATCTAGTAAAACAGTATGAAAGCTTTCTCTGTGGAAAGATTGAGACATTGTCCAAAGTACATCAAAGATTTAATTTCCTTCTTATTGATCTTAGGGTTGTCGGTAGGGAATATTCTAATTCTGAAACCTTGACTAAGTTTCTAGAATGCCTTCCTGAATCTTGGGACACCTTTTCCATGTGTCTCAAGATGTCAAATGACATGTCCACTCTTTCTCTATGTACCTTATATGGGATTCTGCTTAATCATGAGCAATCTCGTCAGGGAAATGAAAAGCTCTCCTTTAGCTTTGATCTCTGAAACTTCTTCAGTTGAAATTTCTACTCCTTTTGTTTCTTCTCTACCTCCCGTGGTCATCACGAAGGTAGATTATTCTGAGAACATTCCAGAATCTGATTTAACTGATTTTGATGAGTCCCTGGCACTCCTAACTAAGTCATTCAGAAGGTTCGCCAGCAAGAGCAATTTCCGCAGATCTCCTCAGCTATCCCTAAGGGAGAAGCCAAAGTCTGAAAGAATAGACAAGGCTTCAGCTGTCTGCTACAACTGTCACCGGCCCGGACATTTTGCAGGTGAATGCAGATCAAAGAAGACTGCAACGCCATCTTCTAAAGCTTCCTCCTCCTTCAGGACCAAAGATGAAAAATACTTAAAACTGAAAGAGAAATACAAAAAGATGAAGAATAACCAGCGAAAGGCTAAAGGCCTTATTGCTGAAGAGCATGACTGGGCTGAATCATCTGATGAATCATCTTCAGACGAAGAGGATAAAGCCTATGTCTACTTGATGGCCATTTATGCTGATAAAGAATCTTCTAAAGCATCTACCTCCTATGAGCCATCTTCTCTTACTCAGGTATGTATCCTGAATGAACCTTCTTCTAGTCTTTCTACACTAGGTACGCTGACAGTTGACCTTTACAACGCTCTCAATGGCAAATAAAAGGTTGAGATGCTTAATGTTGATCTTCAAGAGCAATTGAAGATTTGTCATTCTAAGATCAAAGAACTGACCTCTDTYGAKGRAAATCTTAAAGATCAGGTTATTGTAAACCAAGCCATCACTGTTGAATGTAAGAAAGCTGTTGCTAAGCGTGAGCGAGCAATCGCTGAACTCAAGGCTGAGAAAGCTACCATTGAAGGGTGGTGCAAAGCTTCCCTCAAGGCCTCTGAAATCATTAAAGCTCAGATCCCGGCCAAGAACATGACTGGTCTAGGATTCTCCTATGATCAAGAAGAATGTGTTAAAGACATGTCCATGCTTAAATTTGGTACCTTTGTCTCTTCTATTCCTAACACTTCTTCCTCTCAGTCCTCTTCCTTTACTGAGAGTCATCTTGAAGGAACTCCTTTGAGTTCTGGGTGCAAAGACAAGGGTAAATCCACTGTCACATCATCCCTTTCTGAGAAGCCTAACAAGTCTAATAGATCTAAATATATTCCTTCAACTTGTAAAACTTCTTCTTCTTCCTCATGGACTACGAAATCGGAATCGCATCAGAAATCTAAGTCACAGCTCAAGGTGAACTTTTCACCTAAGGAATCCATTTCCTCAAAGGTTCCTCCAAGAACCAATGAGAAGGGAATCCTCGGAGCTGGTCCCACTTCTAGTCTGATACTTCTTGGCCCTAAAGCTACTCCTAGTTTTAGGAAGTGTAAACACTGTTGTGAAAGAACACATGTTGCCAGTAAGTGTCCTTCTACCAACAAAGATGATTCACCAGTTTTGAACAAGAAAGTAACCAAAGTTGAGAAATCAACTAAAGTGAAATCATCCACAAAGGCTGCTCCTGCAATCAAGGTGAAGAAAACCGTTGAAGCCTCTTCTTCAGTCTCAGTGAAGACAACTTCTGCTAAAATATCTTCAGCATCAGACGTTGTAATTCCTACTACTGAAGTCTCTTCGACAGACTCAGTGAAGACCTCCACTGAAACTACCTTGGTAGTATCATGGGTTGTTCCTCTTTCCATTCAACCTCTTCAGGTTTAATGATGCCATCATCTGATAATGATTCGTCAGTATCAAATGATGAAGCCTCTAACAAAGCTGGACCCATTTAGCTGGGTACTAATAGCATTTCTTATTTTGTTTCCTTGCTCAGGATGTCAAAGGCATATGGTATCTGGACAATGGATGTTCAAGACATATGACTGGAGATATATCTCTTCTGTCTAACTTCAAGAAAGAAAGAGGACCTTTTGTAACTTTTGGTGGAAATGGAAAAGGATATACTAAAGGATTTGGTATATTATCCAACGGTACAACAACTTTCAAACGTGTTGCATACGTTGAAGGCCTGAAGCACAATCTTCTTATCATCAGCCAACTATGTGATAAAGATTATACAGTTAAATTCCTCAAAAATTCTTGTCATGTTCTCGACAAAGATGATAAGGTTGCTCTAACCGGTTCTCGTCTAGAGAATGTTTCATCAACATGAATTCTCCTCTCACCGAGAATAGTTGCTTCTTTTCTAAAGCCTAATCAGATATTAACTGCTTATGGCACAAACGACTATCTCATATCAACTTCAAGACACTCAATGAGCTGTCAAGGAATGATCTTGTCACAGGTCTTCCTCAACACTCGTTCGCAAAGGAATCTCTTTGCTCAGCCTGTGAAAAAGGAAAACATACAAGTGCTAGTTTCAAGTCAAAACAAATCTCTTCAGTGACCGCGCCTCTTCAGCTATTGCACATGGATCTTTTTAGTTCAGCTGGAAAAAAGTTCATGCTTGTCATTGTTGATGAGTATGCCAAGTACACTTGGGTATTCTTTCTAAGATCCAAGGACGAAGCACCTGAAGAAATCAATTCGTTCATCAAAAAGATAGAAGTACTAAACAATGTTAAAGTACGATCTATCCGAAGTGACCATGGTACTAAATTCAAAAACAGTACTATGGATAACTTTCTTGAGGACAAGGGAATCTCTCACAACTTCTCCTCTGTGAGA
>NC_037529.1:25845871-25846948 GCF_001531365.2 Cynara cardunculus var. scolymus
GGACAACCTGAAGCTTCCTACAGTGCTCCTCTTAACACTGAATCTCCAGAAGCTGAAGATGATCCACTTATCATTCCAGTTGCAGCTAGTCACTCCAATGTATCTTCTTCAGAGATCGTTGCAGTGCCCATTAGCTGTGCACCTCCTTCTACTTCAAACACTGATCACTCAGTGAATGAAACACCTTCAGTTTTCTGAACCTCTTTCAGTTGCTGAATATGAGACTCCTTTGGCAATAGTCCCTATTGCTGAAGAAACTACTGCTGAAGTCTCATCTTCAATACCTGAACTCTCTAATTCAGATGAAACTCCTTTACTGGCTCAGCGATGGACTAAAAACATCCCATTCATCAAATTCTTGGTGATATAGATGCAGGTATCAAGACACATCGAGGTCTAGGTAATATATGTCTCTTTGTCAACTTCATTGAGTTTGATAGGAACAAAGTATGGTACCTTGTCCCACGTCCATCAGACAAATCAGTGATAGGCCCCAAATGGGTCTATCGCAACAAGTTGGATGAAGATGGTGTGGTAACCCACAATAAGCCTCGGATTGTTGCTCAGGGTTATAGACAAGAAGAAGGAATCCACTATGGCAAAACGTTCGCACCAGTGGCTAGACTCGAAGCAATTCGCCTCTTTCTAGCCTTTGCTGCCCATAGAGACTTCAAGGTCTTTCAAATGGATGCAAAGAGCGCTTTCCGTAATGGAAAACTTCAAGAGGAAGTTTATGTTGAACAACCTCCAGGGTTTCTTGACCCTAAGTTTCCTAACCACGTCTATAGGTTGGATAAAGCTATTTATGGGTTAAAGCAGGCTCCTCGTGCCTGTTATGATACCCTTTCTTCTTTTCTCATCTCTGAGAAATTCTCTCGTGAAAACATTGACCAGACCTTATTTCTTAGGAAAATTAATGGTCACATCATTCTCGTCCAAATTTATGTCGATGATATTATTTTTGGTTCCACTAATCCCTCTTTATGTTTTCGTTTCCCTGAACTCGTGAAGAAAGAATATCAGATGAGCATGATGGGAGAACTAACATTCTTTTTAGGTCTTCAGATCAAACAAACT
>NC_037529.1:25847408-25849859 GCF_001531365.2 Cynara cardunculus var. scolymus
CCCAAATTCTTTGGATGAAAAATTAGTTTCTTGACTACGATCTTCAGTTTTCAAAGATTCCTATTAATTGTGATAGCACAAGTGCCATTGCAATTGCAAACAACCCTGTTCTTCACTCCAACACCAAACATATTGAGATCAGATATCATTTTATTAGAGATCATGTTATGAATGGTGATATTGAACTTCATTTCGTTACAATTGAGTATCAACTCGCTAACCTTTTCACCAAGCCTCTTGATGAGATAAGATTTAATATCTTGATCAGCGAATTGGGAATGTTGAACACAGAAGATTAACCTTCAGTCATTAAACATCAATGAGTAAGTGAAATGATTCATTGCTCTATCTCTAACACTGAACTCCTGAGTAAATATATCTATTCTCTAAGGTATGATTACTCTTCTCTTTTCAACTTAAAACCATCACTGAATACTCTCTCTTTTTCAATGATAAAATGTTTTAAAAGGTGGTCTAAGTGATTCTCAACACACCACATCTTAAAGTATGTCTTTATACTTATCATAAAAATCTAAAACAATCACTAACTCTTTTCTTCAGTGATCAAAAGTTTTTTAAATGCCAGTTTCAGTGACTCTCTTCACTAATACATGATGTCTTAAAACCATCACTGAATACTTTCTCGTTTTCAGTGATAAATTGTTTTAAAACAAGTCTCTCAGTACTTTTTTTTAACTGAATGACTCTTCATATTCTTAAAAACCTTTTTGTTTTTAAAAGAAAATAGTTAATGCATCGTCTTTATGATGACATTCTCTGTTTACTATATGCGACACTTTGAGACGTGCAAAATGACATGTCATTACGCTACCTCATTAAATGTCATCCAATCGTGGATGAGAACGTGGCATGTTTTTCATCATGACCACTTTCCCGAACCGTCGTTTTTCACTCTCTCATATTTCTTCTCTCTCTACTCTTACCTATAAATATGAGATTTCTTTTTCACTTTTCTCTTTGTGCTTTCAAAATCATTAGACGCACCTCTGCTAATATTTTCTCCAAAGCAAGAACTTTCTTCAAACCCTCTTTTTTTTACCTTTCCTCTTCACATTCAAAAGGTTAGAATATTCTTTTCTTCTATATTTTAAGAAATGTGTTTAATCTTTAAGAACCTTGTTCTCTTAATGCATTAAACAGTAAAGATTTTTAATCATTTCCTTCTTGATTAACAAATCTATTTCACATTCTACTTGAAAAAACCCTAATTTTTTTGGTTTTTTTCAAAAGAAGTTTTTCCTTGTTTAAAAACTTTTTCTATAATCTTGGTACATTTCTAACTCTATATCTTCCTGTCTATGTTATTTCTTTAACAAAATATAGATGGCTGCCAAGAACGTCAACTTTAACATTGATGAGATCTCTATCAAGGCCAACAACCACATTGCCTTGCTAGAGATACCCTCCACAAGAGCCTTATACCAAGAGGCGGCAGACTTCCTCAAATAGTCGTCCCTTGGATATGCTCTCAACCATGAGCCTCTCATGGTTAAGGAACTTCTCCAGCAGTTCTGGTACACTTCTGAGGTGGTCGAGGTTCAAGACGAAGATGGACGCACTATGGAGCAAATCCACTTCACCTTCAACCGTATGGAAGTGAATTTTGGGGTTTCTACACTCCGCTCAGCTCTCCGTCTTCCCAGGGGTCCCTTCGACAGCGAACGCTCCACCATCAAGATCATTTTCTTCCTCGATGCCATTGGCTACCAGTGGCAAATGAAGAAGGACTCTAGCGCTCCTCTCAAATCCCTCACGAAGATTGAAAAAAACAGGATGTCAGATGTCTGGCAATACCTGTTTTCTCATTTCATCCAGTGCATGGGTGGAAAAACTGGCGGTCAGGACCAGGCCTCCAGGATTGCCTTGATCATAGGCGTTTATGTGATTCAGCGTCGCAATATAAATTATGTTGCGGTCATTTTCGATGACCTAGTGCTGAAGCTGAACAAGCGCCAGCGAGAAAAGGTAGTGCCTTACACCAGGTTTCTTTCGATGGTATTGACTAAAATCTTTAAAAGTCTTTACCCCAAAGAAGGAAACCTTGCAGCATTTAGGCTTGGATCCAGGATTCTGGATCATAAGCTGAGGGACAGTGATGTGGCAATTTCTTCCATTGTGTCCATCACTACCTCTTCCTCTCAGGTGGTCAGGACAAGGGGAAACCCCCCCGAGTCTAGCCAAGCCACCAAAACCCCTTCAAAACGACCCTCTCAACCAACTATTGGTTCTCCTCAGAAATCCAAGAAAGCCAAAAAAAGGACAGCCACGTCACTAGCTGGGGCCTCTCAAAAGGCTTCAATTATTGAAACTAGCCATAGCCCCGAGGTATTTTCTGTTATCCCTCCCAGCTCTTCAGTGATTTCTCCCATCACTGTCGTATCAGTGGTACCTTCACCAATCACTTCAGTGACCCAAATCACTGAAAGTGTA
>NC_037529.1:25850074-25851684 GCF_001531365.2 Cynara cardunculus var. scolymus
ATATGTCATCGGATATCAAACTTCTCCTTCCAGCCGTTGATACCGTCCTCTCCAGGGTCAACGAAGTTCACCAAGAGATGCCCCGCCAAGGCGATCTTGATGCGAACTTCCTTGCCCTCCAGGCAAATGTTCAAGAAGTTCAGAGTCAGCTCCAGACTCTCCAAGAAGCTGTTCACACCAACAATGATGCCATTGTTGTTCTTCACAGCAAGGCTGACGATGCTCAGGCGATAGCTGATCAGCAGACTGGTCTTCTTCAACAAATCCTGGATGTTGTCCGTCAACCAGCTCCAGTGATTGCACCTTCCTTCTCTCCCGATGATCGTGCCCAGCTCCATGAGACGCATGAGGCAACGACAACTCTAGCCAATGCTTTGCAAAGGCTGGAAGAATCCATGGTTCTCCAACGTCAGCGCTTGGACGAACTCTCTGGCCAATTCTCTCGAGTCTTAGCCAGAGAGGGGGAGATGAGGTCCAATGCTGGTGGATCATCTAATGTTGCTCCTACAGCTTCTCAAGTTGTTGGCCCAGTATCAGCTTCAGTTGCAGTTGAAGCTGAGGCTCTCGAAGCTGAWGCAGTTGCTGCTCCTGTAATCATGTCCACCGAAGCTGCTCTAGCTGAGGTTGACGAAGCCATCCCTGGGGATGATGTCCATACCATCACTGCTGCTGGTGATGATGATGATGTTGATGAGGATGAAGAAGATGATGATGAAGACGATGATGAAACTGACATTCCAGACACTGGAGATGATCTAGATGGTGACGACGACGATGATGATGAAGATGACTTTACCATCAAGTTCCAGAAGCCATCAACCGTCACCAAAGGTGTTGCTCTCAGGGACTCTGCATCCCAGGGGGAGCAAAGGCAAGGTGAATTGACTCCATCAGGGAACCAGGACCCCAAGTCGAAAGGCAAGGCGGTAGCTGAAGAAGGTAACTTGAAGGTACTTTTCTCAAGCCCTCAACAAACCTTATTTGAAGACTCTACCTCTCAGGTAGTGATCACTTCAGAATATCAACTTCATATCCCATCAACAACCTGCGGTCGACTAGAGTGGGTATCTGATCAACCCAGCTTTTTGCTCCAACAGACCAGTAGATGTCTCAGCTAAAGGAGTCGCTCGACCAAACTAGGGTAAAAATTCCTCTTCGTACCACTAGTGGTGGTGAGTTTGACTTCCTATCTGAAGCTAAAAGATTCGAGGTATTAACGGCTGAAGAAGAGCTAGAGCTTCAAAAGAAGCAGACTAAAGACAGCTTAAAGCTGGCCAAGTCACTAGCTGCTAAAGTCCTTCCCAAGAAGAAGTCCAAGAAAACGATGAATCCTGTCCAAGCCCAAGCTAAACTTTTTTCAATGGCGGAAGCTAAACGCAAGAAGAAGCTGAAGCTAGAGAATAAGGATAAGCAATGGAGCAAAGCAAAACTGAAAAAGAGACTCAGTCCCCGCCCAATCATCAGCGTCAGCATCAGCGGACGATCTAAAGACTGTGGAACACTGGTCTCAATGCTCATTACCAGGGACACTCTTGATGCCGTTACCGAATACCCTTCCTACCTTGGCCGCTATGCATACAGCGAATGGATGGAGATCAGACAAGCCATTC
>NC_037529.1:25852209-25870165 GCF_001531365.2 Cynara cardunculus var. scolymus
CTATGATTAATAAAATGAGTATTCCATGTACTTCACTGAAAAAGATCTCTGAAAAAAGTAATAGGGACACAAGTCTATGAGTTCCGATGTTACTTTTTCCATTCACTGACAATCTATAAGTCAGTGAATAAGCTTTCATTTTCAGTTTCCGTACTTGTAATTTTTTTAGATATAACTTAAGAAAACTTCTCAAGCTGAGACTTACCAAATTAAAAAAAGATCCCAAAATAGTAAAAAGGGACATGCATTTTATATGTAACTTTTTCCTTACTATTATTTGAAAAGATAACCTTCTTTACGTTATCTTGTTATAATCAAATAGGGGGAGATTGTTGATCATCTCTCTCAGTGATTTGATGATAATCCCTTTTCTCTTTCACGTTGTATTTGTGTTTCTGTATTCTCAGTTCCAGCGATCTTTACTGAGTATGTTCAGTGATARCTGAGGAACTTGCATTGTAAATCTATCAAAGACAACAATACTTCAAGAAGACAACACTCACACCAAAGAACCTTCAGCAAACGTCGAAGACTGAAACTGAAGATTAGAGACCGGCGAGTACGTGATCTGAAGCGGTATTCAGTGATTACAAGCCTGTCTATACATGTGTGAAGACTGCTAGCTTCAGTGAATGATGATGAGACCTTCAGGTTATTCCATCATCCAGCAATCAAAGGAAGCGTGCTTAGCATGATTGTTGTTGTTTTGTCCTTATGCACACAAAGGACAAACCCATACCCTTACAAAAGTTAGTACGGTACGGAGCCGATTAGTCGACTCTTTGTCCACCAACTTTAGGTAAGGATGTCTGCTCAGAAATAGTGCTTTTGTACTAATCACTGTAGCAAAGGACAAGACTTCATCTTAAGGTTTGACACGCACTCTAAACCTACCATATTACATTAAATGATCATTTAATGCACTGGGTATAAATAAAAGTGTTTCTTCTTCATGCAGACAGCGCATCTCTCTCTAACCTTATTCTTACTTCAAGAATCTTCCAGCTTGTGTAAAAGATCTTTCTTTTAGCAATCTCTTTTCTTGTATTTGCTAAAGCTTTGTGTGTAACCAAAGATTGTTTAGATAGGTTTTTATTACCTTATCTTTCCACAAACAATCATGTAAAATCTGTATTGATCTTCTCTATCAATATATATTTTATATTTGAAAATACTGTGTTTGTATTCATCCCCCCCTTTTACAAACTGTTTCTCTTCTTGTAGACCCTTATGGGACCAACAATGTTTTCCCATTTCGTCCAGTGGGAGGCAAGACGTGAAACAACCCACCAAGCAAATAACGATATAAATTCACATAATATACTCATACATCATTATAATGATCATAGCATATTCCAAATTTATGTTTACACGACAAGAGAAATTATGGATTAACAAAAACTTTATCAGTTACAACACTTTTATCTTAATAACACTTATTTACATTTTTCCCTTGCCTTTATCCTTAGATGATGGATGATTTGCGAAACAGATTATTCCAATAATTGAGCGTTAGACCAAAAAGTCAAGTGAGTATATTTTCCTTATATAAAACATAACTTATTTCAAACTCCAAGACATATCAAACCTGGATCTTAATATAGTATTCCATCATTCATTTATCGCGGTTATATCGTTGTTTCCTCAACTGCGGTTACACTACTATTTCCTCTATCGTGGTTACACCGCCATTTCATCTATCGTGGTTACGCCGTTATTTCATCTATCGTACTAGAAAGATTACTATGAAATTCCTATCCCTGTCCGGACAACACTATGTCCGAAGAAGAGGATTTTCGGACGACTTAATCTTTTCCGGTCAACACTATATTCGGTGAGGATTATATGATTATGTTCGGACATTGCCTTGCCCGATGTTGATTCCTATCTAGGAAACTCTTTAATCGAAGGAGAGGTCTGTCCATGTATTGCCTTGTTTGGTGAAGGTATACAGCTGGTAAACGCTTTGACCGGTGACATGTATCCGGACACTTGCTTGACCGGTATAGTGTCTCATCCAGACAACGCTTTGTTTGATGATAGACCTCATCCGTACACTGCTTTGTCCAGTGAGTTCTGTTCTTGAGGTTTATACAGGTGACAGAAAGCAATAATATTACATTTTAAATCTCTCTTAAACACATATACTATCGTTTTTATCGAATTATACAATGATATCAACACATGTAGATATCCAAAGCAACATATAACTCACCTGAGTCTTTGAATTGGCTTTAAAATTTGCTTATGCTTTATGATCTTCGGAACTCATTCCAAAGAAAATTAGAGATATTCTCGAAAATCAGTGAACCTTTTCCCTTTCACTTGTACTTGCTATTTATAGCAAGTACACAGCCGACTTCGGAAACAGAAAGGGGAAAAAGATGTGTCCTTACCATGCACCTTTCCCTATCATAATAATTCACACATGCACACACACACACACACACATATATATATATATATCCATATATATATATATTTATATATATATATATATATTTATAATTACATTAGTCAAAAAGAACCATAGGTCGATTTCTCTTCAACCCTTGAATGCCAAAAACTAACCCCGAACTTTCCATTACAAAATTATATTAGTATCAGATCAATTTAGAAACTGAACTGAATATTACAATATCCCCACCTTAAAAGAATTTCGTCTCGAAATTCCACTAAGTAAACAGATAAGGATATTTCATCCGCATCCCTGTCTCTGATTCCCAGGTGGCATCCAGCTCTTTATGATAACGCCATTGGACTTTTACCAACCTGAACTTTTTATTCCACAGCTTCTTTACCTTGAAGTCAGTAATAGCTTCAGGGGTTTCTTCAAAACATAATTTCTCATCAATTTTAATTTTTGGTAAAGGCACAACTATATCTAGATTTTGCTAAACACTTTCTTAAATTTGACACTTGAAAATTGTTATGAATACCACTTAACTCCAATTAAAGTTCTAGTTTGTAAGCCACCTCCCTAAATTTTCCAATGATAGGAAAGGGACCAATATACCTTGGACTTAACTTTCCTTTATTTTCAAAGCATAATACCCCTTTCCACGGTGACACCTTTAACTTTACTCTATCTCTAATTTGGAATTCAATCGGCTTCCTGCGTTTATCTGTATAACTTCTTTGTCGATCTTGAGCCACTTTCATTCGTTCCTGGATTTGGCAAACTTTATCCGCTGTTTGCTGCACTAACTCAGCCCCAGCTAACTGTTTCTCACCTATCTCATTCCAACATAAAGGAGTTCGACATATTCGTCCATACAAAACCTCAAAAGGTGTAGCTTGAATACTTGAATGATAATTGTTATTGTAAGCGGATTCTACCAAAGCCAAATGATTATCCCATGATCCCCCAAAATCAATAACACAAGCTCTTAGCATATCTTCTATTGTATGGATAGTTCTTTCGCTTTGTCCATCCGTTTGAGGATGATAAGTTGTACTTAACTTAATATGTGAACCCATCTCTCTTTGGAAACTCCTCCAAAAATTAGAAGTGGATTGACTGTCTTGATCAGAAGTTATTGATAATGGAACATTATAACGTGTCACAACCTCATCAATATACAGGTTTGCCAACTTATCCATTGAATACGATTCTTTCATTGGTAGGAAGTGAGCAGACTTGGATAACTGATCCACAACCACCCATATGGAATCATAACCTCTCGGTGTTCTTGGTAATTTGGTTTTGAAATCCATAGTAATGTGATCATATTTCCAGATCGGAATTTCTAAAGACTGCAACTTACCATACGGATGTTGGTGTTATATCTTCACCTGTAAACATTTCATTCTCTGCTCTCAACATGTTTGGCTATATCTTTCTTCATGCCCGGCCACCAATAATACTGTTTCATATCCCGATACATTTTGTTTGTACCCGGGTGGATAGCAAAATGTGAGTTGTACGCTTCACTTAAAATACGTTCTCTAAGATTACAATAACACGGTACCCAAGTTCTGTTTTGAAAACTCCATAATCCCCTGCCATTCTTTACAATTTTAGATACCATTCCACCAAGCCTTTCTTGTTTAATTTTATCCTCTTTCATAGCTTCACATTGAAATTCTTGCAACTCTTCTTGAATACTTGGTAATAATTCAACYCTTAAGGCTATAACTTTGATGGTACCACTTTTCTCTTGATGGCTTAAAGCATCAGCTACCACTTTTACTTTTCCCGGATGGTACAATATTTCACAATCATAATCAGTAACCAATTCTAACCATCGTCTTTGGCGCATGTTCAAATCTTTCTGATGGAACAAATGTTGTAGAATCTTATGATCTGTGAAAATTTGACATTTCGTTCCATATAAGTAATGCCTCAATATCTTTAAAGCGAACACTTCTACTGTTAATTCCATATCATGAGTAGGATACTGCTTTTCATGATCGTATAACTGTCTTGAAGCATAAGCAATTACCTTCCCACGTTGCATCAACACGCTACCCAAACCCATCTTCAAGGCATCACTATAAACCATAAAATCTTCCATTTCATTTGGCAAAGATAGAATTGGCGCACTGCATAATTTGTCCTTTAACATTTAGAAAGCTTGATCTTGAACCTCTTCCCATTCATACTTTACATTATTCTTTGTCAACTTGGTTAATGGAGTAGCTATACGAGAGAAGTCTTGTATAAACTTGAGATAATACCCTGCCAACGAAAGAAAACTTCTGATTTCGGTTGGGGTCTTCGGCACTTCCCATTTTTCAGTGTCTTCAATTTTAAAAAAGATATAGCTTAATACCCATTTCTAAAATAACATGGCCCAGAAACTAAACCTCTCGGAACCAAAACTCACATTTTGACATCTTTGCATACAACTTTTCTTGTTTCAATAATTCCAAAAGTAGTCGTAAATGGTGAGTATGCTCTTCTTCTGATCAAGAGTATATCAGAATATCATCAATGAAGATAATCACAAATTTATCAAGATATGAGCGACACACTCTATTCATCATATTCATAAATGGTGCAGGTACATTTGTAAGTCCAAAGGGCATAACCAAGAATTCATAGTGTCCATAACGTGTACGAACTGTCATTTTTGACACATCTTCGTCCTGAATCTTCAATTGATAATAACCGGATCGTAAATTAATCTTTGAAAAGTAAGTAGCGACCAATTGATCAGAAAAATCATCAATTCTTGGAAGAGGATACTTATTTTTTATCGTTAATTTATTCAATTCCTGGAAATTAATGCACATTCTCATTGATGTACGTGCAACTGGCGCTGCTCCCGGCAATAACTCAATCTGAAATTCTATTGATCGATCAGGAGGTAAACTTGTCAATTATTCGGGAAAAACTTTTGGAAACTCTGTTACAATTGGAATATCCTCCATCTTTTTCTTTTATTTTTTCATATCAATTGCATAAGCAAGAAAACTAACACATCATGTCTACACATACTTATGAGTTTTTAAAACGGAGATAAGGCTAGAATAACGATCCTGCCTGTCACCATAGATTATAACCAGTCCCTTCCCCAGTAAATCTATATGAATCATATTTTCATTGTAGACTATATTAGCTTGATTTTTAGCCAACCAGTCCATGCCCACGATTATATCAAACTCTATTAAGGATATAGGAAATAATTGTATGGGTACCTCACACTCTTCTACGTTTACGGAACAATTATCAATCATTTTCTTAACTGACACTTCACTATCGTTTGTTGTTTCTATTACCAACACCTCATCTAAAACTTTAGATTCTAAGTGTGCGCAACTAACAGATGATGGTGATACGAAAGAACAGTTTGCACCAGAATCAAATAAAACTTTGGCACATAATGAATTGACAAAGAGTGTACCTGTCACCACTTCAGGATGTTCTTCTGCCTCGCCTCTTGTCATTTGAAAGGCTCGTCCTCTAGCCATAGCCACATCTTATTTCTCCACGACCACTTGAAATATTACGATTAACTGTCAGCCCACGACTGGATCTAACATAACCAGATCCTCGGCCCCCGACAAAACTAGATTCTCGTCCCTTAGCTTGCGGACAATAAACGTTTACATGCTGAGAGGAATTGCACATAAAGCATCTTCGTATCATTCGAGAATCTCAAGCTATAAGCCCCGACTTCTGACATTTATAACATGTTCTTGACTCTGTATTGCAATTTCGTTGGTGTACTTTATGGCATCGCGCACATGCTGTATCAGCAAACCTTGAGATTGGTCGATTCAGATTTTGTGTAAACCTTGGTCTACGAAAATTGGTGGCTACAATTTCTTCTTTCCTTTTATCCCCAACCTTTTCTTGTGGTTGGTGATTGATATCCTGTTCTAGGATTTCTGCAGCATCAACCGCTGCCTGAAATGTAGTTGGGTTTCTGGATATCACATGTTTTCGAAGATTAGACTCCAAACCTCAAATACACTTCCTAACTTTACTGCTTTCAGTTGCGATATATGCTTCAGCAAACCGAGACTGTTCCATAAAAATCTCCGTATACTGACGAACCGACATATTATCCTGTTCCAAATGAAGGAAATCATCCTCTAGCTTTCGCACATCAGCTTCATAATAATATTGAATTTTAAAATTTACCACAAATTCCTCCCACAACATGGTCTTCAGAATATTCAGATCTGAACTTGACAGAATTTCCCACCATTATAGTGCACTTGACTGCAACCTAGATACGACAAACATTACTTTATCCTCTTCTACACTTTTACTGGTATGCACACTTAATTCAATTTTTTTAAGCCAACACATGGCTTTAACAGGGTCACGTTCTTCGGAAAACTTAGGGGGTTTACAAGAAAGAAACATCTTGATATCCCCTTCTTTTTGTATTGACGACGAAGTAGGGGGTACATATGTATTTGTTGTCGGTGTACTAGCTCCGGCTTCTTCCTGATAAATTGGATCCCTTACTCCTTCTAGATTATTCTGTGCAGAACGTCTTAGAAAATTTACCAAACTTTCCTAAAATTTTCCCAGTTCAGCTGCCAACATTTCCTGTGTAATGTAACTAGGGTCATGAGCATGACCTCTACCCCATGCTCTGCCCCTTCCATGGCCTGACATAGAACTTTCTTGCGCTAATAATTTCTGTTCCATTTGAGTTTCTTGTTAAGTATTTCTTCCCCTTCCCCATCCCCGACTTCGACTTCGTGTTTCAATAGTCATAGCATTTTCTGGATCCTCTTCTCTGTTTATCATTCCTCTTCCCCGACCTCTTCCATGGCCAGTAGAAGTCCTTCCAGATAGATTAAGATTATCCGCCATCTTTTCTTAGTATTTGTATTACTTTAACGTCCTTTCTGTCACAATAAACACATACGGCTATTTACATACAAAAGTGTGATAACATGTTTACCCATGGGTCAAGTATTTGTAACTCAAGATTACATCAACCACATGTAATCTAACTTTATCATACTTAACATCATAATAGGTTCAACTATAACATATTCCCATGTTCATAGTCCCAATGAAACCTATTATCACATATTCCACACCTCTAGTTTTAAGCCTAATTATCAAGAAAAATATCTAGATCCCTTAAATTAGGCTCTGATACCAAATGAAACAACCCACCAGGCAAATAATGATATAAATTCACATAATGTACTCATACATCATCATAATAATCATAGCATATTCCAAATTTATGTTTACATGACAAAAGAATGTATGCATTAACAAAAACTTTATCAGTTACTACACTTTAATCTCAATAACACTTTTTCACATTTTTCCCTTGCCTTTATCCTGAGATGATGGACGACCTGTAAAACAGATTAGTCCAATAATTGAGCGTTAGACCAAAAGGTCTAGTGAGTATATTTTCCTAATAAAAAACATAACTTATTTCAAAATCCAAGACATATCAAACCTGGATCATTATATAACATTCCATCATTCATTTTCGTGGTTATGCCGTCATTTCCTCTACCGCGATTACACTGCCATTTCTTCTTTCGCGGTTACACCGCCATTTCATCCTTCGCGGTTGCACCGCCATTTCATCCTTCGCGGTTGCACCGCCATTTCATCTATCGTACTAGAGAGATTATTGTGAAATTCTTATCCCTGTCCGGACAACACTATGTATGGAGAGGAGGATTTCTGGACGACTTAATCTTGTCTGGTCAGCACTATATTCGATGAGGGTTAAACGATTATGTCCGGACATTGCATTGTCCGGTGTTGATTCCTATCCGGACAACTCTTTAATCGAAGGAGAGGTCTATCCATACATTTCCTTGTCCGGTGAAGGTATACATCTGGTAAACGCTTTGACCGACGACACGTACCCGGACACTTGCTTGACCGGTAGAGGGTCTCATCCGGACAACGCTTTTTTCGATGAGAGGCCTCATCCGGTGAGTTCTGTTCTTGAGGTTTATACAGGCGATAGAACACAGTAATATTACATTTTAAATCTTTCTTAAACACATATACTAGCATGTTTGTCGAATTACACAATGATATCAAAACATGTAGATATCCAAAGCAACATATAACTCACCTGAGCCTTTGAATTGGCTTTAAAATTTGTTTCTGCTTCATGATCTTCCAAACTCTTTCCAAAGAAAATTAGAGATATTCCACAAAATCAATAAACCTTTTCCCTTTCCCTTGTACTCTCTATTTATAGCACGTACACAACCGACTTTGGAAACAGAAAGGGGAAAAAGATGTGTGCTTACCATGCACCTTTCCATGTCATAATAATTCACACACACACACACACACACACACACACACATCTATATATATATAATTACATTACTCAAACATAATTATAGATAAAGAACCATAGGTCGATTTCTCTTCGACCATTGAATGCCAAAAACTAACCCCGAACTTTCCATTACCAAATTATTAGTATTAGATCAATTTAGAAACTAGAGCCAAATATTACAAGAATGGTGGACAAGACCAAGCGTCCAGAGTTGCATCAAACATTGGCATTTCTATCATTTGCTAGAGACCAATCGACTTTGCTGGCATTATCTTTAAATACTTGGTGCTGAAGTTGAACAAGCGCCAAATGGAAAAGGTAGTATCTACAGCAGATTCCTGTGCATGGCATTTGCTAAGATCTTTAGCAACAAATACCCCACAGAAGAAAACATGCCCATTTGCAGGCTTGGGTCTGGAATCTTGGACCATAAGTCTAAGCCTGCAGATGTTGCACTTTGCTCTCTTTTGGACACCTCGCGTAGCATACATTGCAGTACTTTTTCATATTCTCCAACTATGTATGTATTTCTTTCTTCCCTTTATCCGGTGGTCAAGACTAAGGCAAACCCCCCTCAGTCTATCCCAAACACCACCACCTTCTCTTCTAAAAGAACCTCCTCTAAAGTACTCTTGGTTCTCCATCGAGTGCCAAGAAAGCCAAAAAGGGGATACCCACATCCTTGGTTGTTACCTATCAACAAGTTTCAGTCATTGAAACAAGACTTACCCTTGAGGAAACTTCTGCTATAACCCCACCTAGCTCTTCAATGATTTCTTCAGTCACTGTCTTACATGTGGCTCCTTTTTGAACCGCCTTAGTGACCCAAGTCACTGAATGTGTGAATATCAGCGTAGCCACTACTAAACAACCACTTACACCACTCTCAACCATATTCTCTTCTCTTCCTTCTTTGGTCTCAACACATGCTGGTGATTCATCAATGATTGTTTTCACTAGTGATGAAACAATCACCACAGTAACTGAGGTCGCTCCTCTCGAGATACCTCAGTCACCAGAAGCCTATTCACTCGAGGGCAACCAAGAGAGAACCAACATCAACCCTTTAGATGGTGCTGATGACCCCTCAAGTACTCAACCATCATCCTACTCTTTCATTTCTTCTAACCAAGAGCTACCTTTTGCTCAAATTTTTTTTTAGGTCCTCTTGATGAAGAATCTTCAATCATGGAAGTTGATTACAACATGGCTGAAGATGTCAAACCTCTACTCCCAGAGGTAGCCACTATCTTGGACAAAATGATGGGAGTCCACCAAGACATGCCTATCAAGGAAGACCTCTCTTCTGATCTCTCTGTTGTAAAAGCTGAAGTCAATGAGGTAAAAGATTTTCTATCTGCGGTGCAAGGCGATGTACGCACCAATGTTGAGGCCATCTTTACTCTCTCTCTCAAGGCCGATGAAGTGCAAGCTCAGGTTACCTGGCATGATGAGCTGATGCAGCAAATGCTAAATCTTCTTCAGCGTCCAGTGCCAGTTTCTGCACCTTCCTTCACAAAAGTTGATAGACATTCGTTGGATTAAGTACTTGAGCTTGGTGTTCTTCAAACTCAAACACTGGTCAAACACTGGCTGAATTTGAGCAGCGATTGGATCTTATTGCCAACAGTCTTGATAAACTCACTTCTCGTATTGTTGATGACAAAGAGGGGGAGAAAGACTTACCTCAAGATGCTCCTGTTGTCCCTACAACACCTGTTGATGCTGATGCTTATGATGAAAGAGTTGAAGCGAATGAAGCTGAAGCTGAAGTTGTAGATGCCATCACATCCTGTGAAGCCGAAGTAGAGGAAAATGATGATGCCATCAAAGCTGATGCTAAAGACCCTCCTATCACCTCTACAACTAATGTTGGTGATAAGGAAGATGAATATGATGATGATGATGATGATGATGATGATGATGATGATGATGATGATGATGATGATGAAGTTGATGATCCTCTTTCCTTTTGTAACAACCCAAACACCATATTTGCATATAACACAAATTTCATTGTATAGAAATACAGTTTGCACCACAATATTCCCACTAGTACAAGGATTCTTATATGTACAGAATCTACAAATGAAAAATTCCAAAATAAAATCTTGTACTATCACATGTATAACAACATGTATCTTCCAAAATAAACAATCTCATGCAGATCTTCAAAAGCAGATATCAAGTAAAGAAAATAATCACATTTTTCCCTTCCCCTTAATATCCATGGACCCTGCAGTTACTGTATTGCATATCTTTAAAACAGAAAATGAGGGTTAGACCAGAAGGGTCTAGTGAGTAAATCCCTTCTTTGCATATGCAGGGTGATAAACACAAAAAGTATGATAAAATAACTTTACCTAGAAATATTTACATTTCAGTCAAATATTACAGTTCTCAATATCATGAATAATATGATCAACTTATTGATATCAATTCTTGATGCAAATACACCTATTCAAAAATCCAGAGTTCCAAAATGGAATTCTAACACTACGGGCCAAATCCCCTCTGACTCAACGGGCTAGAGTCTCTCTAGTTTAGAAGACCAGAACTCCTCTGTATGTATAACAATTTTAATAGAAAGTTTTATGCAATAATTGCCTTTTATGACAAACCATTTTCCCCTTCTCAATAACATCTAAATTATTATTTCTAACAAGATTAATATCTCGAATTCATCAAGTCACAAATAAATGATGATTAAAAGTTATTATATATCTAATTTGTGTTAATAATAAGAGTTATAATAATAATATCCACATATGACAATGCCTCCCTTATTCCACGGTACACCTCTCCTTGATATGTCACCCTTATTCCTCTATCAAAACAGGGCTACATATCAGAACAAACATAAGTCACCACGTTTGAAAGTACCCATTACCCAGTTTCAAGTCAGAACAGACAAATGTCACCATGTCTGAGGGAACTACTTCTTAAAACAGGTTTCATACCAAAACAGACAGGCGTCACCATGCTTGGTAGAAACATTTCCAAAAATCCAGTTCCATACCAAAACATACTTATATCACCATGCTTGGTAGGAACATTTCCCAAAATATAGTTTCATACCAAAACAGAGTTACGTCACCATGCTTGGTAGAATCATTTCCCAAAGTATAGTTTCATACCAAAACAGACTTACGTCACCACGCTTGGTAGAAACATAACTTTTCATTTTAAAATATATAAAATATCCATTTTCATAATAACATATTTAAACCCAATAATAATTATTAAACTGTGAAAATTCCAAAGATTCCAATACTTATACATTTTTGTACCAAAAACAATCATCCGGTTTGGTTATCTGGACAGGTTATCCGAACAACACATGTCCCCTTGTTCGATTTACAAATCCGGACAACTCATGACCCCTTGTCCGATTTATAAATCCGGACAATTCAAATTCAATTGTCCGATTTTCAAGTCCGGACAAACTTATCATTACCCCGATCAAGCCTTGTCCGATTTATATCTAAACTGAACATTACATTATTTTGGACTATAATTAAATCGGGCAGCCTTGATCGTATTCCTACTTCTCTGTTTAAAACCCTTGTCCGGTTTACATAATTCAAAAATCACGAACTCCCAAATCCGCACAACACTATGTTCGACATACACTTAATCCGGTCACCTCTTTGTTCGGATAAGGACCCAAATTGGATATATGATTTTTCAAAATAATATGTAGCATTCATCAAAACCAGCAACAAAATTTATATATAAAAGAGCTTTGGAATCACTCATCTCTATGCAAGTACTTGATTTAAAGAAGATGAATGCAAGACTAAAAGATCTCCGAACAACTCTTCTCTCTAATTCTCCCAAAATCTCAAAGAGGTAATAAATTTTTTCCTCTTCTCAAGCCACTATATTTATACTTTCCATATTTTGAAAGTTTGCTACACAAGCCTCTACCCACATACATACCCATATATGGCATGCATACATAATTCAGAAACCACCCATTCATGTAAAAAAAACTCATGCACACACATGCACATATTAATATCATGCACATATTTACATCATATATATATATATGCATCCACATATTATGCATATATTATCATGCATAAAATACACATACCAACATCTTAAATTCATGTAAGCATGTATCCATGAAATCAATTAATTCACATAATAAATGTTGATCCCAGATCTCTCAATAACACTAATAATAAAGTTAAGAATAACCAAATTATAGTGTTTTAATGAAGAAAGTGATGAAGACTTAAGAATAAATTATGAACATTAAAGAACAATCTTGATTGTCAAAGGTTTCACTTTATTAATAAGAAAAACGTAAAAGCGACATTTTATACAATAGGCCTAATCACCTATTTATACTAGTAAGTTAATTAGAAGATAACTATCTAGTGAGACTATTTAGCTAATCTTCTATTAACAGATAATGTTTATCTAAACTATAGATAAGCTATAAACTTAAGATAAACTTGAAATCCAGCTGTCGACTTGTCATCTCCAGCTGTCTTTCATGGGATGATGAATCAACCTTATCTTCAGATCTTCATCGTATGCCTCTGGTTGAATTGCTGAAGAAAACTCTAAGTGTTGTTGACCAGAGGGGTGATGAAGATGCTTTTTCCATCGCATCTCTGGTTGTTCTCTAGAGTTGGTCAATACTGCCTTGTTGTCTTCATCGGTCTTCTGGTTCTTCATCACTTATTGTTTTTCATTACATTTACACTTTATGGATTATGGGGTCTAACAATCTCCCCCTAAGTAATGAAAGAAYAAACATAAACTAATCTAGGAACAATTTTGAAGAACAAAGACTAATCTAATAGAAAAGCATCAAATTCCAAATTTTCATTGGATGATGAATTCTTACAGTATTGGAAGCAAAAGACATCATATTAAGGCAAAAATTTACAACTCATCATGAACTACCTTGAGAAAAATCCCAGAAGCACAGAAGCAGTATTCGATAGCCGATGACTGTTGATATCTCATGAATGAGTTGATTTCCATCTTCTCTTGGCACATGATTTCTACCAAGTCTCTCTCTAATGACTTTCTGAAACCATTGAAGTGTATCAGTTGAATACTTGAATGCCTCAGTTAGTCAAAAGAATTTCTTTACCCCGAACTCATTCTTGTAGACAAGTCCAAGCTCGGGTTGAGTTAAGACTAAGGCAGATCTCTTCTCTTGCAGGCCAGGGGAGTCTTCATTTGGTGGAGCGTAGGAGAGTCTTTCGATGCCTAAGTGAGAGCAATTTGAAAATCACTCTTGGCTTGATGCTTCACCAGGGTCTCCATTGTCTTCACAACTATTCTATTTGCCATCCCAAATCTGATGCCATGATTCTGTCGCTGAGCCGTGTATGCATAAAGTTCGATCAAGTCATAGGGATTGAGGTTGATCAAGTCATTATCATTGAACACGCTGTTTTGACCATGTGCTCTTTCCACTATGTACTCGATGTATCTTATGGCTCTGTTGACGAAGGTCCTCACTTTTAGGTCCATTACCCTCCTTATCCCATTGTTTGATAAGACGGCTTGTGGTGCTTGGGTGGTCTGTCTAATGAACCTATGGTGTAGGAGGTCCATGGATTCTGGCAATAGAACCGGAGGATTGAGACTCAAACCTTCATCGCGGTCGAGATACAAGTATTGATGGATATTTTCCATCATTATGGGTTCCCTGGATGGCAGCTCTGGACGTCTCCTCAGCGACTCCATGTTCTGGATTATTTCATCGACTAGGCTCTGCGGAGTTTTCCTTGACGAAGAAGGAATGTCCGCTTGCATCGTGGTTGGTTCAATTGGGGTTTGAGTTTGGGTGATGGGTTGTGTATCGGTTGGGGGTTGTGTTTGGGTAGTGGGTTGTTTCGGTTGGCAATGGGATGGTTTCTTGGGTTGGCTCTTTTTGGGATGGTGAAGGTTCATCGGGTTGTGTCTGGGGTTGAGGATGTTGAGGTGAAGGTTGGATGTGTGTTTGTTCAGGTTTATTGGGTAGGTTCATGAAAGGTTGTGTTTGGCGAGGGGTTGGTGATGGGGTTAATGGTAGGTTTGGAGTAAAAGGTGGGTTGGTTTCTGTTGGTGGGGTGGATGGGTTTTCATCGGTTGATGAACTCAACACGATGGGTTCAGGGGAGGCTGCAAGGGGAACATGTACATTTTGTACATCTTCAGAGGGCTGAGCCTCTGGTTCCCTTGCTTGGGTAGATGGTGATTGTTGTTGTGTTTGGGGTGATGGTGATGGTGCAGCGGACTCCGTTTGTTGGGTTGTGGTGGCCTGATTCTCCCCCTCATGAGGACCAAGACCCTGGTTATCAGGGTCTGGATCCTCATGCCTTCTTCTCTTGAGGGGGCGGCTTGATGAGCAGGTGGCCCTTGTCTTGTTCTTCTTCCATAGCCGGATGTGATCGGCTAAGGTGTGCACCCGATCCTTGTTGCGCTGTTGTTCCATCACACGAAAAAGAGAGTCTGTTCGATCTTGCTGTATTAGTAGACTCATCCTCAACGCATTGGTTGGCTCCACCGACCTGGCAACGAACTTGGCATTGATCTCATTGAATGATGAGATGAGTACCTTGGACAGATCCCTGAGATCACTCTGGTAGCGAACTCCGTGCTTGATGATGAAGCTTGTCATGGCACGGAAGTGGTGGTGGATGTAGATGGAGGAATGGGAAGGTTGGTGATGAGATTTCTCACCTCTGTAGTGAAGGAGGAGAAGGCTGCATCGAAGGATGGGCCTGCAGAGGGAGGTGGGGGTGAAGTAGGCTGGGGGATGTGGGCTAGTATTGTGGTAGGGAGTTGGGTTAGGGTGGTTTGTATGGTGGCCATTTGGTGGGTAAGAGAGGCAAGGGTTTCACCGATTGATGAAGTGGTTTGAGGTGGGGCTTGTTGAGGAATTTGGGAGATGATGGTGGTTGGTAGGGTGTTAAGGTTCTAGAGGATGGTGTTTAGCTGGGTGGTTATGTAGGTAAGGTTCTCATCGGCCTCAGTTGCCTGGGCCGTGAGGGTGGCGATGGAGTGAATGAGGATTTGGTTTCTTTGGGTGGCAAGGGAGGAGGCGGTTTTGTGGTGTTGGGTGATGGTTTGCTGGAGCATTTGGAGACGTGTTGTATTGTCTCGGGTTTGGGTTTCAAGATGGGAGAGGTGTCGTTGAAGGATGGCAAAGGATTGTTGAAGGGTGGTGTTATTGGTTGATGGTGGGTTGTCAACAATCCCTTAGATGATGAGTTTAAGGTCTTCCAAAGATCACATAACTGAGTCAACAAAGGCTTGGAACTCGGCCTTTGTGACCAGGTCGGCWATGGGGGTAACCCCTGCAGCAACGGATGCTGCAGGTTGAGCCTCTGCTCCTGAGGCGCCTTCATTGCCTTGTGAAAATATAGGCCGTGAAGGACTTCCATCATGTCCTTGATAGCCCTCAAGTGAGGAGCTATCTCGTGATGTTGCTGCATCGGCTTCCTCTTCCTCAGCTTCAGAGACCGAGTCAGTGAAGCGAATGTGTGTCCCCTTCGGTAGATCAAATATCGAAGGGGGTGTGCAAGAAAGGGAGATCGCTCTGAACGATATTGGGGTGTATCAATGTCAGAAGCAACACATGCTTCTGTGTGTGTGATAGGTTGTGTCGAGCCTTGAGGTGGAGGGGCTCTTATTTCTACATCACCTCTCTGTTGGGAGAGGGGTGATGGAATGTGGGGTTCCTCAGCTGATTCATCTCTAGAGGCCCGAAGAATGGCCTCTGGATGGCTGGCTTGGGTAGGGAGTGGACTGGGTCGTCCTTGTTCAATACCCCTTTGGCTTTGATCGCCAGGGGTAGATGTGGTGGTTGCCCTTTGAGAAGTGGGTGGGGGAATTGTTTGAGTAGGGCCGGGGGAGGCACGATGAGTGTCATCATCATCATCATCATCTTCATCATCCAAATAAGATGCCTCTTGTGCTCCCTCGCTTGGTTCTGGGGACGGCTTTATTCGCTCTGGGGTAGCTGCCCTTGGGTCCTGGGACAGCAGAGAGCGTTCAAGGTTCAGCGGATCTCAGATGTCTCTGGAATGACACTGAGCATGGCCCTTGAGAGTGGTCGGTTGATGGTGTAACCCTCCTTCGATAGGGTGGGTCGATGGCCTTGCATTTTGAAGACAGGAGTGAATGGTTCTTCTGTTATAACCAGGTTTTAGACAACCTGGGTTGAGGTAATTTATACATGTTTATTATGTGGATTACGTGAAATATGCATATATAAGTAGAAGTGCGTGAACTATATATGTGAAATGTGAACATGATATTGTGCATGCATATATGTGAAAAAGATGGCATGATATGTATGTAATTTATACATATATGCTTGTGGTGTGAAGCATACATGAGGTGGTGCATATTTGTGATAAGATATTCTGGTGGAAATATTATTATATTATTTAAAAACTTATATCTTCATGGTTAAGAAATCATGAATTTTATAATGAAAAACTCACCGCCTAAATTACCTTTATTGGTTAAARHTTTCACCGCCAAAGAGTTTTATTTTAATAAAACCATCACCGCCTTTGTTAGAAAAWTAYATRVARAAGGAAAAAGATAAGATCATACCTTATCTTGATTTTTGGAGAAAGGAACCCTTTTTGAGAAAAATAAAGTGTGTGGCAGTGAAGGAATTCTTGAGAAAGATTAATACACAAAAGTGATTTGAAGATTCTGTGCTACTTAAAGATCTACTGTGTGTTTATAATCTGTAGAACCTGTGATTATTAAGGTGAGTTTTTTATGAGTAAAACTTTTATATATATTGTTATATAAACTACTGGGTCTTTATGTTGGTTTTGAAGAAAAGATGGTAAAACTATTTTGATAGTTTAAAGGTGTTATTGTTATATATTTGAGTATTAAAAACTGTGTTGGGAAAGAAAAAGAAGGGATTTGCTTCTTTAAAACAGTTATGGAAATGATATCTTGTTTTGAGGATTTAAAAAGAGATATGATGTTTTTGGAAACCATTGAAAGAATAGATTATTCTTGAGTTTGAAAGGTTTTAATGATAAAACTGTTGGTTGAAAACTATAGAGAATATTATTTTGAGACGATTATGATTTTTGATCTGTCTTCATTTGGAATTAAWCTATABATTTTATGGATAATACTATGAATGAGGATTCGATAAGATGGTTGTGACTGCGGTCCTTCATCCGAACTAGTTCATAGATTTTGAAGAAGAAATAAGGGTG
>NC_037529.1:25872360-25873571 GCF_001531365.2 Cynara cardunculus var. scolymus
ATAGAAAAGAGAAAATGGGAAGGTCCATCAACCGAATATAGATAAAGAGAACCAAAAGTTGTAAAGCATTGAAACAGGCCCATACAAAGATTCAATGGAAAGACTTTTCCCCGATGTCATCAAGTTCATTAGGGAGAATGCAAGATTGAGCTAAGGAAATGTTATAAATGTGGTGAAACAGGTCATTTGTCGAATGTTTKCCCAACAGTAAAAAGGTGTTTTAATTGTAATTCTCCAGATCACCTTAGACCAAATTGTCCACAAATGAAAGCCCGACAGTTAACCATGGGGAGCAATACATTAACAGGCCGAGGAAGACCAAATATGAGTAGAGGAGCAACGGGTGGAGCGCGGGGTGGATCTTTTCAAATGACCAAACATGAAGCAGAAACTACACCCGATGTAGTAACAGGTACATTTTTCGTGAACTCCTTACATGCTAAAGTGTTATTTGACTCGGGTGCAAACTTCTCATTTGTATCCTAATCATTTGCCTTTTGTGCTCGTATGAATTCTGTGCCACTTGACGATAAGTTAGTAGTTGATACTGCTAACGGTCAAGTATCTGTGAGTTATATGTTTAAAAATTGCACTATCATGATTGAGGATTGTGAGCTACCCATCCGATTGCTTCCCATGTCTATGAAGGAATTTGATGTGGTAGTAGGAATGGATTGGTTGGTAGAAAATAAGGCCAATATTGTTTGCAATGAAAAGATGATTAGAATTATGTTACCTAACATAGGAACACTCGTAATTTATGGTGATCATCAGGATCAACGTACCAGTTTGCTATCTGTGACTTCTCGCCTACTAATCAATATAATTGTAGTTATTCACCGTCGTATGCCTACCTTTTTTGAAACATTTCCGGTCGTTACAAAGGGTCGCGATCCCGCGAGGGTGAGCTAACTTACGGGATTCATCATTCGAGGGGAAGTAGACTAAACAGTTCAGATCATTTTGATAATAATAAGTTATTTTATCTCTTTGATAGGGATAATAACATTTTGACAGAAAAAAAAAATGAATTAATGAGAAAGCCAGAAAATGTATCCAAAAGAAATGCCAAGGATTTTTAGCTTACATAATTGATGCCAAGAAAGAAAAGAGTAAGCAAGAATTAATTTCGGTTGTCAGTAAATATCCTGAAGTCTTTCCAGAAGACTTGTCAGGGCTACCTCCAGATAGAGTTATTGAATTTAGGATTG
>NC_037529.1:25876759-25877857 GCF_001531365.2 Cynara cardunculus var. scolymus
AGCTTCTTCTTGCGTTCAGCTTCTGCCATATAAAGAAGTTTAGCTTGGGCTTGGACAGCACTCACCGTTTTCTTGGACTTTTTCTTGGGAAGGACTTTAGCAGCTTGAGACTTGGCCAGCTTTAAACTGTCTTCAGTCTGCTTCCTTTGAAGCTCTAGCTCTTCTTCAGCCCTTAATGCCTCGAGTCTTTCAGCTTCAGAAAGGAAGTCCAACTCACCACCACTAGAGGTACGAAGAGGAATTTTACTCTAGTATGGTCGAGTGACTCCTTAAGCTGAGACATCTGCTGGTCTGTTGGAGTATAAGAGCTGGGTTGATCAGATACCCACTCTAGTCGACCGCAAGTTGTTGAAGGGATATGAAGTTGGTACTCTGAAGTGATCATTACCTGAGAGGTAGAGTCTTCAAATAAGGTTTGTTGAGAGCATGAGAAAAGTACCCTTAAGTTGCCTTCTTCAGCGACCGCCTTGCCTTTCGACTTTGGGTCCTGGTGCCCTGATGGAGTCGATTCACCTTGTCTTTGCTCCCCCGAGGGCAACACCTCTGGTGACGGTTGATGGCTTCTGGAACTTGATGGTGAAGTCATCATCATCATCGTCGTCGTCACCATCTAGATCATCTCCGGCGTCTGGAATGACAGGTTCATCATCATCTTCATCATCATCTTCTTCATCCTCATCAACATCATCATCATCATCACCAGCAGCAGTGACGATATGGACATCATCCCTATGGATGGCTTCTACAACCTCAGCTTAAGCAGCTTCGGTGGTAGGGATTACAGGAGCAGCAATTGGTTCAGCTTCAACAGTCTCGGCTTCAACTTCAAATGAAGCTTATACTGGACCAACAGCCTGAGAAGCTGTAGGAGCAGCATCTGATGATCCACCAGCGTTGGACCTCATCTCCCCCTCTCTAGCTAAGACTTCAGAGAGTTAGCCAGAGAGTTCGTCCAAGTGCTGTCGCTGGAGAACCATGGAATCCTCCAGCCTTTGCAAAGCATTGGCTAGAGTTGTCGTTGCCTCACGCGTCCCATGGAGCTGGGCATGATCATTGGCAGAGAATGAAGGTGCACTCATTGGAGCTGGTTTACGGACA
>NC_037529.1:25879147-25880167 GCF_001531365.2 Cynara cardunculus var. scolymus
AGAGACGCTTATGATCAAGGCAATCCTGGAGGCATGGTCCTGACCACCAGTCTTTCCACCCATGCACTGGATGAAGTGAGAGAATAGGTATTGCCAGACAGATGACATCCTATTTTTCTCAATCTTTGTTAGTGACTTGAGAGGAGCATCGGAGTCCTTCTTCATTGGCCACTAGTAGCCAATGGCATCGAGGAAGGAGATGATCTAGGCAATGGAGGGTTCGCTGTCGAAGGGACCCCTTGGAAGACGGTGAGCTGAGCGGAGTGTAGAAACCCCAAAATTCACTTTCATACGGTTGAAGGTGAAGTGGATTTGCTCCATTGTTCGTCCAGCTTCGTCTTGGACCTCAACGACCTCAGCAGTGTACCAGAACTGTTGGAGTATTTCCTTAATCATGAGCGGCTCATGGTTGAGAGCGTAGCCGAGCGACGACTGTTTGAGAAAGTCAGCCGTCGATTGGTAGAAGGCTCGTGTAGGAGGTATCTCTAGCAAGGCAAGATGATTGTTGGCCTTGATTGAGATCTCGTCAATAGCGAAGTTGATGTTTCTGGCAGCCATCTGTATTTTGTTAAATAATCAACATAAATAGGAAACGAAAGGGTTAGACAATGTACCAAGAATATATGGTTAAAAGAGTATAGAAAAAGTTTTTAAACAAGGAAAAACTTCATTTGAAAAAAACATGAAAAATAAGGGTTTTTCAAGTAGAATGTGTATTAAGAAACATATTTATTAATCAAGAAAGAAGTGATTAACAATCTTTAGTTTAATGCATTAAGAGAACAAGGTTCTTAATAATATTAAATAGATTTCTTATAACGAAGAAAAAGAAAGAGAGGATTATGACCTTTGTGATTCTAGAGGAAAGGTCTAAAAAGAGGGTTTGAAGGATGTTCTTGCTTTTGAGAAATATTAGCAGAGGTTCAACTAATAATTTTTGAAAGCGTAAAAAGAAAAGTGAAGAAGAAATCTCATATTTACAGGTAAGAGTAGAGAGAGAAGATATATGAGAGAGAAAAG
>NC_037529.1:25880267-25880561 GCF_001531365.2 Cynara cardunculus var. scolymus
AACTCATATCGGACTACCTCAGCGGTGGGACTAAAACCCCACATATGTAGAACTCCTACCGAATTACCTCAGCGGTAGGACTAAACCCCACATGTGTAGAAACTCGTAACGAACTACCTCAGCGGTGGGACTAAACCCCACATGTGTAAGAACTCGTGTTTTAGTTAAATGCACCCCTACTCACCAGCAGAAGATGAGATTGTCAATCCAAATAGCGCTATCCACTTAAACTATCGGCTCAAACGAGTTAATAAGTAGTGTCACACCGGGACTTTGGAATTAACCCAAACACAT
>NC_037529.1:25881496-25888957 GCF_001531365.2 Cynara cardunculus var. scolymus
AGAGGAAGATATGGTACCATAAAGATACATGCACACATCTGTCATTAGTTGACAGATTGCACACTTAACTTAAATAAATTGATTAATGCCTCAAAACTTCATATTTTTGAGTGAAACTGGATTCATACGAACCCTAACTCATAAAAGAACATTTTAGAAGAAGAATCATACACTAAGAACAAATAAGTAGAGAGATTTTAGCATACAAAGGAGTTACCTACTGGTGGTTTCACAGTTTGCACACCTATAGTGTTTTAGGTGTTTGGGGATCAAACCTCCATAATTTCATATGATTCCACTTGAATGAAAGAGATAACCCATATAGTTAACTCTCAAAATAAGAATCATCCTTTTTCATCGAGTTTTGAAAGAGATATGGTAATTGGAACATACATATACAAATCTGTCAGATTCGGACAGATTGCATGTTCACTTTGTTTTGAGTAGCTAAACCTCAAATCACCACAATATTGAATGAAATCGGTGACATTTGAAAGGTAACTCAATAAACTAACATCCAGAAGAAAAATCAACAATTTTGAATGATCATCTAGAGAGTTATGACTGTTTAAAGTAGGGTTTACCTACTGAAAAACTCTCAGATGCACATATATAATGTTGTGAGTATTTGGGGGGTCAAAACTCAATATTTTTTAGTGAAACCAATTGGATTACAACCCCAACTCAATAAATAAACTTTTAGAAGAAATCTCATAATATTTTAACATATCATTTACAAGATATAGACGATTTGTGCACATGTACATAATCTGTCAGCACCAAAATATATCATTTTTAAGAAACCAACTCACATAAAATCATGATTTTTACCTATCTTTTTGAGTTCTAATGTTTGGGTCATAGATTACCACCATCATATAAACATTTTTACATGTTTTTGGTGTATAATCTCTCCTTAAAACTCAATACTTTCGGAACTTAGAAGATAGAAGATAAAGAATGCATAAAAAGTGGGTTTTTTCTCCCAAAACTTACAAGAAAAAGAAAGAGATGAATATGTTACCTTGTTTGTGGATGAAATGGATGAAGTATCTTCAAAACTCTTGCCAAAATGATGAAGATTAAGAAGAAATTCGGCTGAATATTGGAGGATGTTGGTCACGATTCCAGCATCTTCCTAAATCAAAATGTGGCGTTGGCTGCTACGTTATAAGGGAAATAAAGTTGCGCCTTCACCAAGGCAATTGCTTTTGGTGTAGTGGGTAAGCGCTTGATCCTAACAATTGGTATCAAAGCAGGTCACGGGTTTGAATCCCATGGTGTGCATAATATGCAAGGAGTGCATAATTATGAGAAAGGCATGTTGCGCGGCCATTGACTTCTAACGAAGCTCTTATTAGTACCGGTAGATGTTGGGGGGGGGATTGTTGGTCACGGTTCCATCATCTTCCTAAATCGAAACGTGGCGCTGGCTGCTACGCTATAAGGGAAATAAAGTTGTGCCTTCACCAAGGCAATTGCTTTTGGTGTAGTGGGTAAGCGCTTGATCCTAACACCAGAGGGCTCTGGTTCCAAGGAAAATGAATCCCGAGGCTCTGGTCTTTAGAACCAGAGGCTCTAGTTGTAAAGGGAAGGAAAAGGTGAAAGATAAAATGGTTAAGTGTATGTGAAAAAGTATAATGGATGGGCCTTTAAGACCAGAGGGGGTCTGGTTCCAAAGGCTTTGAATCCAGAGGCTCTGGTCTTTAGAAACAGAGGCTCTGGTTGCAAAGGCGATAAAATCAAGTATGAAAATATGGTTAAGTCCATGTGAAGTGAGAGGCTCTGGTCTTTAGAACCAGAGGCTCTAGTGGTCTTAGAGATGATAAGAAAGATGAATGAAAGGGGAATTTAGCGTGCCAAGTCTTATTTGGAAATCAGAGGTCTCTAGTTGCAAAGGACTTGGAAACCAGAGGCTCTGGTCTTTAGAACCAGAGGCTCTGGTTACATAAAAGAAATGCGATGGTTCCAAAAGGAGCTCTGGTCTCAAAGGATGAGAATCCAGAGGCTCTGGTCTATAGAACTAGAGGCTCTGGTCTCAAAGAGAGAGAATCCAGAGAATCTGATCTATAGAACTAGAGCCTCAGGTTGCGAAGGCAATACTTAGTGAATAAAAGCTAGGTATTTGATTTGGACCAGAGGTCTCTGGGTCCAAAGGCGATGAAAAACTTTAAGCCATATTAAAAGATTTCTTCATGGCCAGAGGCTCAGGTCTTTAGAACCAGAGACGCTGGTTTGGAGTACTTATTGAATATGGCTTCTTGCTATGTATCACTTGTAGGCATAACCATGAGATTTTGAGAATCTCTGATTTAAGAATATTTATTGCCTTTAAGTGGTGAGATTCAGCATACCCATCTTGCTGACTAGGAATAAAAATCTTTTCTCATCAAGAGCATTTGTGAAAATGTCAGCAAGTTGAATCTCAGTAACAAAATACATTTCTATATTTCCTTTTTCAACATTGTCATTCAGAAAATGGTACTTTACATCGATATTCTTGGTCTTGGAATGCTGCACTGGGTTTGCAGAGATTGCTATGGCACTCTTGGAGTCACAGAGGATGGGGACTTTGTCATAATGGAATCCATAGTCCTTAAGCTGAGTTGGGTAGATCAGATAATTCTGCAAGAATTTCCCAAATAAGATCAAATGCGTCCTTTGAATAAAGAATCTAAATTTGATTTTACAGTCAAAGAATCTGAATTATTTATTCTGTTTGGTATAGGTTCTACAATGCTTTGTGCAGATGATAACTGTTGTAGATTGAGTCCTCAACTGATTTTGTTCAGAAATCGAAGATTCATCGAATCTAACGTTGATGCTTTCAATGACAATCTTGGATGACTTGGAAGGCTTTAGACTTTAATGAATAACCAATAAATTAGCCTTTTTATCGTTCCCAAGATTGTCTCGATCATTAAACACGAAACATCTGCATCCAAAAACATGGAATTTTTTTACATTATGTTTTCTTTTATTTATTAACTCATAAACAGTTTTATTGAAGCGCTTGATGATGATCGTTCTATTTTGTGTGAAACAGGCGGTAGACACTGCTTCAGCCCACAAATACAGAGGTAGACCAAAGTAAGCCAACATAGTCCGAGCAACCTTCACTAATATGATGTTTCTTCTTTCAACAACTCCATTTTGTTGCGGAGTTTGAACAGTAGAAACATTATGAGAAATCCCAACAGTTTGTAGAAGACTTTGAAGGGTCTCGTTTGTAAATTCAGGGTCGTTGTCACTTTGAAGCTTTTGAACTGTAAGTTGTAGAAGGACTTGAATGAGTTTGATAAAAGAAATGATCAGCTCCGGCGCATCAGATTTAGCTCTCAGAAACTCTATCCACGTGTATCTTGAATATGCATTAACCATCACAACAATACACTTTTATGTCCAAGCAATTAAGTATGCATTGGTCTACATAAATCCATGTGAATCATTTCAAGTGGAGATTTACAAAATGAAGTAGATTTTGCTTCATGCAAAGATCTTGTAATCTTTCCCATTTCACATGCAAAACATAGTGAGTTCTTATCAAATCTCAGTTTAGGCAGACCAATGACCAAATCACTACTTACAAGTCGATTGATATTTCTGAAGTTCTGATGAGATAATCTTCTATGCCATGTCCAACTGTCTTCTTTTGATGCTTCAGCAATTAAGCGAACCAGTTTTGAAGCAGTCAAAGTTGGAAAATTAATTGCATAAAGATTACCACAGCGTTTAGCTCTTATCACCTACATCCCTTCAGAATCAAAAATGACACAATTGTTAACAAAGAAATTTACATCAAACCCATTATCACAAAAATGACTTATGCTTAGAAGATTATGCTTTAAACCCTCAGCATAGAAAACTTTCTTATTCGTGACAATTCCGTTTGACAATGTTCCATATCCTCTCATAAATCCTTTCTCCTTTTTACCAAATGTGACTATTCCGCCAGGCTTTTCTTTAAATTAGATAGAAGATGTCTGTGTTTTGTCATGTGTCTTGAACATCCCGAGTCTACGTACCACACATGAGAGTCCTGCAAAAGCAATCACGGAGATTTAGATACTCATTTCTAGATGGGTTCTTTTGGGTTAGAAAGAATATTAGAGGATAAAGATTTAACGGGCCATTCATACTTAGCTTTTGAAACCCATTTTCAAACAAATCTAACATCTACAAAATATGGCTCCTCCTTTTTTGGTTTAAAAATATTTTTCTTTAAAGCACTTTTCTTTTCAAGATCTGGGGGACCATTGAAAGCTTTTGTATTGAGCGGGATCTTTGATTTAGAATCATAAATCTTTAATCCTGAAGACTTTTAACACTTGGAATTAACTACAAGGAAGTTTGATCCACAATAATTGCAATGTATATGACGCTTAACAACAAAAATAAGATTCGGATGAGAAATTGTTTTAACATGCTTAAGATCAACATCCAGATTACATTTTTGGTTCACAAGTTTACAATTGCAACTATTTGTATTTGCATATTTCTTTTTACAGAAGATGAATTATTTGAAACATTTTTTTCAATCTTCTACCAAGACTTCCGCTTGCAGCCTTTACCAATCCTTAAAAGTTCTGCAACAGAAAAATATTTTGCCTTAGTCGAGCACTTCGTAGATAAAGATTCAGTTTTAGCAAATTTTGCATTTAAAACAGATTTGACGGTTTTAGGAGCAGCCTTAGAAACATTTTTAGATTTCGTCTTAGAAGACTCCCCTTTCTCAAACTTACTTCCAGAATGATTAATTTTATCAACAATTGTAGTTTTTTATTTAGAGACATTCTGAGCAGCTTCTGAACTTTTGGCAAATGATCTTGAAGTTGTTTTTGAGATCTTTCTCAAGCTTAATGATTTTACTTATAAGCAGAGTCCTTTCATCAAAACACAAACTTAATTCTTTTACCAAATCTTAAATATTTTTCAAATTGGACGCATGCAAATTATCTTTACAGACAACAAGCAAGGTCAATTCAGAAATTTTGCTTTCAAAGTCTTTTGATTTGGATAGAAAATCTGTTAGACCCCAGTAATTAACAAGTGTAAAAGTAATGAAGAACGATAAGTGATGAAAAACCAGAAGATCGATGAAGACAATAAGGCAGAATTGACTAAGTCTGAAGAACAACCAGAGGATCGATGAACAACCAGAGATGCGATGGAAAGAACATTTTCATCAGTCCTCTAGTCAACAACACTTAGAGTTTTCTTTAGCAATTCAACCAGAGGCATACGAAGAAGATATAAAGATAAGCTTGAATCATCATCCCATGAAAGACAGCTGGAGATGACAAATCGACAGCTGGATTTCAAGTTTATCTTTATTTTTATCTTATCCATAGTTTAGACGAACTTTATCCATTAGTAGAAGATTAGCTAAATAGTCTCATTAGATAGTTATCTTCTAATTAGTCTTTTAGTATAAATAGGTGATTAGGCCTATTATAATCAATGTCGCTTTTACGTTTTCATATTAAATAAAGTGAATTTATTAGCACTCAAGATTGTTCTTTGAATGTTCATACATTGTTCTTGAGTGTTCATCATTTTGTTCATTGAGTGAAATCATTGGCACTCAAGATTGTTCTTTGAATGTTCATACATTGTTCTTGAGTGTTCATCATTTTGTTCATTAAAACACTATAATTTGGTTGTTCTTAACTCGATTATTATTGTTCTTAACTTCCAATCAAACGATCATCTAAAAACTCTCAATTCACGTCTTTCACAAAACCTCTTCACCAAAAACGTAAATTTTCTCTCTTCTAAAAATCTCCAATGGCCAACTGGAACTCAACCTACAGTGTTGTTTCCCTCACCAAACCTCCAACTCTTCGAAGAGAAGAGTACCCACAATGGAGGATATGAATGGTGAATTTTCAGGAAGGGATGGACAGAAATCTTCTGCGATCCGTCATGGAGGGTCCCTATGTTCCACAGACTCTTGTTCCAAGAGTTCCAAGAACAAATACAACAGCAGAAATTCCCGCCTACTACATGCCCAAGGACGAAAAAAATTGGGATGAAGACGACATAGAGCGGGTTAAGACCGATAGAAAGGCCAAAAGACTAATAATTATGGCCATACCCAATGAAATCTTTCAATCCCTTGACGCATGTTCCACAGCCAATGAACTATGGGATAAGCTGGCATGCCAATTGGAAGGAGGGGCAAAAACGAAGAAGAATCGTAGAGCTCAATGTCTCAACGAATACACTAACTTCAAGGCTCTTCCTGATGAMCCGATTCAGAAGACGTATGATCGTTTCAACACATTGATTAATCAATGTCGCAGAAACGATATCTCCAGAACAAAAGAAGAAAACAATGTTTTATTCCTTAAAAGTCTCGGCGATGAATGGACACAGCTGTCAATGTCCCTACAAGCAAATCAGGACTTAGACGGCTGGTCACTCCATGACATATACGGAACGCTTGCTGCACAAGAGAACGACATCTTGAAGAAAAAGGTGTCCATCAGTGGACCCTTGGCTCTAGCAGCTGAAGAAAAGGAAGTTTCAAGGACCTCCACCAAAGACCACAAGAAGAAAGGAAAGAAAGCACTAGTGGTGGAATCAGAGTCGGAAGATGAAACATGTGAATAAGATGATGATATCAAAGCATTTGCCAAATCTCTGGCCTTAACAACAAAGCAGTTCCAGAAAAAGTTCATCAAGAAACCCTATGAACGAAAAGAGTTCAAGAGGGAGAGGTACCAGCCATCCTATGAAAAAAAGCCATCTAAATTCCATCAAAGGGAAAACAGAAGAGATGGAAGAGAAGAGAGAGAAGAAATAAGAGAAGATAGAAGAGAGGAGAAGAGAGAAGACAGAGATGGAAGGAAAAATGACCTCCGCTGTTTCAGGTGCGGAAAAATCGGTCATTTTTCAAAAGAATGCAGAGGACGACTAGTAAAGGATGTTGACTACTACAAGAATAAATACAAGTACAATCCTAGAGAGCGAAGCCTGATGGCTGAGAAAGAAAACTGGGTGTCTGATTCTTCATCCGATGAAGAAGACGAAGCACTCAGATGTCTAATGGCCACGTCCAATGCAGAATCCGCCTCCAACTCTGATGATCAGGTATGTAAGTCTACTTCCAATGAAACCAACTCTGCTCCATCTAAGCTAGAGTTAAGGGTGATAAAACTTTCAGAGGATTTCTTTAAATTAAAAGAGAAATTAAGCTTTCAAAAATCTAAAAGACTTAAAGCTGAAAAAGAAGTTAGTTTCTACAAAAGAGAAACTAATCTTCTAACCGAAGAAAAAGATAATCTGGTGAAAGAAAAGACTCGCATCACCGCTCTTAAAAAATCAGAGGAAGAAAAACTTCTGGAAATAAACAAGCGAGTAACCAAAGACTTAGAAAAGAAAATTAAGGCCTTAAAAGAATCTGAGGCAGAGAGACTAAACTCAGTTGCTCTTAAAGATTTCTTTCAAAAGGAAAGG
>NC_037529.1:25889447-25911267 GCF_001531365.2 Cynara cardunculus var. scolymus
CAGCGAGAGACTTTCTCGATTCCGAATCTGAAGAGGAAATAGTGTGTGAATCACCAATAATCATTAAGGATAAAAAGCCTAAAAACTTCAAATCCTCAATGAAAACTGATGTTCCACCATCGATGAAATCTTCGGACAAAGGAAAGGGAAAGCTGAGAAATAGCAACTCTACCAAAGATAACCCTCTTTCTTAAAAAAGGTACAAATATATGTGGACGACATTATATTTGGTTCTTCAAATGCAAAACATTGCGAAAAATTCTCAGAGTTGATGAAAAGCAAATTTGAGATGAGCATGATGGGAGAACTAAATTCTTCCTTGTTCTTCAAATAAGAAAAGCTTCAGAAGGAATTTTCATCAATCAGTCCAAATATGTGACTAACCTTCTGAAAAAATATTATCTCACAACTTCATCATCGATGAGAACACTTATGGCTACAGGAGCTAAGTTATTTGCTGATCCATCAGGCAAACGTGTAGATATAACAACCTACAGAGGCATGATTGGATCACTCCTGTATCTAACTGCTAGTAGACCAGACATTATGTTTGCTACATGTCTTTGTGCAAGATATCAATCAAATCCTAAAGAATCTCGTCTCTCTGCAGTCAAGAGGATCTTTTGATACCTCAGGGGAACTCTTTCATTGGGTCTCTGGTATCCAAAGAACTCTGGCTTTGATCTGATAGCCTACACAGATGCAGATCATCCACATTGCAAGCTTGATAGAAAGAGCACGTATAGAAGCTGTCAACTCTTGGGAAGTTGGATATCCAGAAAACAAAATTGTATCTCAACCTCTACAGCAGAAGCAGAATTAGTTGCTGCTGCTAGTTGTTGTTCACAAGTTCTCTGGATGAAGACTCAACTTAAGGACTATGGACTCCATTATGACAAAATACCCATCCTCTGTGACTCCAAGAGTGCCATAGCAATGTCTGCAAACTAATGCAGCATTCCAAAACCAATCACATCGATGTAAGATACCATTTTAGACAATGTTGAAAAAGGTAATATATAAATGTACTTTGTTCCCATTGAGATTCAACTTGCTGACATTTTCACAAAAGCTCTTGATGAGAAAGATTTTTATTCCTTGTCAGCAAGATGGGTATGCTGAATCTCACCACTTAAAGGCAATAAATATTCTTAAATCAGAGATTCTCAATATCTCATGGTTATGCCTACAAGTGATACATARCAAGAAGCCATAATCAATAAGTACTTCAAACCAGCGTCTCTGGTTCTAAATACCAGAGCCTCTGGCCATGAAGAAATCTTTTAATATGGCTTAAAGTTTTTCATCGCWTTTGGACCCAGAGACCTCTGGTCCAAAGCAAATACTTAGCTTTTATTAACCAAGGATTTCCTTCGCAACCAGAGCCTCTGGTTCTATAGACTCTGGATTCACATCCTTTGAGACCAGAGCCCTTTTGGACTCCATTGCATTTCTTCTATGTAACCAGAGCCTCTGGTTTCCAAGTCCTTTGCAACCAGAGACCTCTGGTTTCCAAATAAAACTTGGCACACTAATTCTCCTATCATTCATCATCTTTAAAACAACCAGAGCCTCTGGATTCATATTCTTTATAACCAGAGCCCCTCTGGACCCAAATAGTCCCCCACCCCCTTTTCTCACTCATGCACTTAACCATTTTTCATACTTCTTTTCATCGCTTCTGCAACCAGAGCCTCTGGTTCTAAAGACCAAAGCCTCTGGAATCATTGTCTTTGCAACTAGTGCCTCTGGTTCTAAAGACCAAAGCCTCTAGAATCATTGTCTTTGGAACCATAGCCCTCTGGTCTCAAAGGCCCATTCATATGCATATCCATTTGCATACTTAGCCATATTTCATAAATCTTTTCATCTAGACCAGAGCCTCTGGTTGTATAGACCAGAGCCTCTGGTCACCTCAATCCATATAGTTATTGTTTCAAGAGGGAGTTTCAAAAACTCAAATCCTATCCACATGCATCATTTGAGGGGGAGCTATTCATTCACCAAGCATCTCCATTGCATAAGTATGCATTTTCCATACCAGAGCCTATGGTTCTACTATCCAGAGCCTCTGGACACCTAAATGCTAAATTATGAATACCATGTGCATTTCACCAGAGCCCCTCTGGTTCTACATAATGAATACTACATTCTTCTCCATACATTGACTCTCACTGACACCGGCGTACCACTAAAGTACGTCCAACAGTATTGGCAGACCTGCGAATTTGACCCTGAAAGCCATGGGATAATGGGSGACATTGACGCCCCAAACGACAGGATTTGCTCGCTCAAAATCTTGTGGGCAAAAGTATCCCGAGTTCTATGCATTCCCACTCATCGAGAACTCGGCATCAAGCAATATGCCGAGCCACCCACCACCTCCGACATCCTACAGTTCATCCACATGCTAGGTTACAATCGTGACCTACGCAATGCCTCCGACTTCAAAAGGCAATGTTTACCGCCAATGTGGAACATGTTCTTCTCCATATTGAACAGGGCCCTCACCTGCAAACTGGGGTCGATGGACCAGGGCAACATCAACATCATGACCATCATGTACGGACTATTCTTCAACATCCCTCTCGACTACGCCTTTCTCATATACAATGAGATCCACACGGCCGTAGTCAAGAAATGCAAGCTCCAGGTGACCGGCAAGCCCCTTACCTCCGTTTTATTTCCTTGTTTCCTCGCTCTATTCATAGGGGATGCGATGAGGAAACATAGCCTCCGGGCCGAAGAACCATTCACCCCCATCTTCAAAATGCATGGCCATCACCCCACTCTATTGAAGGAAGGATACACCACCAACAGACCCATCTCTAGATCCATGCTCAGTGTCATTCCAGAGACATCTGAGATACGCAGAACCTACAAACGCTCTCTGTTGTCCCATTAACCAAGGGCAACTACCCCAGAGCGAATAGAGCCGTCCCCAGAAACAAGCGAGGGATCATAGGAGGAATCTTCATCGGATGATGAAGATGATGATGATGATGATGATGATGACACTCCTCATGCATCCCCCGGCCCTACTCAAGCAAATCCCCCTCCCACTTCCCAAAGGGCAACCACCACATCTACCCCTGGCGATCAAGGCCAAAGGGGTATTGAACAAGGACCACACAGTCCAATCCCACAACCAGCCAGCCATCTAAAGGCCATTCTTCGGGCCTCTGGACCTATCGCCCCTCTCCCAACGGAGAGGCGATGAAGACATAAGAGCCCCATCGCCTCAAGGCCCGATAGTACCACCCACACACCCAGAAGAATGTGTTGCTTCTGCCTTTTATGAACCCCAAGATCGTTTAAAGAGATCTTCCTTTCGTGCACCACAACCCCCTTCGATACTTGATCTAGCGAAGGGGAAACACACTTACTTCTCTTACCCGGCCTCTGAAGCCGACGAGGAAGAAGAAGTTGTCGCAACATCTGGAGATAGCTCCTCACTTGAGGGCTATCAAGGACATGATGGAAGTCCTTCAAGGCCAACGTTTTCACAAGGCATTGAAGGTGCCTCAGGAGCAGAGGCTCAACCTGCAACATCCGTTGCTACAGGGGTTACCCCCACAGCAGATCGGGTCACAAGGGCTGAGTTCCAAGCCTTTGTTGACTTAGTTCATCGGTCCTTGGAAGACTAAAACTCATCATCCAAGGGATTGTTGACAACCCACCATCAATCGATACCTCCACCCTTCAACAATCCCTTGGCACCCTTCAACAGACCCTCAGCACCCTTACCAACCAAACCAGAGACAATACCACCCGTCTCCAAATGCTCCAACAAACCATAACCCAACACCACAACACCATCTCCTCCCTTTGCCACCCAAAGAAACCAACTCCTCATCCACTCAATCGCCACCCTCACGGCCCAGGAAACTGCAACCGATGAGACCATAGCCACCATAACCACCCAAATAAACACCATCATCCAAACCCTCAACGCCCTACCCGCAACAATCCTCACCCAACTCCCTCAACCAACACTTCCACAAACATCTTCATCAATCGATGAAATCCTCACCTCCCTCACCACCCAAATGGCCAACATCTAAACCACCTTAACCCAACTCCCAGCCACCATGCTAGCCAACATACCCCAACCACCACCACCTCCACCTCCCTCTGCAGGCCCATCCTTTGATGCAGCCTTCTCCTCCTTCACTGCAGAGGTGAGGAATCTCCTCACCAACCTTCCCCATCCTCTATTAACATCCGCCACCACCTCTGTGCCACCACCACCCACATCAAGCACAGATTTTGCCACCAGAGCCGACCTTCGGGATCTGTCCAAGGAACTTATCTCATCGTTCAATGAGATAAGTGCAAAGTTTGCCGCCAGGTCGGTTGAGCCTACCAACAATCAATCGAAGGGGTGGATCAAATACAATAAAAAGGGTAAAAATCAAAAGGGAAATAAAAGGTTTGCTTTATATATTTATTATATTTTTTTGTCTGTGATTTGTTGCACTGAGGAAGAGTCTACTACAATAGAAAGATTGAACCAACACTCTCCTTCGCACCATGGAACACCGGTGCAACAAGGATCGGGTGCATATTTTGGCCAAGCATATACGGCTTTGGAAGAAGAACAGGTCAAAGGCCTCCTTCTCATCAAGACGTCCCCTCAAACAACGAAGGCATGAGGATCCAGACCCCGATGATCAAGGTCTCGGTCCTCATGAGGGGGAGAGACAGGCCACCGCTCTACAAGCAATGGAGTCCGCTGCACCCTCAACATCCCATCACCAATAACAAAACCCACCATTTCCATCACCCCAAACACAACAATCCCCTTCAACCCAAGCAAGGGAACCAGAGGCTCAACCCTCTGAAGATGTACTTAATGTACATGTTCCCCTTGCTACCACACCTGAACCCATCGCGTTGAGTTCCTCAACCGATGAAAATCCAACCAGCCCACCAACAGAAACCAACCAACCTTTTACTCCATCACCAACACCAGACCTACCATTAATCCCATCACCAACCCCTCACGATACACAACCTCTCATCACCCAACCCAATGAACTTTAGCCAACCCAAGAAACCATCCTCTAGCCAACCGATACACAACCCTCTACCCATACACAACCCCCAACTGATACACAACTCTCTACCCAAACACACCCCTAACCGAACAAACCACGGTGTAAGCGGACATTCCCTCTACATCTAGGCATCCTCCGCAGAGCCTAGTCGATGAAATAATATAGAACATGGAGTCGCTAATGAGACGTCCAGAGATATCACGAAGGGAACCCATCATGATGGAGAATATCCATCGATACATGTACCACAATATCGATGAAAGCCTATCCCTAAATCTTCCAGTTCTTTCACCAGAATCCATGGACCTCCTACATCATCGATTTGTTAGACTGACTACCCAACCACCACAAGCTGTCTTCTCAAACGATGGGATAAGGAAGGTAATAGATATAAAAATGAGGACCTTCGCCAACAGAGCAATAAGATATATTGAGTACATGGTGGAGAGAACTCACGGTCAGGTCAGCGTCTTCAACGATAATAACTTGATCAATCTCAACCCCTACGACTTGATCAAACTTTATGAGTTCAAAGCTCAGCGATAGGATCAAGGAATAAGATTTGGAGTGGCAAACAGAGTGATAGTTAAGACGATGGAGACCCTGGTGAAGCACAGAGCAAAGAGTGATTTTCAAATTGCTCTACATTTGGGTATCGAGAGACTCTCCTGCACCCCATCGGATGAAGACTTTCCTGGCCTGCAGGAGAAGAGATCTGCCTCTGTCTTAACTTAACCCGAGCTTGGACTTGTCTTCAAGAATGAGTTCGAGGTAAATAAATTATTCAGACTAACTGAAGCCTTCAAGTATTCAACCGATACACTTGAGTGGTTTCAGAAGGTTATTAGAGAAAGACTGGGCAGATTTTATGTGCCAAGAGAAGATGGGAATCAACTCATTCATGAGATATCGACAGTCCTTAGTTATTGAAGACTGCTCCTGCGCTTCTGGGATATATCTCAAGGGAGATCATGAATGAAGTTTTAAAATTTTTGCCTTATTGTAAATCTTCATTTCCAGTACTGTAAGAATTCATCATCCAATGGAAATTTGGAATTTAATGTTTTTCTTTAGATTAGTCTCTGTTCATTAAATCTGTTCGTAGATTAGTTTATGTTCTTTCTTTACTTAAGGAAAGATTGTTACACCCCAATAATTAACAAGTGTAAAAGTAATGAAGAACGATAAGTGATGAAAAACCAGAAGACCGATGAAGACAATAAGGCAGAATTGACTAAGTCTGAAGAACAACCAGAGGATCGATGAACAACTAGAGATGCGATGGAAAGAGCAGTTTCATCAGTCCTCTGATCAACAACACTTAGAGTTTTCTTCAGCAATTCAACCAGAGGCATACGAAGAAGATATAAAGATAAGGTTGAATCATCATCCCATGAAAGACAGTTGGAGATGACAAATCAACAGATGGATTTCAAGTTTATCTTTATTATTAGCTTATCCATAGTTTAGATAAACTTTATCCATTAGTAGAAGATTAGCTAAATAGTCTCATTAGATAGTTATCTTCTAATTAGTCTTTTAGTATAAATAGGTGATTAGGCCTATTATAATCAATGTCGCTTTTACGCTTTCATCTTGAATAAAGTGAATTTATTAGCACTCATAATTGTTCTTTGAATGTTCATACATTGTTCTTGAGTGTTCATCATTTTGTTCATTAAAACACTATAATTTGGTTATTCTTAACTCGATTATTAGTGTTATTGAAAGATCTGAGATCTACAAAATCATTTTCAGCTTTATCGTGTAAATACTTTTCAGCATGCAGTTCTTCTTCAAGATCAGAAATAGTTTTCAATTTCAAATTAATTTCAGAATTTGAATGCATATTCACATCCTAATCGGTACTTTCTTCCATCTTGTCTGAATCATAAACCACCTCTGTTTCCAACTCAGAATCAGACTCATTTAATAGATTTTCAAACGATTCAGAAGTCATTGATTTTATAAACTCGGAAATTTTTTCAGAATTGTTTTTCAGATGATTAAAAAATAGATGAAGTTTGAACTTTTTCAGTTGGATATACGAATCAATTTCAGTATATGAAAATATGATTTCTCTAGTTTCATAACTCGAATTAAGATCACCATATTTCATTCCAATTGATTTAAAATTTAGCTTTTCAGAAGATTTTTCATCATTTTTATCACTATCATCTTTATCAAAAACAGGTGATTCAGTTCCAGATTTGACAAAGATTTCCTTTACAGTAGGAATTGCAAATTTTGCCAACCCCCTTTTGTCAAAATCGTACAAAGATTGAGGGGCATTTTACAAAGTATCATTTCCTGTAAAACCCAAACCCATTTGAGGATTATAAAAACGAATATCTTTTGGGTTGTTTGTCAAAATTTGTAGCGTTTGCTCAGACTGGCCTCTTTTGTAGTTAATATCCTCCAACTATTTAATTTTACCATAAAGCTTCAATCTTTCAGCAAAAATAACATCAAATTTCAACTGAATGTTATCATGCTCACACTGAACAATACTTAATTTCTTTTTAAGCAACGGAAATTCAATTTCAATCTTAATCTTTTCAGATTTAAGAATTTCTTTTTCTTCTCTTAGACCCTCACTCAAGCATTTAAAAACCACAACTTTCTTCTCAAAATTTCAACATTAAATTTCTTTCACCTTTTAATCTATCTTTTAAAACTTTAAACTCAAAATTCATATTCTCAATTTCCTTCATAAGTTTATCATTTAAGAAAATTACCTCATTCTCGTTCTCAGATGATGAGCCTTCGGCTTCAATTCTTGCCATTAAGCACATGTTTACCTAGGTAAAATGAGCAGCTTCATCATCTGACGAGTCACCTCTTCAGCTACCAAAGCTTTGCCGTCCTCAAGGGCTTTTGCCATATTAGCCTTCTTGAGATAGTAGTTTGAATCTTTGCACTTCTTAAACTGACAATCTTTGATGTAATGACCAGGCTTTCCACAATTAAAGCGTCTACTCATTTCAGATTGAGCATCATTGTGGTCTCTGGTTTTTCCAAACTTTTTAGGCCTGGCCTCCTTTCCTTTACTCTTATCAAGATTTACAAACTTCTTCTTCTTCCCGAACCTCTTCTAAAACTTTTGTATCAACAAAGCAAGTTTCTTTGAGAACCCTCTGATGTCATCATCTGAGTCAGTAGAGGAATCTTCATTTGATTCACTCTCTGTCTGTTCAGATAACTCTGTGTTCAGAGACTTGGAACTCTTTTCTTCATTTTTACCCTTTCCTTGCTTCCCTAACAGAAGAGCTAAGGAGTCATCCACCTTCTTCTTTTTAGTCATCAACTCTATGACAGTTTCCTCTTGCTCGTACAGGACACTGTAAAAGATCATGAATGTCTTCTTCAGACATATTCTTATTCATTTACAGATTCACTGCAAGAGAGTTCCATTCCGACATGAAATTCTTCAACAACTTCAAATTAATCTCAGACATGGTCTTCTGAATACCATTCCTCCTCAGGTCATTTATAATAACATTAATTCTATTATAGGATTAAGTAATGGTTTCATTCTCACAAGCCTTGAATCCCTCATAAGCATGATGCACTGATTCATCCGTGTCTAAATAGACTTTTCACTTCCTAACATCTGCTTCTCCAACTCCTCCCATAACTCTTTTGCTGAACCTCTGCAATCAACTTGGTTGAAAAGTTTACTAGCAATGGCCATCAACATATAAGTCAAAGCTTTCTTGTCAATGAGGACTCTCTCTTTCTCAGTTTCAGTGTAGTATTGTGGATATGTCTTTATTTTGGAAGCAGGTAGGACTATTCCATCGGCGGTAGTCTACTGAGATAGATCAATATAACTAATGAGAGGTCCATTCTTTATCGATTCCATCAGCTTTTCATCCTTATTGTAAAGAAAATGAACCATCTGAACTTTCCATTGCATATATATATATTCTCCAACAGCAAGAACTGGAGGCTTAGAGTCAGATCCGATACTCAACATATCTTTTGACATTATTCTGACTTAAAAAAATGATATTTTCAGAAAAATTGACAAAGCCTGGATTTGAAATCTTTAAGAATAATATTCCCCTTCTGCGATTTAGAACGGGGGTCCTGCTACCTGGTTAGCGGGTGGGGTCAAGGGGTAAGGCCCCAATTTTTTTTACAATTAAGAAAAATGAATTACCCCACTTCCCTTAGAAAAACACTCAGCAAAATCAATGAAACCAACTCTGCTCCATCTGAGCTAGAGTTAAAGGTGATAAAACTTTCAAAGGATTTCTTTAAATTGAAAGAGAAATTAAATTTTGAAAAATCTGAAAGATTAAAAGCGGAAAAAGAAGCAAGTTTCTACAAAAGAGAAACTGATCTTCTAACCGCAGAAAAAGCCGAACTTGCTAAGGAAAAGACTCGCATCACCACACTTAAGAAATCAGAGTAAGAAAAACTTCTAGAACTAAACAAACGAATAACTAAGGACTTAGAAAAGAAAACCAAGGCCTTAAAAGAATCCGAGGCAGAGAGACTAAACTTAGTTGCTCTTAAAGATTTCTTTGAAAAGGAAAGGGAGATCCTTCACCAGAAGCTTCAAACCAATGAACTTCTGATGAAGAAGTACAAAGATGCCCAAGATGTTTATGAGAAGTTAAACGGTCAAACGAACAGTCAAGGGATTGGATTCAATGAATTGGACTCCTTCATCGAATCAAAGAAATCCACCCATGAATCCACTTTCAAAYTTGGATGCATTCAGAAACCCGACTTTATCCCGAAACCAAAAGCAAATTTTAAAAGAGTTAAAGTCGATGGAAAAACTGTCGTTTTAAGACAGGATTTTGAAAATGTGGTGTACGAGAGCAGTACATGTAAGAATTCTGATAAAAGGAATGACACCTCCAAATCATAGACCGATGGAAACCTTATGGTCAAAATCAAAGTCTCTGGGTGTCAATTCTACTTCATCAGCAAGTACTGTTGATGAAAAGGAGAATCCTAATGAGGAACCATCAACTGATGAGTCGATGAACCATCCGAGTAAAACCAAAAGTTCAGCTAAGTCAGAATCGATGGAACCTAAACAGATCACTCTGAAGCATAAACCTCTGAACCTACACCTCCTACAAACATCCATGCTAATTTTGATTTCGACAAATCAGCGAGAGACTTTCTATTCCAAATCTGAAGAGGAAACAGTATGTGAATCACCAGTAATCATGAAGGATAAAAAGCCTAAAAACTTCAAATCCTCAATGAAAACTGATGTTTCACCATCGATGAAATCTTCGGACAAAGGAAAGGGAAAGCTGAGAAATAGCAAATCTGCCAAAGATAACTCACAAGGCCCTAGTACACCCTTCAAGTTCATTAAGTTTACTCGTGAGCAAAAACAGAAGTGGCCTGCCTCTAAGAAAACTAACTACCACTTTTCCTCTCATTCAGCTGAATAAAAGCAGTCCTTCCTCAAGAGAAAAGAAGTAAAGACAAAGACCCCTTCACATAAAAAATATGAACTAGATAGGAAGTTTGTAAAAATAACCGATGCTAGGACATGATTTACAACCCCTGCATTTACATCTTTATTTTCATCGAATAAAAAGAATGTTAGACATTCATGCCCAAAGTATAATAATTGTCAATGTTTAGCTCTTTTACAAAACCTGAGGACTCACATGTTGACACTTCGCTGCATATTCTCACAACACGTTTATTGCTTCAAAGTTAAAACCAATGAGAACGTGAAAAAGCCCAAGTCCAAGGGCAAGGGAAATGCTAATAAACCAAAGCCTGCAAAGGCTAAGGGAAATGAAAAGAGAGTGGTATCTCCTACTAACAAACGTGGACCCATTAAGAAATGGGTACCTAAAACCCCTTAATTTGTCTTGCAGGACCAGCATGTGCAACCATGGTACATGGATTCAGGTTGCTCCAGGCACATGACTGGTGGCAAAAGTCAGATGACCTCCTTCATCGAAAAATCTGGAGGATCTGTCACTTTTGGAGACAACATCAAGGGAACCATCAAGGGATGCGGAACACATAAGCCAGTTCTGCGACAAGGGTCTTGAAGTCAGGTTCCGCAAAGGTTTATGTATCATAGAGACAAAGCCCGGTCAAACCATTATCAAGGCCAAGAGAGAAGGGAATTTCTATCTTCTGGGTTGAATTTGTGAAGAAGAAATCAGATGTTCCTGACCTACTCATTGGGGTGATAAAAAGGCTCCAAGTCCTTCTACAACGAAAACTCATTAAAATTAGAAGCGACAATGGAACTGAATTCAAAAATGCCAGAATCAATGAATACCTCATCAATGAAGGCATCACACAAAACTTTTCAGCAGCTAGAACTCCACAACAGAATGGAGTGGTGGAACGCAGGAACAGAACCCTCGTGGAAACAGCAAGGACTATGCTTGCTTCATCGGAGTTACCTATCACATTCTGGGCTGAAGCTATTTCCAATGCCTGCTTCACTCAGAACCGATCTATCATCAACAAGAGGCACTAGAAGACACCTTATGAGCTCATCAATCAAATAAGACCAAATGTCAAATATTTTCATGTCTTTGGGTGTAAATGCTTTGTACTCAACGATAGGGAATATCTTGGCAAGTTCGACAAGAAAGCTGTTGAAGGGATCTTTCTGGGCTATTCTCAAACTGCCAAGGCCTACAGAGTCTACATCAAAAGGACAAGATTGTCATCGAAAGCATCAATGTGTCCATTGATAAGTCCACACCAATGACTTCTGAACACAACAGTTCAGAACTCAGACTTCAAAGGAGAGCATCTGATTCATCACTTGGCAAACCCAATGAATCAGAGTTAACTCATTTATTTGAAGACATCTTCGACGAAGAAGTAATCTCTGGACATGCACCAACTGCAAAATCCACTTCCAGAACCGATGAAGAACATGAAGTCTCCAATGCTAAAGGTACACCTCTTACTGAAACTCATGTTACTTCACCTTCTACTTTTTCTGTGTCTTCAGATCAAGATCAAGAACCAGAGTCTAACTCTAGAGATGATGTCTTCGAGGGGGAGCAAGCAGTCCCATCAGTCAATGAAGAACTGCATCCTGTTGCTCCAGAACACCAATCAAGCACCAAATGGACAAAAGATCACCCATACCACCAAATCATTGGTGATCCAACATCTGGTGTCAAGACAAGATCTGCCACTGCCAATGAATGTCTCTTYGCCAASTTTCTGAGCATRATAGAAYCAAAGAAAATTTCAGAAGCCCTACAAGACCCAAACTGGATAAACGCGATGCAAGAAGAATTACTCCAGTTTGAAAGAAACAAAGTATGGTCCCTTATGCCTCTACCTAAAGAGAAGACGACCATAGGAACCAAATGGGTCTTCCGAAACAAGAAGGACGAAGATGGCATAGTCATAAGAAACAAAGCCAGGCTTGTTGCCAAGGGCTACTGCCAGGAAGAATGGATTGACTACGATGAAACATTCGCTCCCGTCGCAAGACTTGAGGCCATCCGGATATTCCTAGCCTATGCAGCTCACAAAGGCTTCAAGGTTTATCAGATGGATGTAAGTCTGCCTTCCTAAATGGCAAACTTCAAGAAGAAGTATACGTACATCAGCCTCCTAGGTTTGAAGATCCAAAACATCCAGATTACGTCTACTTTTTGGACAAAGCTCTCAATGGGCAGAAGCAAGCACCCAGGGCCTCGTATGAAACACTATCCACCTTTCTCATCAATAATGGTTTCGAAAAATGTACAATCGATACAACCCTCTTTCTCAAAAAGCACAAAAGTGACATATTACTTGTTCAAATATATGTGGATGACATCATATTTGGGTCTACAAATGCAAAACATTGCGAAAAATTCTCAGAGTTGATGAAAAGCAAGTTTGAGATGAGTATGATGGGAACTCTAAGTTTCTTCCTTGGTCTTCAAATAAAACAAACTTCAGAAGGATCTTTCATCAATCAGTCCAAGTATGTGACTGACCTTTTGAAGAAATACTCCCTCTCAAATTCATCATCGATGAGAACACCTATGGCTACAGGAGCTAAGTTATTTGCTAATCCATCAGGCAAACCTCAAAGGCATGATTGGATCACTCATGTATCTAACTGCTAGTAGACCAGACATTATGTTTGCTACATGTCTTTGTGCAAGATATCAATCAAATCCTAAAGAATCTCATCTCTCTGCAGTCAAGAGGATCTTTAGATACCTCAAGGGAACTCCTTCATTGGGTCTCTGGTATCCAAAGAACTCTAGCTTTGATCTAATAGCCTACACAGATGCATATCATGCAGGTTGCAAGCTTGATAGAAAGATCACGTCTAGAAGCTGTCAACTCTTGGGGGACAAGCTGGTCAGTTGGACATCCATAAAACAAAACTGTGTCTCAACCTCTACAGCAGAAGCATAATATGTTGTTGCTGCTAGTTGTTGTTCACAAGTTCTCTGGATGAAGACTCAGCTTAAGGACTATGGATTCCATTATGACAAAATTCCCATCCTCTGTGACTCCAAGAGTGCTACAGCAATCTCTGCAAACCCAGTGCAGCATTCCATGACCAAGCACATCGATGTAAGGTACCATTTTCTGAAAGACAATGTTGAAAAAGGTAATATAGAAATGTATTATGTTCCCACTGAGATTCAACTTGCTGACATTTTCACAAAATCTCTTGATGAGAAAAGATTTTTATTCCTAGTCAGCAAGATGGGTATGCTGAATCTCACCATTTAAAGGCAATTAAAGTTCTTAAATCATAGATTCTCAATATCTCCTGGTTATGCCTATAAGTGATACAAAGCTATAAGCCATCATCAATAAGTACTCCAAACCAGCGTCTCTGGTTCTAAAGACCAGAGCCTCTAGCCATGAAGAAACATTTTAATATGGCTCAAAGTTTTTCATCACCTTTGGAACCAGAGACCTCTGGTCCAAAGCAAATACTTAGCTTTTATTCACTAAGTATTACCTTCGCAACCAGAGCCTCTGGATTCTCTCTCTTTGAGACCAGAGCCTCTGGTCCTATAGACCAGAGCCTTTGGATTCTCATCCTTTTAGACCAGAGCCCTTTTGGACTCCATCGCATAACATCATTTATGTAAACAGAGCCTCTGGTTCTAAAGACCAGAGCCTCTGGTTTCCAAGTTCTTTGCAACCAGAGATCTCTGGTTTCCAAATAAGGCTTGGCATGCTAAATTCACTTTTCATTCATCTTTAATAGCATATCCAAGACAACCAGAGCCTCTGGTTCTAAAGACCAAAGCCTCTGGATTCATACTCTTTGGAACCAGAGCCCCTCTGGACCCAAAGAGTCCTCCCCCCTTTTTTCTCACTTACATACACTTAACCATATTTTCATACTTCTTTTCATCGCCTTTGTAACGAGAGCATCTGGTTCTAAAGACCAGAGCCTCTGGATTCATTGTCTTTGGAACCAGAGCCCTCTACTCTCAAAGACCTATTCATATGCACATCCATTTGCATACTTAAGACTTTTTTCATACATCTTTTCATCTTCATTCATAACCAGAGCTTCTAGTTGTATAGACCAAAGCCTCTGGTCACCTCAATCGACATGGTTATTATTTCTAAGGGGAGTTTTCCAACACTCAAATCTTATCTACATACCAGAGCCTCTGGTTCTACTATCTAGAGCCTCTGGACACTTAAATGCTACATACACCGTGTATATAACCAGAGCCTTTCTGGTTCTACATAATGGATTACCCATGATTAAACAGAGCCTCTGGTTTGTCATCCAAGGCTTCTCTATCATACAATCCAACATTTCATCGATGAATTCATTCATCAATAATCAACCAGAGCACCTCTGGTTCCCCATCAAAAAGGTTATGTTCAACCAGAGCTCCTCTGGTTACATGACAATCAAAAACCCATCTCTAATTGAATTTTTTTTAAGATTATACAAAATTGCAGCTTTTGTGACTAAAAACTATATAACATGGGTTTTTAGAAGACCAAAACTTCGTAATTAGTATTAATCTTATAATTATATGGAATTTTAAATATAAATTGTTTTTGGATTAATATTTCAAGAGATATTATTTAGAATAATTTTTAATTACTTCAAATAAACAAAACGTCATACTCCCACGCGCCTAACACCATATACATACGTCATCCTCCCACACGCCTGACACCATATACAGCATGTTCCCCATGAACCGTTTCAAATGATCCTTCCCTATCCCCGCCTTGACATGTGTCCTCCAACATTAAGGGCATATACAATCAAGACGGCTCACGATCTCCAAATCAACTCACCTTTTGCCAAACGCCTTCACCTTTCATGATTATTATATTTAAATAATCAGAAAACCGTTTCATGTTCTCCTCCCCCCACCTATATATACCCTTCTTCTACCTCCATTCACCCGTTACGCTTCCTAAAACCTGCAAACAGACTTTGACGAACAAACTTACCTGCAACTTCATTCGTAGTGGCTTCCTCCGCATCACACGAGTCCAACAACAACGATAGCCATGTTCAATCCACCAGCGCCGACAGCCAAACAATAGTATTCCTACCAATGAAACCCAACAATCATGCCATCGAACTTCGAACCAACCTGTTCGACAACAGGTTTGCCGTGATGATCGAGTTCTTCCGTAACTGCATCCTTTTACCAGCCTTGACTCTAACCGACAATGGCATGTCTTTAAAGTACGTCCAACAATACTGACAGACTTACGAGTACGACCCTGACAGCCGTGGAATAATGGGGGACATCGACGCCCCAAATGACATGATCTGCTCGCTCAAGACCTCTCGGGCAAAAGTCTCTAGGGTTCTGTGTATTCCCACCCGACGAGAACTTGGCATTGACTAATATGCCGACCAACCCACCACCTCATACATCCTCCGATTCATCCAAATGCTAGGTTACAATTGTGACCTATGCAACGCCTTCGATTTTAAAAGGCAGTTTTTGCCGCCAATGTAGAACATGTTCTTTTCCATATTGAACATGGCCCTCACCTGCAAGCTAGGGTCGATGGATCAAGGCAATATAAACATAATGACAATTATGTATGGACTCTTCTTCAACATCCCTCTTGACTATGCTTTCCTCATATACAATGAGATCCACTCAGCGATAGTCAAAAAGTGCAAGCTCCAGGCAACCGGCAAGCCCTTGACTTCTGTTTTGTTTCCTCGTTTCCTATCTCTCTTCATAGGGGATGCGATGAGGAAACATAACCTACCGGCCTAGGAACCATGCACTCCCCTCTTCAAGATGCATGGCCATCGACCTACACTCTCAAAGGAAGGATACACCATCAACAGGCCAATCTCCAGAGCCATGCTTAGTGTCATCCCAAATACATCTGAGATCCGAAGAACTTACGAACGCTCTCTGCTGTCCCATGAACCAAGGGCAGCTACCCCAGAGCGCATTGAATCGTCCCCTCAGTCACCCTTCAACAATCCCTTGCCACCCTTGCAACCCAAACCCGAGACAATACAACCCGTCTCCAAATACTGCAATAAACCGTAACCCAACATCACAACACCTCCTCCTCCCTTGCCACCCAAAGAAGCCAACTCCTCATTCACTCCATCGCCACCCTCACGGCCCAGGCAACTGCCACCGATGAGACCCTAGCCTCCATAACCACCCAGATAAACACCATCTTCCAAACCCTCAATGCCCTACCAGCCACCATAATCTCCCAAATCCCTCAACCAACCCCACCTCAAACAACTTCATCAATCGATGAAACCCTAGCCTCCCTCACCAACCAAATGGCCACCATACAAACCACCCTAAACCAACTCCCAGCCACCATACTAGCCAACACCCCCCAACCTTCACCACCTCCACCTCCACCTCCACCTCCTTCTGCAGGCCCATCCTTCAATGAACCTTTCTCCTCCTTCATTGCAGAAGTGAGAAATCTCATTGCCAACCTTCCCATTCCTCCATCTACATCAACCACCACCTCCGTGCCACCAACCGCTTCATCATCAAGAATGGAGTTTGCCACCAGAGCTGATCTCAGGGCTCTGTCCAAAGCACTAATCTCATCATTCAATGAGATAAGTGCCAAGTTTGCTGCCAGGGCGGTTGAGCCTACCAATGCGTTGAAGAAGAGTCTCTTACAACAGCAAGATCGAACGAACTCTTTTCTTTGCTCCATGGAACTACAGCGCAACAAGGATCGAGTGCGCACATTGGCTGATCACATACGGCTATGAAAGAAAAACAGGAACATGGCCTCCTACTCATCAAGTTGCCCCCTCAAAAGGAGAAGGCATGAGGATCCAGACCCCGATGAACATGGTCTCGGTCCTCATGAGGGGGAGAATCAGGCCACCACTTAACAACCAATGGAATCTACTGCACCTTCATCATCCCATCACCAAACACAAAACCCACCATCATCACCAAACCAAGGAACCCAAGCAAGGGAACCAGAGGCTCAACCCTCTGAAGATGTACATAATGTACATGTTCCCCTACCTGAACCCATTGTGTTGAGTTCCTCATCCGATGAAAATCCATCAACCCCACCAACAGAAACCAACCCTTCTTTCACTACATCACCAACAACAAGCCTACCATTAACCCCATCACCAACCCCTCGCACTACAGAAACCTTTCATCATTCTACCCAATGAACCTGAACAAATAAACATCCAACCTTCTTCACCTCAACAACCTCAAGCCCAAACACAACCCAATGAACCTGAACCACCCAGACAAGAGCCAACCCAAGAAACCATCCCATTTCCAACCCAAACATACCCCTCAACCGATACACAACCCATAACCCAAACTCAACCCCCAACCGAACCAACTGAGGTGCATACGGACATTCCCTCTTCATCAAGGTACCCTCCGCAGAGCTTAGTCAATGAGATCATTGAGAATATGGAGTCTCTAAGGAGACGTCCGGAGATGCCACGAAGGGAACCAGTAATGATGGAAAATATCCATCAGTACCTATACCACGATCGCGATGAAAGTTTGACTCTCAAACCTCTAATTCTATCGCTAGAATCCATGGACCTCCTACACCATAGGTTTGTTAGATAGACTACCCAACCACCACAAGCGGTCTTCTCAAACGATGGAATAACGATGGTGATGGATATAAAGATGAGGACCTTCGCTAACAGAGTTATAAAATATGTCGAGTACATAGTGGAGAGATCCCATGGTCAGGTCAGCGTCTTCAATGACAATGACTTGATCAATCTCAATCGCTATGACTTGATCGACCTTTATGCATTCACAACTCAGCGATAGGATCAAGGCATAAGATTTGGGATGGCAAACAGAGCAATTGTGAAGACGATGGAGACCCTGGTGAAGCATCAAGCCAAGAGTAATTTTCAAATTGCTCTTCATTTAGGCATCGAAAGACTCTCCTGCACTCCACCTAATGAAGACTTCCCTGGCCTGCAGGAGAAGAGATCTGCTTCTATCTTAACTCAACCCTAGCTTGCACTTGTCTTCAAGAATGAGTTCAGGGTAAAGAAATTTTTCAGACTAACTGAAGCATTCAAGTATTCAACCGACACACTTGAGTGGTTTCAAAAAGTTATCAGAGAGAGACTGGGTAGAACTCATGTGCCAAGGGAAGACGAGAAACAACTCATTCATGAGATATCTACAGTCGTCAGTTATCGAAGACTGCTACTGCGCTTCTGGGAAATATTTCAAGGTAGAACATGAATAGAGTTTTAAAGTTTTTTCCTTAAATTGAAATGTCTTTGCTTCCAGTACTGTAAGAATTCATCATCCAATGAAAATTTGGAAATTGGTGCTTTTCTTTAGATTAGTCTCTGTTCTTCAATATTGTTCATAGATTAGTTTACGTTTGTTTTTTCATTACTTAGGGGGAGACTGTTAGACCCCATAATTCATAAGTGTAAAAGTAATAAAGAATAATAAGTGATGAAGAACCAGAAGACCAATGAAGACATTAAAGCAGAATTGACCAAGTCTGGAGAGCAACTAGAGGGTCGATGAATCGACCAGAGATGCGATGGAAAGAGCATCTTCATCACCCCTCTGATCAACAACACTTAGAGTTTTCTTCAGCAGTTCAACCAGAGGCATACGATGAAGATATGAAGATAAGGTTGAATCATCATCCCATGGAAGACAGCTGGAGATAACTAATCGACAGTTGGATTTCAAGTTTATCTCGATTTATAGCTTATCCATGCTTTAGATAAACATTATCTTTCCTAGAAGATTGGCTAGATAGTTTTACTAGATAATTATCTTCTTATCACTAGTATAAATAGGTGATTAGGTGTAACATCTAATTTCTAATATGCCCAATTATTTGCTTAGTATATTTAATTATTAGGTTAAATAGAACTTATGATTTAGTGGGAGTTTGGGTCTGAAGTTTTAGAATTTTATTTCTTAAGAATATATTAGAGGATTTGGGAAAAATTTTACGCCAAATAGATACGTAAAACTGATTTTTCTTGGGAGTTATTTTCTGGAATATTTTTGTTTGGATGTTATAGATTATCTCTTTATAAACGTGTAGGCGAAAACCTCATAGAAAACGGAGGTTCGAGCGAAAAGTTATGAATAATTTAAGTATTGATGGTCAAAATGGGTACCTAGCCGGGCCAAACAGGCCCAACTCGAGTTTTAGCATTAAAAATTGGAGTTTTGACCCATTTTTCATGTCATCTAGGTCCAGAACACACACACACTAGAGGTGCAATTTTCACACACATAGGCTTGATTCAACTCAAATCAAAGAGGAACTACAAGATTTTTGAAGGATTTGATCATCAAGTAAGGTATAATCCATTCTTTGCACTTGTTCATGGTGGATATTCTTGTTTTATGGATTGCATGTTGAGATGGAGTTAGGGTTTCATATGGGTTTGAACTTAAGTGTATAAAATGATTGCATTTTAGTGTTTTTGGCATGAAATGGTCATTAGATTCAAGAGATTATCAAGATTTATGAAAGTTCATCATATGAACTTTGACTTGATTAAGTCAATGATTTGGGAGATAATATAAATGATAAAATAAAGGTTGGATTTTGGTTGTTTATGTCAAATATGTTATATTAAGTTGAGATTCAGAAGTTGGAATGGTTTGGAATCGAAATGGTTTGAGGAAAATGTATGAAAATGAGAATTTTCGACTTTTGAATGCATTAAGTGTGCAAACTTTGAAAATTTGTATAAAATCGTAGAAAAATCCAAATGAGGTTAGGCCAATTTTCTTAGTTAGATATTTAAGTCTAGTTTATTTCTTATTTTATGATCAAGGCATGATATCGAGCTTAAAATGGGCAAAACAGTTCTACATACAGCAGTTGTACACAGAAATTTAGGTAAAATGTTCAAATAGGATATGTGTATATCATGGGTTTCTTATATTGATTGCTTATGATATTTTGTACATTTACTCCAGGGGGTAACTAGGACATGTTTTGATACTTTGGAAGCAATCTAAGTGTGTTAGATTGGACTTGCTTTGTGAGCTCCATTCGGAGCTTTTCGGTATTACACGGTTGCCCGGTGAGTTATTTAGTTAATTGTTACATATTGATTTGAACATATATATTTTCATATGAATGTTTTGGTCTTAAATGGAGTCACACGATCTTGATTTGTCTCTGATTCCGTCTCTTGAGTCGATTCCATATTACTATCTCAATACATCAGTCTGCTTTCCGAATCCAGACTTGTTTGTTTTGCTCCTTGTGTTGTACGCCATAGTACGGGTACTACTTCGTGTGGCATGCCGAAAGTTTATGGCGAAGTCAAGATTCTGGGTTGGACGGGTGAGACTTTCTGCGGTTGTGAATACTCATTGCTCAGAAAGGAGGAAGAGCAATGAGTAGGGAACCTTGGCACATACCCGGTAGAGGAAGGCGGGCAGTGCGAGGTTTCCCGTAATGTATGATTCTGACTCAGACTTTGGCATGAGCCCGGGAGGTGAAGGACGGGGTGATGCACTGTCTTCGTTATGTATAGCGATTTGATCTCTTGGTTCTTAATATTTATCGGTATTCTAACGTTGTTGAATATATTTGGTCGTTGATCYTGTCTCCTTGTTGTATTGAGCATCAAYGGTATGGTATATTATGGTGATTTGAATATGGAATCCTATGATTTTGGCATCTGGTACGTAATTGTTCACTCGGTTCCTTGTAAGTCTCGGTTCATACCTTGATGATGTCTTGAACTCTATTATTGATAAGAGTTTATTATGTGTGTTTATAAACATGTGTGATATTGATATGTAATATTTAACTATTTAACTCACTAAGCGTTGGCTTACTATTTAAGTGGCAACCTCTCTCAGGAAAGAAGTCGGACAAAAAGAAAGATTCCGTTGTTTGACTTGAAGATTTACGGGGATCTTGAAGATATCGATCTTGCTTTTGGGTAAATATTAGCTTATATATATAGTCTTGTCCCGTATTCTTTTGGCTACTTAATTCGGCTTGTAAGTAAAAATCCGTTATATCCGGTTTAGAATTGTGTTTTGGGTGGTTTTAATCACTAAAATAGAACAGATATTTCGATGTTTTTCTAGAATTTAATATCCCATATCTTGAGGTTATTTAGTGTTATGCCCAGATTTGTGTGTTTTCAAAGTGTTAGCCTCTGGTTCTTCATCGTCTCTGGATCATTGCATGGGATCTGGACCATTGCATAGGCTCTGGACCATTGCCCCTCTGGTCCAACCATTGCCTCTGGTCCTTCATAGTCTCGCCTCTGGTCCAACCATTGCCCCTCTGGTCCAACCATTGCCTCTGGT
>NC_037529.1:25911318-25913050 GCF_001531365.2 Cynara cardunculus var. scolymus
CCTCTGGTCCAACCATTGCCTCTGGTCCTTCATAATCTCGCCTCTGGTCCAACCATTGCCCCTCTGGTCCAACCATTGCCCCTCTGGTCCTTCATGGCCTCTGGTCCTTCATGGCCTCTGGACCAATTCATCGCCTCTGGACTTCTTCCAGACTTAGTTGTTTCAGCAACATTTTCATATTTTCCATCCTTGGCCCCGATGGTTTTGGCAAAACTTTTAGGATAATTAGGATCAATTTTTGGTCCTAATAATCAATAAATTATATTTTATTGGAGATTTTATAAGATTGGTAATTTGGGGTTTGCAAAAGCTTGATGTTACATTAGGCCTATTGTAATCGACGCTGCTTTTACGTTTTGATATTAATATTGAATAAAGTGAAATTATTGGCACTCAAGATTGTTCTTTGAATGTTCATACACTGTTCTTGAGTGTTCATCATTTTGTTCATTAAAACACTATAATTTGGTTATTCTTAACCTGATTATTAGTGTTATTGAGAGATCTGGGATCAACAGATATCCTCTTGGGTGGGGTTGTCGGTTATGACAGTACATAGAGGTATTTATGTTAAGCTCTCAGTCCCTCCTAAAAATTTTCAGATAAGCTCATTTGATCACAAAAGAATGATCAAGAATAATATTGATCACAAATGATTGATCAAAGATAATTTTGCAATTATGCATAATTTATTAGATGAAAATTGATCAAAAATAATTTTGCAATTAAGTACATGAACAATTAAAGAGTGATGCATAAAACGGATTATTCACAAAATATTGGGAGTAATGAACGAATATATATAAGAACAAGTTTACAGATTTAAAAATCAAAGAATGAAGAGATGTATATCAATGAAAGAATTATTCATAAATAAGCTCAGAAAACAACTTTGAATACAAACGAGTGTATTATCACCGAAAATGATTTTCATTTTAGAGACATGATAATAACAATTTGAAGAATAGCTGGAACAGGTATTGAAAATATATATGAAGAGAAAATACACAAGTAAAATTTCAAATAAATACCTGATCAGAAATGATACTCGTTTTGGGTCAGCTTAGATTTCAAAAACATTTTTCAACAACCCCATAGAAAATAGATTTTATATTGAAACAAATAAAACTTTAATCTCCTTTAGAGTTAGCTTAAATTTTGAACTGAATTGTTTAGATATTGTGATAAAAACCAGGTCCTGAACTGGATGTTCAGAAGCTATACCCCGACAAATCACACACTCCCCCTGCATTAGTGTATCATATGAATAAATGTTTGACATCGGCACAACATATGAAACACCTGCAAAACAAATTAAGTAGATTTTGGTACCCAAACAAACATGGGTCCTACTTTGTTAGTATTGGTTTGAGGAATGTTATAAGTATCATACCATCAATTTTTATCAGATAATTTCTATATGGTTCTTTTAACAGGTAAATAAGACATGCAATAAGAATCATACCAATCATTATTATACTTGTTATTCTCATACCAATTATTCTTACACCAGTTATTCTCATACCAACCTTTTCTATAATAACTCTTGTCATATCTGGTATTTTCATTCCAACTGTTCTTATACCAGTTGTTGCTATACCATCTGTTGACCTTCTTCTTGTTGATGAAATCATTTKTTCCATAAGTTAAGCATCGAATTCTTCTCTTGCTAAGACTGATTAACTGATTAGTAGACTTCACAAAGCAAGGTAAAATAATATTAGTCACAAAT
>NC_037529.1:25913420-25915748 GCF_001531365.2 Cynara cardunculus var. scolymus
AAGACTGATTAACTGATTAGTAGACTTCACAAAGCAAGGTAAAATAATATTAGTCACAAATGATTTCTTATTATCAACAGATATGTGAGAATTAATAGATTAAGCTTTATTCACCCAAAATTTTTTTACTTTTGAAAAATTATTATCTGATTCAATTACATAACCTTTGTAAAACTGATTTGTATTAAGAGACTTGTTCTTTGAAACAGTTGATTTAGGGCTACTTGAATAACTGTTGGATTTAACATTGAAACAGTCATTCAAGCAAGTTTTACACTTAGAGTAAGAATCAGTTGAGTTTGTAGTACTCATTTCAGAAAATTCTTTTTTTGTTCTTTAGCAACTGATCTCTCTCTTTAGTAACTAAATCATATTGTCTTTTAAGTTCAAATCTCATATTTATCTCAGCTACAAGGTCTGTCTTTAAATCAGATAATTTCTTTGAGCTAGCAGAAAACTTACCTTCTAAAACAACTCTTTTCTTCTCAAAGTCTTTTCTTTCCTTTTCAATTCCTTTATTTCTTTCTCAAAAATATCTTTATCATTGTCTGAAGCAATATCCAGTCATTTTTTTTTCTCAATAAGTTCTTTGACAATTGTGGCATTCTTCTTAGCATTATTCTTCTTCTCAGATGCAAGCTTTTTCTCTTTTTCTAAAGCTTTCTGCTTTGAAGCAATGCTTTTGGATATTCCCAATCATTTATTTCATATTCTTTCAAGTAATCTGTTAGGAATGAAATTCATTGTAAAATTGTATTCGTCTTGAAAGATAAAATTGTCTATAATTGTGTAAAAGTCATCGTGTTTAACTTTTCTTTAAGATAATTTGACTTTGACCTTTAGTCATGTTTGACCCTATATAAAGGGTGTTGGGTTTGTAAATTTAGATGAGAGCTCATATTGTAAATTCAGATTACGTAATAGAGGTTTGACCAAGATTGAATGTTTGACTTTTCCTCTCTTTATCTCGTTCATGTTCTTGCACGTTCATATCCAGATCTGCCATGATTATGAAGGTTTATTGAAGATTGATCATTCTCACATTTGGTATCAGAGATGGATTGTGCACGAAATAAGAAGAAGAAATCATAAGTTTTTGAAAAAAATTCTGGAATTTTTTATTGTTCATCAATTGTTCATATTGTTCTTCTTTTTTTTCTCCAGTTTGATCCGAAATTTTTTCAAAATTTTATGTTTTTGTGTTAATTTTGGGATCATTTTGTACGTAATCTTGTTGTGAATCTTTATTTTACACAAATATTTGCATTTTGATCATCTGATTTCAAGTTTTTGGTGAATTTTGTGAATTTTAAAATTTTCATGTTCTTGAATTTTTTTTTAACTTTTGTGTTTTTGATCCAAAGTCTTTTAATTTTTTGTTAGTTGTATGTTTTTGACCAGCCTAATCGGATTAGGCCCATCTGGTTTAATCTTTCTAAGGCCTAGAGCCCAATATCTCAATCCATTTCACATGTTTGTTTTTGTGTTCATCGCATCGCACAAAGCTTAGGGGCTGTTTGTTTACCTCTGAATGATACCATTAAGACTTTAAGGTCTGATTCGGTCAGACATTTTCTTGTTTGGGTACGTTTTTAAAAAGGTCTGAATGAAAACTTTATATCTGATTCACTCCTTCACCCGCTAGCCCTCCATACGATTCAGATGCATATTTTTCCAGGTTTGCCCTCCCTTTTTCTCTAATCGTCCTTCTCTTCTTCTTCATTAGGCCATATTGGACGCTTCTTCTTCTTCATCTGTAGGAATCGCCACTTCGCCAGCTACCCTCGTCGTTCTCTTCTTCATCAGTTGGAGATGAGAAAGGTCTCTGGGAAGTCTATAATCTGATTCCATCTGTTACTCTGTTTTTACGCAGTTGTGTTGATCAACTTGAAGAAGATGTCCGCCATTTTTGTTGCTTATGGGTATAAACCCTTCTTATGTGGTTAACAAACAGCCCCTATTTTGATCTTTGTGTTTTTCAAACAGAAGGGAGAAGAAATAGATTCAACAAAAGGGAGAAGAAAAAGAAAACCTCATGAGTTCTAAATAGAAAAAGCATTTTAACAAACCTGCAGATGCTTCTTCTAGGTTGATGGAGAAACCACTTTTGAGATGACAATTTGGAGTTAAAACAATCCATGGTTTTATGTATTCCCTCCCACGGTTTTGGTACAATTTGAGTAATATTATAATATTGATAACATTGGAGGTGGGGTGCTTGGAATGGACTTCACATTTACCAAAAACAAGAGGTTGGGTATTAGAATTATATGGTGGATAAAGAATGTGTATTTATTTTTTTGTTGGGTATAAGAATTATATGGTGGA
>NC_037529.1:25915803-25919723 GCF_001531365.2 Cynara cardunculus var. scolymus
TGTTGTTAAACGTTAATTTTTATTAAACATAAGACTGAGGGTAAAATGGTAATTTTATGTCATTCAGACAGTTGATTCAGAACAGTTTCCAAACAACCTTTTTTCTATCTGACACTAAATCATACAGAGTCTCTTAATCATTCTGACCACTTAATCATACTGCACTAAATCATTCAGCAACTGCCAAACAGCCCCTTAATCGGATAAGGAAGTAAATCGCAGAAATCTTGACCGGAGTAATTGATAAATCGTAGGAGGTTTGAGCGATTTAGCTTAGGCCTTGAGCGATTAAGAGTTAGGGTTGAGCGATTTGAGCATAGCCTTGAGCGATTTAGGGTTAGATGCAAGCGATTTAGGCTTAAGTGTAAGCGATTTAGAACACAGCAGTGAGCGGAGTTGATCGAATTCGGGTTCACATCGACTAAGAGTTAAGCAGAGTTGAGCGAATAAGTGAGCAAATCACTTGAAACCTGTCCGATTTAGACTTAGCCTTGATCGATTTAAACAGTGTGTTGAGCGATTTAATCTAAGCCTTGAGCGATTTAATTTTAGTCTGAGCTATTTAGTCTTGGTTTGAGCGATTAAGACTTAGGTTTGAGCGAATTAGACTTAACTTTGTACAATAATGCTTGAATAGCTTGACCGGACTTCATAAATCGCTTGGCATTATCAGGTATTTACGTTCATTTTCTCCTTAATTGCTCAACAAAGAACATTTATAAGCAAACTCAGTCAATTGCAGAGTAACTGAGAAGCTGACTATTTGTTGAAACGAATGTTGCACAATCCGATTTCAAGATTGATTCTAAACCGCTCACTAAGGCTGTTTGATTTTGAGGTTCTGTTAAATTGTTCAATACTAAATTGATAGCTTGTCTATGTTTCAAGTTGTGCTCTTCTGTCTGGATTAGATTCCTTCGGGCTTAGCTCAAAGGTTGCTTTGGATTATTGAGTTATGTGTATGGTTCAACAGCACTCAACAGTGCTCTACAGGTTTCAGCTACAAGTGTCATAGTATCTGGCACGCCTGATTTGAAAGGAGAATTCGTCAATTTCTGATTTTTATTTGGAACTCTTTGCTTCTTGATTCTATCCAGATTTTGATCTAAATTGATTCATACCACTGCTTATCTGAAAGTAGCTGCAGCAGTGTTGTTCTCAAGAAGGTGGAGACAAAACAAGTTTGGATTAATAAGACTTCCAGGAGTTGAAACTTGGTATGGAGAGTTGGTGATAAATATGCATTATTGATAAAGATGCATTATTGAAAACTTCCAGGACTGATCACAACTTCTGAAGAGAAGATGCACGAGAGTTAAATGCTTTATTGAGACAGATGCTGATTTCACCAATTGTGTGGAATTGGAACTAGAGTTTAAAGAGTTGAAACTCCGAAAGAACAATTGGGTTTTGATTCAAGGTACATGAGTATTGTCACTTTTATAGACAGTTGCTGACTGGAGGTTTGGAGTTGGGGTTGGACTTAGACGACGTATCAAAAAGCTCCATAAGCCACCAGGTTTTCTGCTGGACCCGTCCATCTCATAACCAGCCACTGAATCAATAAGAGAAGCTCCATTGGTGGCACCATTATCAAAATCAGAAATCCATAGTTGATGTTTGGCAGGACTCTCATTTTCGAAGTCAGCCTCGGTTGATATTCGGCTGGAATGGATGTCTGGTGAATAATTACCTAACTCAATACTACAACTCCATTCTTCTACCTTGGTTTAGGGACTTGCTACATACCAGTACCTTCTCATCAGCATCAGCTTCTAGACAAACATTCATTATATGATCTGGGTTATGAAAAGATGGATTTCTCACACAGTCTTGATTGGATTTCTTGAACAAGCAGCTGTTCAATCAAGGAACTTATCTTGCACACAGTTTCATCCGAGGCAGTCTTCTGTAAATACCACTTGGCAGCAGATCTAATTTTGTTTGAGAAATGTGAAATATGATGATGTGAGGGATATTTTTCTTGTTGTATTGTTAGGATTGCAAAGTGAAAACAGTCGGAAGAGAATTGATGATAATTGTTCAAGTAGCCTACAAATCTACATTGCATAAGGTGTGACTGCTGGCATCTGGATTGGATCTTAGTGGCTATATTACCATCCGTTAAGTCTGCTCTTCAGAGGTTTGCAAATGTCCTAAGTCAATACGAGGTTGTATCTGCCATCTTCAATTGCACAGATCAGGAAAGATGTAACCTGTTTCTGCATGAGACTTCAGCTAAAGCAATTGCTGAATTTGGAGTTGTTTTCCTGTTTTTTTATTGACTTTGAGATTTCTGTTGAAAGGCTGATTTCCATGAAAAATATGTTTTTTGCAGGTGCTTGCTGTCAGAGCACTCAAATGCCTAGATGTCTAAGTGACAGTAGTTGATATATCTGTACCTCACATCACAGCCTGGAATAGTGACCAGCTCCCCATCTATAAGCCAGGCCTTGATGATGTTGTGAAGCAGTGTCAGAACATGTGGTCTAGGTGCTGGTAACAGCAAATGAGGGTGAAGAGTCTGATCAAAGAAGCTTTTAAGAGGAATCAATCAAGTAGAGTTTCATCTAAGGAAATTTCAACATACATATTGTTGTAAGGTTGAGAGTGCGAAATCTCAAGTCGTGTACCAAAGTTGCCGTTTGATTTGGTCTGGAATCATTTAACTGGGATTGTATTTGTTTTAGGCCATTTTTCTTGCTTAGTCCATCTTAGTGTTAGCTCTATAGAATATTTTTTGTGTTGTAACTTTGGATCTGTTTTTATCAGTTTTTGTGTTTTTCTATTTTTTTTGAGCTTAACTGTTTTTGATTTCTTTTATTTGATTTCATAGCATTTGATCTGATTAATCAATCTTGATTTTTTTTAAAATGGCAGATAGGCAGATATTCTAGAGAAGTAGAATAAAAAGCTGAAAGAAAGAATTTCAAAGCTGGAAAAGAACATTGAGGATCATAAAGAAAAAATATTTTCATATGTTCGATAAGAACTGTGCTGATAAAGAATTTATCAAAGAGCTACAAAGTGAGAATAAAACCTTGAGAGAAAATTCTGAAAAGATTTTATCAGATTACACTTGCGAATTTGAAAGATTTTTGAATAAAGTAAGGACAGAATGTGATGAAGAATTGAAGATTTGGGTTGATGCGAATAAGAAGTTATTCAACAAACTTCAAGATTTGCAAAAAGTGAAGGATTGTTCTGAGAAAGTTAATACAGAGAAAGTGGACTTAATTGATAAATCTGAGAGTGAGTTGAGTGAGGTACATAAATTACTAGAGTTAGAGAAGGAAAAAGTTCTGAAAGCTGAGAAGAGCTTCAGTTTTGAAAGAATGGAATTTGAAAAGGAAAAAAAGAGAATGTGTGATTCAGAGAAAAGGTTTGGAGCTGTATACATATCTTATGAGAATAAGATAAACTCTCTAGAGTTGAATGCAAAAATGTTTTTAAAGCAAATATCTGATTTTGAGCAGTTGATCATCTTGGAACGTGCCAAGCATGATAAAGAGAAGAAAGACATTACAAAGAGTGTCATATCCAAATACAGAAGTTATCTGAAAGCATTTTTCTAAAGCAGAAAGCTTTAGATGAAGATAAGAAGCAATTTGGTCTTGAAAAGAGAAATACTTTAAATAAGTATACAACAATTGCTAAAGATCTTGCTAGTAAGAAAAAGTGGCTTGACATCGTGTTGATCCTCTCTCTCAGTGATTTGATGATAATCCCTTTTTCCTTTCGATGTATTTCTGTGTCTGTAATTTCAGTTCCAGCGATCATACACTGAGCTTGTTCAGTGATCGCTGGAGAACTTGTTTTGTAATTCATTCAGAGACAACGATACTTCAAGAAAACAACACTCACACCAAAGATCCTTCAGCAAACGTCGAAGACTGAAACTGAAGATTAGAGACTGGCGC
>NC_037529.1:25919823-25921069 GCF_001531365.2 Cynara cardunculus var. scolymus
AAATTCCTATTTATACTAGGAAAGTAAAGGCTAAAATATTACAAGTAAAACTATTCTAAGGAGAAACTTGAATACAACTTTTAAGCTCTAATCTTGAACCCAACATAATTACATAGTTAAAGTAGTAAATTTCAACCTTGACATTATTTTTATAAAGCAAAATGGTCACATATTTCTCAAAATACTCATTCTTTAATTTTAGAGGCATTTTGGTAATTTTATAAAAATAATAATATAATAAAAAAAATGAAGCTCATAAACCTATCCCCAAGATATATTGTTATTTCGGTAAATTTTGGAAGCAAATACGCAAAGTATTGCTAAAATACCGATTTTCCATTTATAGGGTCATTTTAGTAACTAAACGAGATAAATAATCGAAATTGGGTCAAAGTTTACATTTTACAAAATACAAATAAAACTTGATGAAAGTTTCATAAAATTTATATAGAGAAAATTAAATTTATGAAAATGCAGGTGTTAAAAGTTAATTTCTAAAACTCAAATGTATACTGCATATTAAAAATATGAACGCATGTAAAATAACAAATCATGTATGTAGCTTACTGGTTAGCGCTTGAAACATTAAGGCGGTGGTCGTGGGTTCGAATCCCGCCCACATTGCCTTCGTTCCCATTTTTATAAAGCGAAAACAGAAAGGAAAACAGTAAGGGCTACACGTTTTCAAGCTTAAAAAGCTTGAAAATGACTCGTTTCTTGACCTTTTTTCTTCATTATTTTTGCACCAAACTCTTGTTAATATTTTTACCAACACTTTGGCATAAAGAACACTAATTTTCATTAAGAAATGAGTTCCATTTACTCATTTAAAGTTTTAGTTTTAAACTAAACCGAACGAAACTTTAAACTTCAAAATCAAACCATAAAACGCCAAATCTGGAACGTAAGGCTACGAGGGTTCTATAAAGGACTACAAAACGAAGCTAACCATATAAAGAACATGAATTTTAGTTGAGTATTTTACCTCCAATCATCAACAAACAAAGCTTTTCGAACCCGAACTTCAACCTCCGATTTCTCTTTCGAAACTCAATGAAAGTTCGGTTTTCTTGAAGCAAAAATGTAGAGCAAAGTGTTGTCTACATGTATATGTAATTTTTTTGTCGTAATAGTTGAATATTCAGACCAATAGAAGGCTTCAAACGAAATGTCGTTTTCAAGTTTCTGAAAATTTCAGATCTGACGAATTTACAAAACAGGTCCTTCTGATTTGGACCTGTTTACA
>NC_037529.1:25921654-25923332 GCF_001531365.2 Cynara cardunculus var. scolymus
TTCTTTCCAAATCTTACGACCCCTTTCCATGGTGATATTTTCAACAAGACCTTATCACCTACTTGAAATTCCAAAGGTCGACGTCTTCTATCCGCATAACTCTTTTGTCTATCTTGCGCAACCTTTAACCTCTCCCTGATCTGTACTATTTTATCAGATGTCTGTTGGACTAACTCAGATCCAGCTAGTTGTCTTTCTCCAATGTCTGCCCAACAAATTGGAATTCTACACTTACGGCCATATAACGCTTCAAATGGTGCCGCCTTGATACTCGAATGGTAACTATTGTTATAAGAAAATTCTATCAACGGGAGGTGGTTGTCCTAACTACCTCCAAAGTCAATCACACAAGCTCTCAACATATCCTCTAGCGTTTGTATCGTCCTCTCACTCTGGCCATCAGTTTGAGGATGATATGCAGTACTCATGTTTAGCCGTGTCCCCACTTCTTGTTGAAAACTTGACCAAAACCTCGAGGTAAACCTAGCATCTCTATCTGAAACAATAGATATCGGTACACCATGTCTCGACACGATCTCATTGACGTAAAGTTGGGCCAATCTTTCTAATGTATACTTGTCGCTGATCGGTAAGAAGTGAGCAGATTTCGTTAGTCGATCCACAATTACCCATATGGCGTCGTGACCCTTTACCGTCCTTGGAAGTTTGGTGACAAAATCCATCGTTATCATATCCCACTTCCATACTGGGATCTCCATTTGTTGTAACATTCCAGACGATCTTTGATGCTTAGTCTTCACTTTCAAGCACGTCAAACATTTCCCACGTAGCTAGCTACTGCCCTTTTCATACCAGGCCACCAATAGCTTTCTTTTATGTTCTTGTACATCTTATTACTACCTGGATGCATAGTGTATTTGGACTTATGTGCTTCATCCATCACTACATTTCTATGGCCATCAAGCAGGCGTAGGCTTTATCCTCTTCATCCGAGGATGATTCATCGGATGACTCAGCCCAGTCATGCTCTTCAGCAATAAGGCCTTTAGCCTTTCGCTGGTTGTTCTTCATCTTCTTGTACTTCTCCTTCAGTTTTGAGTATTTTTCATTTTTGGTCCTGAAGGAGGAAGGAGCTTTAGAAGACGGTGTCGCAGTCTTCTTTGATCTGCAATCACCTCCAAAGTGTCTGGGCCGGTGACAGTTGTAGCAGACATCTGAAGCCTTGTCTATTCTTTCATACTTTGGCTTTTCCCTGAGGGACAGCTGAGGAGATTTGCGAAAGTTGCTCTTACTGGCGAACCTCCTAAATGACTTAGTCAGAAGTGCCAGGGACTCATCAAAATCTGTTAAATCAGATTCTGGAATGTCCTAAGAGATAGAAGAATCTATCTATGTGATAACAACGGAAGGAAGAGAAGAAATAAAAGGGGTAGAAGAAGTTTCAACTGAAAAAGCCTTCGAGATCAAAGCCAAAGGAGAACTTTTCATTTCCCTAGACTCTTTTACAAGATTCCTCTTCAGTTGACGAGATTGCTCATGGTTAAGCAGAATCTCGTATAAAGTAGAAAGAGAAATAATGGACATGTCATTAGACATCTTGAGACACATGGAAAAGGTGTCAGGCATTCTAGAAACTTGGTTAAAGTTTCAGAATTAGAATATTCCCTGTTGATAGCCCTAAGATCAATAAGAAGGCAGTTAAATCTTTGATGTACTT
>NC_037529.1:25923737-25925835 GCF_001531365.2 Cynara cardunculus var. scolymus
AGGATCCACACCTTCTAGAAAGAGGGACATCCGGTTCTTCAAGAGACTAAAATTGTCACGGACAAACCGGGGAGGTTTGGCAAGAGAGCCATTATCTTGTGTGTATGTGTTTGTAATTTGTAAATCCATTTGTAAGCAGTAAAGTTATCTAAGAAAGGAGATAAACTAATACTGAAAACAACTAAATAGAGAGATAGAGAAAAAAAAACATTGCTCTGATACCACTTGTTAGTCCCTTGAGGGTCTACAAGAATAGTAAAACAGTTTGTAAAAGGGGGATGAATACAAACACAATATTTTCAAATTTAAAATATATATTGATAAAGAAGGTCAATACAGATTTTACAAGATTGTTTGCGAAAAGATAAGGTGATAAAAACCTATCTAAACAATCTTTAGTTACACACTAAATCTTAGCAAATACAAGAAAAGAAATGCTGTAGAGAAGATCCTTTACTTAAGCTAGAAAATGCTTGAAGTAAGAATTAGGGTTAGAGAGTGAGTTGTGCGCACTCTGCATGGAGAAGAAACAATTCTATTTATACCCGGTGCATTAAATGTTCATTTAATGCAATATGGTAGGGTTAGAGTGCGTGTCAAGCCTTAAGAGGAAGGCTTGTCCTTTGCTACAGTAAATGGTACAAAAAGCACTATTCATGAGCAGACATCCTTACCTAAAGTTGGTGGACAATAGAGTCAACTAGTCGGCTCCGTACCGTACCAACTTTCATAAGGGTATGGTTTTGTCCTTTGTGTGCATAAGGACAAGACAACAACAATCATGCTAAGCAAGCTTCCTTTGATCGCTGGATGCTGGAATGACCTGAAGGTCTCTTCATCATTCGCTGAAGCTTGAGCAGTCTTCACACATATGTAGACATGCTTGTAATCACTGAATACCGCTTCAGATCACGTACTCGCCAGTCTCTAATCTTCAGTTTCAGTTTTTGATATTTGCTTAAGGTTCTTTGGTGTGAGTGTTGTCTTCTTGAAGTATTGCTGTCTCTGATAGATTTACAATGCAAGTTCTTCAATGATCATTGAACATGCTCAGTGAAGATCGCTGGAACTGAAAAGATAGAAACATAAATACAACGTATAAGTGAAAAGGGATTATCATCAAATCACTGAGAGAGAGGATCAACACATGTGCGTTGTAGTTGCGAACTGGAGGGAAGTTGTGTGGTTTTGACTGTCATCGCAAGTTTCTGCCAATGAGACACTCGTTCAGGCATTATAGAAACCAATTTCGTGTTGGACATGTCGAAAAAGCTGGTCACCCCCTCTGCTAACTGGGGAGAAAATATGGGCACAAATTTGTAGTCTTCCTATGGTCTATGAAGGAGTTTCATACGGATCAAGGCAATATAGGAAGCCTATGGGTTTTAGGGCAACCCACAATTGGGTAAAGAAGGGCATTTCTGGGAGCTACCATATTGGCATACTTTGTTGATCAGACACAACCTAGATGTAATGCACATTGAAAAGAATGTGTTTGAAAATATCTTTCACACCATCATGGACACCCTAAAATCAAAGGACAACATTAAAGCAAAGAAAGACATTGAAGAATACTTCAATCGACCAGAGTTACATGTAAGTGATGAACGAAATAAAATAGTTAAACCAAAAGCTTTCTACTCATTGAACAAAGAGCAAGTGGGAAAGTTGTGTGAATGGTTGAAAAAGCTTAAATTCCCAGACGGCAGTGCTTCTAACATAGGTGTAGTATCGATTAACTCGGTTTCTTGGTATTAATTACTTACTTGGATGATCTGTTTGACAGTGATAATGCAGTGGAAAAGATAAGAATCAACCAAAGTAGAAATCAATAAGAATACACTGATGAAGATTGATGAACACAAGAGAGAGCTTCAAATGATTTTCAATAGAATGAAAATGTTAACAATTACAATACTGAAGCACCATGAAATACAAGGGTCTACGCTGCTATTTATACAAGCAAGTAACCATTTTTCTGACATGACCTAAAGTAAATTAATCTAAGCCGTTCGATCAAAACAGATTACAAACAAGAACACGTGATATGCACGAGCAGCTAATAAACCTAAGTAAAACAGCTAAAGAAGATCTACAC
>NC_037529.1:25926258-25928612 GCF_001531365.2 Cynara cardunculus var. scolymus
ACAAAACTTTTGAAGCTTAGGCCGAATTCTAGTACAGAAGGGTATCAAACTGCAGATTCTGGAAAATCGTCTACCGCGTATAGTAAGTCAGCTTTGATCGTTCTGTAGACGTTGAAGATCCATTCTCTGAAGTTGATTTGAACTTTGATCGCGTTCAAGAGTGGAGACACTTCACCTGCCCTATAATGTCTTCTGTCCACCTCTGCCAAAACACATTTGAATATCCACTCCAGCGTATCTGTTGAATACTTATGAGTTTTTGTTGGATCGAAGAATCTTAGTATCTCATCCTTATCCAAATACACAAACCCAAAAACGGGATTGTGTATGATGGAGTTTGGAGAGTACCTAGATATCCAACTGGGCCTGCTGTATGGAGGAGAGATCTTTAGATTTTTCTGTACTAATCTTATGKCYARCTYGAAGTCCTTCTGGCTGTAATACCTTACTTGCTCACGCATTACCTCAACCAGCCTTCTGAGCGATATTTGGTAGCTGGACCTCCTCCATGTAGATGTTGAGAATCTTGTGCATATAGATGACATCAAACATGCAGAGGTTGTGAAGATCAGCATCCGTGAACGTGTAGAAGTTGCCATCTTCTCTCCTTACAACATACTGTGTGTAGAGCATGGTCTTCTTTAACAAGGTCCTTGGTGAGATTGTCACCAATGAAGTGATTATGTGCCGTGAGAAGACCTGCTCACGAGGCCTTGTTAATTTAGTGAAATGAAATTTTGTTGCGGCAGAGGGGATCCCTGTAAGTTCTGGATCATATGGGGGCTCTGTGTCTACCGCAGAGTAGTTCCACACCAGAACTTCTTCCAAAGTTGTGACAGGAACTGTTTTGACTTGAGGTATTGGAATCCTGCTCATGGACTCAAGTATTTCAGATACCCTGTCTACTATGGAAGCCTCTGGCATCTTGAGCTCTTCTTCTTCCAATATTGGCCTCCGGGTTGATCCCTCTGCAAGGATTGGTTTGACAGATCCTTGCAGAGCATCAAACGTACCCGTGGACGTTTCTTGGACTTGTGGGAATAAGGAAGACGTGGCTTCTCCTTCTCTATGGTGCATTGGAATAGGACCTCTTCCCTTCTTAGCTTGTGACTCTGCCAGGGATTCTTGAAGAGCTTTTAGGAGCGCAGGATCGTCTCGATATTTTTCTACGTTGATTTCTTCTGGAGACTCTATGCTCGACGACGACCCCTTCTGTGTTTCCTCTACAGCCTTGCCTTTTCCTTTGCCACTAGCCTCTAGAGCCTTTCCCTTGCCTTTTGAGAACAGGTCGGCTGTAGATTCCACAATTTTTACACCCTTGGTAGGAACTCTGGCAGAAGTCTTCTTTTCCTCCTCCTTCTCCCCCTCATGACCATCATCATCACCTTCATGATCGTCATGGCTCTGTATGGCGTCTGCCTTGCATGTAGTCAGGGGAACCTTTCCCAATCTCTGCAAGATTTTGATGGCTGCCTTCTTCATCTTTTTGATGGCCTCATTTGCAAGTTCGGAGGCGTGATTGATGTCTATCTCTGTTGACCACTTCAGCTTGGAGACGCTTCTGTATATCTCGCTTCTGAGGAGGTCACCCTCTTTCACGAGTTGTGATGTGCAGTCTCTGATCGATGTATTGGAGGCACGGGCCTCTTTAAGGAGTTGAGCGATGTTCTTGGTCACAACATCCCCTAGGGCTTCCACCATAGCATCTAGCTCTCTGCGAGTTGCCAAATGATTGATGTTGGCCCTTGAGATCTTGGTGTCAAGGCCGTAGGTGACCGCAGAGGAGAACATCTGCTTGATTTTTGCTCTGAATGAAGAGTAATCCGTGTAGCCCGCAGAGACAAAATCGGCTGTAAATTGAGCGGCCAGCTCTGTGAGTTCAGTCTTCAATGACTTGATAGAGGATGGATTGAGCGTCATTGCTTGAAAGGCTTCTGCTAGATCATCCTTCTGAAAAACAGAGCTCTGAAGGGTTACTATAGTAGTCTTCAAATCGGCACTTGTGGAGGATAACTCCTTCAGAGCTTCTGTGAGAGAATTGAGGTCTTGTGGCATTGAGCGTGAGATAAACAAGCTTTTCACCTCGTCTATCTTCTTGAACACCTCTGTGGCAAAGGTTTGAAGCTCCCCTTTGTCACATAGGTATCCTGGGTAATCGGATTACCAACACATGGTGGTCCTTTGGCCTCGGAGCTTGAGGCGCCCTCAGCGGCTGGTGTTACGTAGCCTGCTCGGGGACTTCCACCGGATCCTTGCACATCTCCTTGAGGAGAGCCTACCGGTGTTCTGTAGATCTCATGTCCGGTAGTTTCAGAGCCTATCCTGACAGTTTGATCTAGTGGAGACAGAGGGCG
>NC_037529.1:25932747-25951083 GCF_001531365.2 Cynara cardunculus var. scolymus
ACAAACTCCCACTAAATTATAAACCCACTATAACCCAATAAATAATCAATTATTCTAAACAAATAATTGGATATTTTGGAACTTGGATGTTACAACCGTCTGCCTCTGTGACTCTCGCTTGTGCCTCTGAAGCATGTTCTGGTTGTTCACTCTAGTAAACTTTGTCTAGTTTTTTTATATCTTTATTATTTCCATATTTAAATCTTAGTAAACCATTATTCGACATATGTTATAGTGTGGAATATTTACTGTATACTTGAATTATTGTTGTATGTTTTCTAACTTTGCTTTGTAGAAAAACCTATAATGCCACGTACTCGGATTACCAGTCGAGGTAGTGGTAGTACATCTAGCCGCGGTACGGGTAGAGTCTCTAGTAGTGCTTCGGTACACCCGGAGGAAATAGAGTCTGGTCGTGGTAGTGCTGCTCCGGAGCCGCTTCCATAGCAGCGGATGGTTATTGGCATCCGCGGCAAAGAGTAAATACATTTATATCTTTTAATTGCTAAAAATAATTTTTTTTTGTATTGATGCTAATCCAATCAGTTATTTATATAGTTTTAGGGACACTAAAGTGATTCGTCGGATCACCAAGATCAACCGAGAGCTTCTAGACAGCCCATAGATCAGGTGGGAGAAAATCCAAGGGACGTGAGACGCCGAATGTGGGAGCGGTTCCAGGTTTGTGTTATATATTCAACTTGTTGTATTTTTTCTATTGTTTTGAACCTAAGAATCGACTAAACTTTTACGTACAGGGCTACTACACATGGGATTCGACTTTGGACGCCCAGATCCTGGAGACATGGGAGAGAAAGTCAGCCAAGCCATATAATGACAACTTGAGTGCTGCGAGGAAGAAAGCTGGGGAAAAATCAATGAGTAAGGGGTATCCTCAATACGATGAAACCGACTACTACCAGGATATGAGTGTGTTGAAGAACTTCCCCCCCCCCAACTGGATATCTTCATATGTGTAGATCCAGATGGTCGATCGTTGGAACAGTGACAATTGGAAGGCTGTTTCCGGTGTGGTGTGCGAGAACCGTGATAGCCAAGTTGCGCTACAACCGGTGGATCAATACCATTTTCGGAGCATGGTGCTCGTCTGGTAAGACCTAAAACCCATTAATTTAGTAGCTTAATTTTTAATATGTTATAATTAACACATGTTCGTATTATTTGACCTTTGTAGAGATGAGCAAAAGACGGCGTGCCACCAACCGTTGTGGAATTGTTCGATTATACGCATAAGAAGAGGTCCATTGGAGATGTCGCATCTACGGATTCTGAGGGGTACGTGACCTCTAAGTGTAGCCAAGTCATGGTAAGTATATATATCTATGTTAATGTTTATAATTGGATACGTAACTATCTATCTAGTTTGGGCAAACGTTCGAGTCATTTAAATTAAAATCTAGTTTAGGTTTGTCATTTGTTAGGCAAACATTAGGATTGTTTAAATTAGAAATTACATATATATTAATATTTAGTTTTGGTTGCCATTTGTTGGGCAAACATTAGGATTGTTTTAGGTACAATTTTCGTATGTATCACTATTGTTTTGCCTGGAAACGTCCCATTTACAGCCGTCATGCTGTCAAAATTGATTTGCAATCTTTTTTAAACCATATATAGGATGACAATTCAACGGGTCTCACCCAAAAAGACGATGATCCCTCCACCTATCTCTTAGTTGATAAAGAGTTGTGGGAGCATGCAGTTGGGGGAAGTAAGAAAGACCGTCTATTTGAGTTTGGGTACAACTAGGATCCCAATTGGGTCTTGACTGGGAACTACATACAAGGTGGTCCATCGTCTTCAGAGAGTCGGGTATGTGCCTCTTTTCCTTTGATGATGTTTATCGATTTAGTTTATAATTCATATTAAATATTATAATGTTGTATTTATTTTATAGGAAATTGAAGCCTTAAGGACGGAACTTAGAGATTTACAAGAAGAAAATCAGCGCCGACAGATGGTGGAGGAGCGACAGGATAAACAACTTCAATATATGACTGTCTTAAATTCATTTTTTCGGCGAAAATTATTATCGACGGATTTCCGGTTGAATATTATGCCGGTAATTTAATTCAATTTTTTTTAAAAAACTTAAATTTTATGTTAATTTAATCAAGATTTCTTAAATAAACCGGTGAAAAGTTTCCAGCGGCCGGAATCCGCCGGAAAAATAATCATCGGAGCCAACATTTCCGGCGACTATATCCGCCGGAAAGAAAGATTTTCAACGGATATACCATCGGAAATGTTGCCCTGTTTGGTAGCGATAACTGTCAGGAATAATAGAAGATGATGAAAAATATTCAGTTTTTATGGTAGCAACTATCGTGTAGTTGTATACAAAGTTCAACAAAGAACAATATTATACTCATCAATGGTTCTACGTAGTTACATTTTTATTTAAAAAGAAAACTAACCATTAAAAGAATTATAACTAGGTAAAAAAGAATTACAACTATATAAATAAAAGAAATAAAGAAGAAAATGACCTTAATTTCTTTCACACTTCATCTAATATATTAAAAATGTCGGTTGATGGATCAACAAAATTGCACCTTTTTCGTTTCGTTCATGCATGTGTGCTTCGTATTTTCCTTTGATGTAGTCTTAATAACATTTTTTTTTATTAAAATAAAGTTAGGTTTGTTTTTGAGAGGTTGTTTACCAAGCACTTACCCAAGCACTTACTCGGTAAGTGCTTACCTGTAAACTTTAACAATATCAGTTACTTACTGGGTAAAATTTTAGTCCATCAAAACGGTATCATATGCAACAATTCGCCTGGTAGGCGCTTACCGTGGTAAGAGTCGCCACCCTCACTTACCGGGTAAGACTCTTGGTCTTTATCTCGTTCTTACCGGATAAGATTCTTAATCATTACCATCTTCATCCGGTAAGGTAACGAGACTTGGTGTACACTTACCCGAGTAAGCGTTTGGTAAACGGCTCCTAAGTCTCTCTACTTTCTCGTCCATTTACGATAATTAATCTCTTGTATATACATTTTAAGAAACAATTTCATCACACTTTTTAATATCCAGATGCCCGAAAAGATTAAAACGATTTCACAATAGTTTTTTTTTTTTTTTCAATAGAGCTTCAAGACACGTTTACAAGACACTACAGATTAAAAATTTCTTGCAAACACAAGTTATATTTTAATGGCTTATTTTTACTTGAAAATAAAATATTTTTCTTTTGTTAACAAAATCTAGTGGGACGAGGACCATATGTTGATCATCCACACTTGACCCTCCCCTTTAAATTTACGTAACAATAATAAAAAGGTTGCTTCAACTTTATGTTCTTTCACTTTAAAACAGGACCTTATTTTATTGCATGCCAGAGGTTGCTTTACACTACACCCGCATTCTTCTTCTTGGCAGGACATGCATCAAATCAAATGGACCCTCATATACCCCCTTTGCCTTTCTGCCTTTATCCAATAATTATCAACCTCCTTTTTTTCTCACATTCTCACTCCCCCACACTCTCACTCTCTAGTCTCTATATATAACTATAATCATATAAGAATCATAGAAAGATTACAAATTTATGAAAACTAATATAAATATGTTTTTTACAAAAAAGAAAATGCTAAAGTTTAAGATGTTTCACATATGTTTATGATGTTCATCTCGTAAAAGAATTACAAGTGAAACTTCTTTTATTCAATTAATGAAAAAAATACATGTAAAAAAGCTTCGATGGTAAGACAATCACACATGTGAAGCAATATATTAAATTCTAACATTTGATATAAAAAAATGATGTAAGAAATATTTCTAAATCGGTTCTCACAGGTGTATAACATTTTTATGACCCTCATTTGATTTAGCCATATTATATAGAAGCAATATGCATATGTGAAGCCATATAATATGCATCTTTAAATAGATGTTTTCAATTGATTCACATATAAGCTTTCTATTAACCATTCCTCTTACCTTCTCATGATATTTTGATTTCTTATTTTTTTCAATAGATTCATATATATATATATATATATGGGCTTAATCAAATAAGAACTGAGTTGTTTGTGGTAACCGTGAGATCCAATCTCAACCACACATCCTAATAATCAATGGTTAAAATTGAAAGGAATCTTAATTAATGTAATTCCAAAATTAGAATAATGACATTTAATGAGATAATATAAAAAAGGGCAAGATGGTCATTTTTTTATTGAGTCGGATACGAGCGCACGCTACAAATCCGTTAATATTCTTAATATACAATTTTCAATTCGAATCCAAAATATAGTGAAGATATTGCTTGCTTTTCGAGAACGATTTCCCTAAACCCTAGAGGCGATCGCAAGTGGAAAACTATACATAATCGATGGATGCTAACGAAAGATTAGATAAAATCGTTTTCTGTTCTACATTTCAATATAAAGAAATTGTTAAACATTGTTTCTGTAATGTGGAATGGTACATGAAGAAGAAGCGATAGGATCAAGGCTAAATCGATGTTTGGATTCTCCAACAAAGAAAGCGACCCAATAGACTTAGACGATGATACCACAGAAAACGAAGTTGAAGAAACATGTATCCTGTTATTACATTCCCTAAAACGGTTGAAGTTAGTAACATCAATTTTATGTTATCTTGTTGGTGTTGTTTTGTTTTAAACAAGGTGGAAACTAGGATATTATGTTTTTCTGAATAAGAATTTACAGCATTTTGATAATCATATTGTGAAACATTGTGATTACATTTAGTATTGATCATAATCTTGTCTGGTCAAAGTTCTGTTTTGTTGTGTTTTTCAACAGTACCCTTGAATCTTTGATCAGATAACTAATAAGCATGAACTAATAATCATATTGTGATATATTGTGATTACATTTAGTATTGATCATAATCTTGTCTGGTCAAAGTTCTGTTTTGTGGTGTTTTTCAACAGTACTCTTGAATCTTTGATCAAATAACCAATAAGCATGAACTAATGTGATACATTGGTAAAAAAAAATATCATTTGTTGTAGTGTAACATTCATGTTAACAGGAATCAGTGTTCTTGGGTGTTGCTTAAAATGAAATAATTTGTAAGTTAATAATGTTGTTGGAAGCTTTGTCAATGTGATCAACCTTTTTGTATGCTACCTAGCTTAATTTAGATTCATGTAGGATTTGGTTCTTCTTTCTTTTGATTTGAATCCATTAGATTAGGACATGGCCCATAAAAGAAACCCCTTGTTCTTAACTGATTATTTTGAGGAACTTTACATTGGCTTAAGTTTCAAAGATTGGCAACTGGATTACACCTCAATTTGTCCTATTTCTTGATTCAACTCTTCATACAACTCATATTTGGATAGGGTGATGATCAGATAACTAATAAGCATGAACTAATGTGATACATTGTGGTAAAAATATCATTTGTTGTAGTGTAACATTCATGTTAACATGAATCATTGTTCTTGGGTGTTGCTTAAAATGAAATAATTAGTAAGATAATGATGTTGCTGGAAATTAAGTTTTGTCAATGTGATCAACCTTTCTATATGCTACCTAGCTGAATTTAGATTCATGTAGGATTTGGTTCTTCTTTCTTTCGACTTGAATCCATCAGATTAGGACATGGCCCATAAAAGAAACCCCTTGTTCTTAACTAATTATGTGAATCCATCAGATTATGTGATTTTGACTTGAATCCGCCTTCTGCATCTGAACGTAGACCGTTGAGTGGACTTTATCCTACAATCCATGTTGGCGTATGTGAATCTTTGTTTATTTTGTATGACCAAGCTCATCCTTTTGTTGTTTCATAAGTTACAATTCTTGTGGGATACTTTTTCATGTATAAGCTTCTGTTTTTAGCTTGCATTGAAGGATGTTGAGCAGTTTATGAACTTGCAAACTCAATCAGTAACTTCATACATATTGAAGGCAAATGCACTCATTTTGGTGAGATCCCGTCACTTATTATTATTTTATCTTCATTGTTTTCTTGTGTTCTATGATGCCTTATATGTCGCACATTTTGATAATATGCAATGGCAGTTAGAGAGAACCTTTCCAGACGAATATGCTGAAAGAAAGTTAGAACATGAGAGTTTGACGATTATGGCTCCTGATTTTATACCTCTTTTTGTCATGGATGTTGTGCTACCTTGCCAGAAGTTATACCTTAACATTGGTGTGATACATTGTGATTACATTTATATGTGGATTGCTTGTTTCCATTCAGGAACATAGCAGTGTGTGTGTATTCTCAGGCAACCATACATGTGCTTTTCTAAAGAGACTTTTATCATTGTATTTACTACATCTTATGTTGTAGTTTACCCTTTGGTCTTATGATCAAGCTAACTATCCTTAATTGTGATCAATTAGCAATCACAAACTGCAACCCAACAAATGTGCCAAAGGGATTGGGGTTTTATGCACTAATGTCCCTTGTTTCTAGTACATGGATTGGGGTTGGTGGGGTGTCTTATAAGTATATATTTAATAGTACTTCCTTGGACCCTTTTGGTCACTAAAGCCCTTATCACTATTTCTTTGGTCATGTGTGAGAAATTAATGATCTTAAAATAGTTGATATTGTGATGTAAACTAGCCTTGTTACTCTTTAATTTAAGTTCACTTACACAAAAGGGTATTTTTCTTTGTGGATTAGATGGATCTCTTATTTCCATTTTGTGGGTCACAACTAAAAGCCAACACAGGCATTTATTGACCAATGATATAACTTATCGTGCATTAATGTCAACTGTTAACTTCACCAATCCAAGATTTTGAACAACTATGCCCAATCAGATTTCATTTTTGTACCAAAATTGTTTCAAGATAGATACAGTTCTTCTATCCAACAAATTACAGGGGGGATCCAAGCAATTTGTGTTGGGTGGTGTTAAGTTGAAATTGTTGAGAGTTGGATTGTAGGATAGTAACTTTTTGAAGTAATTTTTTGAGTTTGATTGAAATGTTTGTGGTACCATGTTGTGTGCTGCATTGTGGATACAATGGTGTGCTACATTATGGTAAAATATGCAGACACAGAGTCGTCAGATACACATATACAGACACAGACTCATCACATACACATATACAATGGTGTGCTACATTGTGGTACCATGCATGTGCTTTTTCTAAAGAGATTTTTATCATTGTATTTTACTACATCTTCTGCTTTAGTTTACCCTTTTGTCTAATATTCAGTTTTCTTGATCTTTCAGGTGAAAAAAATTCGAAGAGGTAGCGAAATAATGGTAATCAGCTTTGTAAACTGTTTGTGGTATCCTTTGGTGTGCTACACTGTGGTACCATTTTCGTGCAGCACTTTTTGATGATCCAACATCTCAAGAAGGTAGGTCATGCATTTTATGAGAATTTTGTTGGGATAGATCCGGTGAAGATAACATTGAAATGGTCTACTAAACAGAATTCGCATGATTGTGGTGTATTCTTGATGCGTCATATGGAGTGCTACATGGGGGAGTTGCCTTACCGATGGAAATCAGTACTAGATGTGGAAGGAGCAAACCAAGTCAAACAACTGCAATTATTCAGAAGGAAATACACCGCTAAACTATTGCTTTCAGACATCAACATTAGACGATCATTTGTGATAGCAGACTGTGAAAAGTTTACCGCATTGAATTTGAAGGAGAAAACGCGTTTGCTTAAATGCGCAGAATCTAACAGGGAAGCGAGGCTCGCAAGTATTTAGGAACTGATTTGGATTAGTATTTCATATCGTATACAGTAAATGGTAGTTACTTTTGTTACTAGTTTGGAACAAATTCTCTAGCTGATATGTTAAGCTGGTTTTTTTGTTTTTAAGACATAAACGTCTGGTATTAGCTTATATGAAATGGATATTTCGAATTTTTTTGTTAAATACATAAATTGTTCTGCGTATTTCATTTATTGTCTAATTTTATTAAGTTGTTTAATGGTTGGTACATATTGCAATACATGTATGGACTATGGGATGGGTGATATGTATCACATAGTCTCACAATACATCATAATTACAAATCATGACTTAATTAGTAAAAACTATTATCACACATGTATGTACTGGGTGATTTCTATTATGTATCATATGTATCACATCGTCTCACAGTACATCATACAGTACATCATAAATACAAATCATGAATTAGATAGTAAAAACCTCATTACTCTTTCAGGTCACAACCTCCATAGCATCTACATTTTCTTCATGAGAATTGACATCTACACTATCTTCATGAGAATTGACATGAATTGAAGAATCAATAGGATTTTTACTATTGTTCTTCATTACGTGATCAACCTCCAGGATGAAATTTTTGCAGAAAACACTTACTGATTTCACATTCTTAAATATTATGGATAAAATCTTCAACAAATATGTGTGATTCCATGTGATTATTCAGAATCATGAACATGTTTACACAGATTATTTTTTTTGAATTTATTTCACTAAATCATATTAATCTTTAATTTAGGAATGTAAATCAATATTAATTATTTTTTTGAAATGGTTCTATTTAAAAATTAAAATTTAATCTTAATTTAGGAATTGACTAACATACCATTTTAATTTGATTTTAATTGTATAATTAATATATTAAAATGATTGGTTGAGATTGGTCCTCACAGTTACCACAAACAACTTAGTTCTTCCTTGAATGAGCTCCTATATATATATATATATATATATATATATATATATATATAGGGTTGAGTTNTATATATATATATATATATAGGGTTGAGTTCACGTGAGACCCAAGGTTTTTCGTGAGACCCGTAAGACCAATTTACGTTCATTGATCAACTTCATAAGCTAATGATCTAATGGTCTAAAATTGCACAGTGGCAATTTTGTGATTATTGAGAACTCACATGGCGTTTGTGAATGTTTAGATCTGACGATTGTAGATCTAATCCAAGGGTTGAGAATTGGTCTTACGGGTCTCACGAAAAACGCTTGGTCTCACATGATCCCAAGTCTATATATATATATATATATATATAGGAGCGATCAAATAAAAACCGCATCCATTTGTGTAAACCGCGTAAACCAATCTCACTCATCCATTTCCTTGATCAATGATTAAGATTAATCAAGGTTATTTAAGAAAATAAAAAATAAAAAAATTGAAAATACATTTTATAATAAGGATAAGGGCAAAAGGGTAAAACCAAATATTCATTCCCCAATCTCCTAATCGATATCCTCCATTTATTTTTTGTAAAGTAATTTATTATTTTTACATTAACATTTTTACGTTAATATTTATTATTATTGATGAACCTAATTTATTTTTCATCTTGCAATTATTTCATGACGAACCGCCTACATTATGCACCCGTTTCATTTTTCATTTCATCTACTGAATGGATCACCTACACCATCATTGAAACGGGTTTCACCATGAAAGCAGTTCACCACTCATTGTTCAATTATGCCATGAACCAGTTTCACCTTCATGAAACTTGTTTCATATAAATTAATTTTTTTATTTCACTCATGATTTGATGCATTCTTTCCTTTAATCCTTACAATCTTCAAGATTCTAGAGTAGATTACAATCTTCAAGATCCCGAAGCAGATTCATCATGTACCCGTTTCATCATGCAATTATTTCATGATGAACCAAATAAATTATGCACCCGTTTCATGTTCCATTTTTTCTACTAAACGGATCAACTACACCATCACTGAAACGTGATTCACCATGAAATGATTTCATATTACTCATGAATCAATTATAACATGAACCAGTTTCATCTTCATGAAACTTGTTTCATTAACATTATTTTTTTAATTTGAACCATAATTTACGATAACATTTCATAATGCAATACAATCTTCAAGACCCGTTTGCAGATTCAATTTCATAACAATATATCAAATTCAAAATTTTAATATTATAATATAATTAAATATTTAAATGTTACCATTTATACAATTTCTTTTATTACGTTTCCTTTATTACGTTTCCTTAATTAAGATATATTAATAACTTTCATATTTAATAGAAAATATTGTAAATGGCCGAAATACCCTTATTGATTAAATTTAATTAGAAAAAAATGGAATTTTTCTATTGGTCGAAATTGGTTTACACGGTTTCTTAAAAATGCACGGTTTTCATTTGGACGTACCCCTATATATATATATATATATTTATATATAGGGGCCTATTCAAGAGAGAACTGGCTAGTTTGTGGTAACCGTGAGATCCAATCTCAGCCACAAATCAATAGATAAATTAGTAAATTTATAATTTTGGTAATTTTTAATTAAAATTTTAATGCAATGACATTTTAGGTATTTTCTATCATCTCTCCTCTCTTCTCTCTCCGTCCCCGTCTTCCGGCCACCGTCCTCCGTCCTCCGGCCACCATCCTCCGGTGATACCACAGTGTGATACTCAAGCACATATAAGATGCATTGTGATACCACAGTGTTACGTATCCGATCGACCGCACAAATGACCACAGTGTGATACTCAATCACATATATGATGCATTGTGATACCACTGTGGTAGCACCGGAGGATGGTGGCCGGAGGATGGTGGTCGGAGGCCGGGGGACGGAGAGAGAAGAGAGGAGATAGGAGAGAGGAGAGAAAATACCTAAAATAACCTTGCATTAAAATTTTAATTAAAAATTACCAAAATTAAAAATTTCTTGATTTATCTATTGATTTATGGTTGAAATTGGACCTCACGGTTACCACAAACTAATTAATTCTTATTTGATTAAGCCCATATATATATATATATATATATATATTTACTTATTCATTATGCATCTAAAACTCTTACTATTAAATACGATGTTGTTAAAATCAAAATTAATTATGCATAAAGAATTTCGAGTAAGAATAATCAAATCAATAATAAAAACAAATTAAAAAACACAAACAAACCTAGAGAAAAAAAAATTATATTTTTGTGGAAAGTTAATGATAAGAACATGATATTTAAAAAAAGATACAATTAATCAACAAAAATTGGATATAAATTTAAAAATGGAGATGAACTTGATATTCAGGGTGTTTGGAATTGTTTATAAAAATAATTCATTGACTTATTCCGTTGTGACACCGGTAATAAGCACTTTTAAGTGTTTGGATAAACAATTTATACCGGTGTCAAACCGATAATAAGAAATGAAACCATATAATATGCATCTTTAAATTAAAAAGTATAAGTTGTTTCAACCCCAAATACCCCTCAATGTGTTATTGAAATTGGTTTAGAAGTATTAGTGAAAGTGATATAGAATTGAAAGAGATAAGTTATTTACTTTCTAATTTTGAAAAGAAAAAAAATTGCTACAGGTAGTGCTTGATGTTGGCCAGCCATAGACCATCCCGTCGAATATAGATATAGGTTAGAAACATGGTTTTAAATTTTTTTAGGTTACCCTAAAAATCAAGTGGGTGTACTTTTAAGACGTTTAATTTTTTTCTTTTATAATAATCAAGTAAACAAAGGCATGAGACCCCGTTTGGTCCTTAGTAGGTCCGGGGTTTTCAAATCAACATTTGTCAAAAAATGAGCGTAGTTTCATGGGTCTTTCTTAAATATAGAAATGCATGTTTTGTGTAGTAGTAGTTGTCCGGAATAGGATGCATTAATTGTAGTAGTAGCCTTCCGGATTAGTATGCATGCATATCAACTAATTCTAGAGGTAGTCACAAAAATTTTCAATGTCTAATTTTATTTGTCGGTTGAGCTAATGCTCAAGGTTTATAAGTATGTATATGATATATAGTGTTATGGAATACTGCTTTTGTGGAGATATAAGAATAGGTTAACAAGAAGAGTACAAGCTTCAATGGTCTTTTCATTTGTTATATATCGAACTAAACTAAAATTACTCAATAGGGTCTGAAGATTTGATGTATAGCATGTACATGTCTTTCTTTTATCCGAAGGGTGAACAATTATTTTTCTTAAAGTCTCCCGTAGGCTAAATTTTGACCATTTCTCTCCATATACGTTGCAACCTTATTTCTCTTCCCAAAAGGTCTTTTGAAAGGTAATAAATTTCACATATATCCTCATAGCTTCGGTGTTAGATGAAAGAGAATTTCATAAAACTCAACGAACTTTTCCATTTTAATGATTAAGACTTCGAAGTATTTTTTTTTATTTAAAAGCCATTGAATTTTTTCATTTTGAACGATTAAGTAAAAAGTCTAAAAAACCTAATGATCAAGTCATTGGACAATTTTTTGGAACAAATAAGTTACAGGACATTCCAAAACATGTTAAATAACTCATTCGACTTTTTAAAACTTGTTACATACATGCTTATAATTTATATAACTGGTTAATGTGGTAAAATAATGGAAAAAATATGAAAAAAATACAAGGACTTTCATATTTATAATGATTAAGTCTTTAAACATTTTTTAAACCAAAAAAAAATACTTACATCGATAAAATGAAACAAATATACCAAAAAGTACTTACATTTAAAAAAAAGATTATTGATAAACTTTATTTTAATTAAAAATATATCTTGTAAGTGATTTTTCAAATTAAAAAAAATAAAAATTTATTTAAAAAGGATTACCGGTTAAATTTATTTTAATTAAAAACAAATTTTATTTCATATGTGATTTTTAAAATAAAAGAAAAATAAAAAAAGATTTAAAAAATATTACTGATGAAATTTATCTTAATTAAAAATAAAATATATTTCGTTAATGATTTTCTAAATTAAAAAATATAAAATAATTTGATTAAATTACTGACGGATTAACGATAAAATTTAACTAAATATATAATTATTTAAAAATTGTAGCTAGTGTTCATTGGTTTATATGCAAGGATTACTTATGTCTAATTGAGTACTAACTTGACCACCGTTAGATGTTCTAATAGAGTAACGTGTTAATAAATGTGAAAAATAGTACTTGAATCTTTGGGTGATATCATTTCACCAACGGATTATCGAGGAATTTTAATTAATTGTGTATTTAGATAAATTTTGTCGTTAATAAATCAGTAGTTTAATCAATTTATTTACTATTTTTTTAATTTGAAAAATTACCAATGGAATATATTTTTAATTAAAATAAATTTCATCCGTAATTTTTCTTAAATCTTTTTTTTAATTTTTTAATTTAAAAAAACACATATGAAATATATTTTATTTTTTATTTAAAATAAATTTAATCAATATTTTTTTTAAATAATTTTTTATTTTTTTAATCTGAAAAATAATTGATAGAATATATTTTACTTTTAATTAAAATAAATTTTATTAGTAATCATTTTTAAAGGTAAGTATTTTTTTGGTTCACATTTTTTTAAGGACTTTATCGTTCAAAATATGAAAGTTTATTGACTTTTTTCAAACTTTGTCCATTATTTTATCATATTAACTAGTTATATAGGTAATAAGGATGTATCTAACAAAACCACAAGGGTGGTGTCGTTTGAGCTTGACTCCAATGAGTCAAAAGTACTAGGAGATCCCAGGTTTAAATTCAAGAAGGAATAAAAATCCTTTGTGGCCACGGAGGTTCAAATGTGTTGACTCCGGGCTATCTGCAAAGTAGATGGTCGCCCTCGGATTAGTCAGCTCGTATAGCGGATTAGATATCCAGGTTAATAAAAAAAAGGATGTATCTAACAAGTTTTAGAATGTCGAACGAGTTATTTTACAGGTTTTAGAATGTCCAAAGGCTATATTTGTTTCAAAAAATTGTCCAATGAATTAATCATTTCAAACATTAAAGTCCATTGTTTTTTTTAGATTTTTTCCAATAATTAAACCCTTAAACATTTTTTTAAATAAATAAAACTTAATTTTTTTTAATAAATAAACCTTTGAACTTATATCAGTTTTACAGTTTGAAACCTTCGTTGTTCATACCCCTTACGGTTGAATTACTCACAAGTTGAGTTGGACTTGGAGTACAAACTTGTCAGGAATGTTCTTAGACCTTTTTCTGGGCTCCCGTCGGCTTGTCAGGAATTTTATCAAAACCTGGATGTTATGATTCCTAGTTTCGTCTGGTAGCTTCAATCTTTTAAGGTTTCTTGACATGTGTTTCAAGAAAACAGCCCCATTTGGCACTTTAATTGAACTCAAAAGGTAAAACAACTAGTTTACATTAAAGATTCGGCACGTTAAGCAGAAAACACACAAAGGATGACATAATATATACCTTCACATTTCTTAGTCAACAAACTTAAAACTTAACCAGATTTCCTCAAATGCCTTGATGATCATCTCATGGTACTCGTTTGAATTCAAAGAGAGGTAAGAAGCAAGGAGCTTTTCCAAATCCCTGGAAGCCCAGATCTTTTCTTCCACAATCATCTCCACCATTGATTCCTTGAAGTCTTTCTGTGGGTCAAATGATGACTTCACAATGCAACAGCTACTTGACAGGTTGTTCTTTTGTCTTTTATGATCATTATTAGCATCAACAATCCTCTTGCATACGGGTGTTCTAGAAGAATTCGATCTTATCTTGACTCCTGAAACTGGTTTTCTCTCTGGATTTTCTTTCTTCGAGAAACTGTCTTTGACTATTTTAATTGAAATCGAGCTTTGATTGGAACTCTCTTCTTTCTTCTCAACCAACGTTAATGTGTCCTTGTTGGATTTCGTTATGATTGGTGGAGGCTTTTGAAGCTCAATCCTTCGAATCAACTCATACCCACTTGAATCTTGAATCTTTTTGGTGTATGATTTCTTATTGAACTCAATTACGACATCGGTAGTTGAAGAACTGATCACTCCACAACTACAAGAGGTGGAGGGAGGTCTGGCCAACGACAGAATTGACTCAGAGACAGGAGATTCATTGTAACTACTTCTAATAGGGGAAAGAAATAAATCTTGATCATGGGTATGAGTAAACTCAGTGGGCTGAGTGCAGATTGAAACTGCAGGGTGGTTGATAATGTTTGTGTTTGATGTGGGTGTGGGTGAATTGTTATATCGGTGGAGTCTAGGAGTGTAACAGAAAGAGTTTCTGGTGTGGTTTGGGGTTGAAGAGTAAGCAGATGGAAGAGGTTTCTTGTTGTGGGTGGCGCCCATGGCAGTGTTCATGTCTCTTAACCTGTAAAACCAAGCATTTGGTATCATATGCGATAATCTAAACCTCTGCTTACCCATAAAACCCTCTCTCTTTTTCTCACTCACTCACTCACTCCCTCACTCACTCTCTCTCACACACACACTCACACACTCTCTCTCTCTCTCTATGACAACACGTTTAAATGACCAAATTGCTGTCATATATATATATAAGAATAATCGTTTGAGAAGTACATTTAAGGTCGGAAGCGGAGAAAAATATCTGAACCCTTGATCATTTTTAATCACAAACTCATCCACTAATCGCACTTGATACGAGGATTGATGGTACATCTCGATACATCTCATCTTGATGCATCACATCCTAATATACATCTTAGGATGAAGCCCTTTTTACGCTTCTCACCTTAACTCTTTTTTTAATCGAATATCAACCCTAAATATATATATATATATATATATATATATGTATATATATATGTATATATATAGGGGCTCATTCAAGAGAGAACTGATTAGTTTGTGGTAACTGTGAGATCCAATCTCAACCACAAATTAACGGATAAATTAGGAAATTAATAATTTTGGTAGTTTGAGTTAAAATTATAATTAGAGGGCATTTTAGGTATTTTTAAAAAACTCTTCTCTCCTCTCTTATTTCTCATCTCTCCTACCTCCAATCTCCGGCATTCGGTGAACAAAAATCCGGCAGGTACCAATTAATCACAAAGATATACAATGTGATACCTATTATGATATATTGTGATACCCATTGTGATATACTGTGATACCATTTGAGTACCACTATATATCACAATGGGTATCACATTATGCATCTTTGTGATTATTTGGTATCTGCCGGATTTTTGTTTACAGGAGGCCGGAGATCGAAGGTCGGAGAGATGAGAGAGAAGAGAGAAGAGAGGAGTTTTTTAAAAATACCTAAAATGCCCTCTAATTATAATTTTAACTCAAACTAACATAATTATTAATTTCTTAATTTATCCGTTGATTTGTGGTTGAGATTGGATCTCACAGTTACCACAAACTAATCAGTTCTCATTTGATTAAGCCCTATATATATATATATATATATATATATATATATTAGAGGCAAAGGTTCATTTCAGAAATGGTAAATGTTTGAGAAATAAAGAACTGATCCCAACTCTTCATTTGGACAACATTTGCGACTTTGACCGTGAATCATCGAATAATTCCTAGCATGAGTATGCGGAAGATAGAGAGATGATTTCATAACTTTTACAATAATTGGTTCATATGTGAACCCATATGAGACACATATGAGTTATATGTTCATATGTGAACCCATATGATCAGGGCCGATCCTAAGATTTTTAATGCCCTATGCAAAAATAATAAAAAAATGCCCATAAGCCTATTGTTTTTAAGCCAATGGAACAATGAAACATGCTATTTTTTTAAACAGTTTGGAACCTAGTAAAGTTAAGTGTCTCATCCACATATTGATTTTTTTAATTATATTAAAAAAATACAATTGGGGTGGGGACATAAAAACTAAAACCCCGAATTACAAAATATATAATGATAAAAGGATAAATCCTGGATTAAAATCGTACTTCTTCCTTTTCTAGTTTTCCTTTCTCCAAATTGAAATTAGCAAAATAGGAACTTAAAGGACAAGAAAAATTATAATTAGTATTAACAAAAATAGTAAATTACATCTAAATTGCTGTCATAGTAAGCAAAAAGTGACACTCAAAAAGTTACAGGTCTAAAGACTAAAGTCTAAGAGCCTATCTGTTATCAGCTTAGTGAGACTAACAACTTATTCACTCAACTATGCATGACTGTTTCATAGTGACTTAATAATATAGAAAGTGAATTATCTAGTAAGTTTCGCAAGGGAGCTTTATATAGAAAGCCAAGTTTTTATTTCCAAACATGTCTTTCCCAACTAAAAAAAACGCTTCTTTGTTGATCCTCTCTCTCAGTGATTTGATGATAATCCTTTTTCCCTTTCACGTTGTATTTATGTTTCTGTATTTTCAGTTCCAGTGATCATCACTGAGTATGTTCAGTGATCGCTGAAGAACTTGCATTGTAAATTCATCAGAGACAGCAATACTTCAAGAAGACAACACTCACACCAAAGAACCTTCAGCGAACGTCGAAAACTGTAACTGAAGATTAGAGACTAGCGAGTACGTGATCTGAAGCGGTATTCAGTGATTACAAGCCTGACTACATATGTGTAAAGATTGCTCAAGCTTCAGCGAATGATGATGAGACCTTCAGGTCATTCCAGCATTCAGCGATCAAAAGAATCTTGCTTAGCACGATTGTTGTTGTCTTGTCCTTATGCACACAAAGGACAAACCCATACCCTTGCAAAAGTTAGTACGGTACGGAGCCGATTAGTCAACTCTTTGTCCACCAACTTTAGGCAAGGATGTCTGCTCAAAAATAGTGCTTTTGTACTATTCACTGTAAGAAAGGACAAGCCTTCCTCTTAAGGCTTGACACGCACTCTAAACCTACCATATTGCATTAAATGTTCATTTAATACACTGGGTATAAATAGAAGTGTTTCTTCTCCATGCAGAGTGCGCGCATCTCTCTGCTATCCTCTTCTTACTTCAAGCATCTTCTAGCTTAAGTAAAAGATCTTCCTTTTAACAATCTCTTTTCTTGTATTTGCTAAAGATCTGTGTGTAACCAAAGATTGTTTAGATAGGTTTTCTTTATCTTATCTTTCCGCAAACAGTCTTGTAAAATCTGTATTGATCTTCTCTATCAATATATATCTTAAATTTGAAAATATTGTGTTTGTATTCATACCCCCCTTCTACAAACTGTTTCTATTCTTGTAGACCCTTACGAGATCAACAAGTGGTATCAGAGAAGTGTTTTCTTTCTTTCCTTGTGTTTAGCTAATTTTCTGTATTAATTTATCTATTCTTAGATAACTTACTGCTTTTAAATAGCTTTACAAATCACAAACACACACAGAGGATAATGGCTCTCTCGCCAAACCACCCTGGTTTGTCCGTGACAATTTTAGTCTCTGAAAGAACCGGATGTCCCTCTTTCTGGAATGTGTGGATCCTAAAATTCCACACTACATAGAAAATGGACCATATATTCCATTTGCTATTGTTCCGGCTGTTCCAGCAACAGCTACRACTGCCGCGATTCCTGAACGGCAGATTCCAAAGCTTCCACATCAGTGGAGCGATGAGGACAAGAAGAAAATAGTTATAGACACGCGTGCTCGGTCTATAATAGTTATGTCTCTTCCTGATGAGAT
>NC_037529.1:25951183-25956700 GCF_001531365.2 Cynara cardunculus var. scolymus
GACAGACCGAGAGTAGCAAGTCCCCCACCAAAGAAGACAAAGAAGACTCAGAAGGGTATTGACTCTTCTGAGAAAAAGAAAGGGAAGAAGAGGGCCCAAGCAGTCCTCTGCAAAAGCCAAAGAAGAAGAAATCAAAGAAGGCCCAACCCGCAGAGGTTGAGGTCACAGAGGCTGTACTCCAAGAAAGCCCCGCAGACGCTGCTCCAAAGCGTAGAAGGTTGTGCAAGGTTGTTCACGAAGAGTCTCCAATAGAGCAGATACATGATGTCATCTTCCACATCCAACAAGAATTTAAAGCTCCCACAGAGGTAGCGGATTTGGGGATAGAAGTCGTAATAAACAACGAAGAAGAAGAGTTGGAGATAGAAGATGGAGTAAAAGATGTCGAAGGCACACATCCTAGCCCCCCTCCTAGTGCTACCCACATTTCCAGGGACCCTGTTCTAGAGGGAACCCCTATCACACGCTGAACCCTACCCAAACCTACCTCGCAGAGGACATTCTTTCGTCCTCTGTCGAATGCATAGCCCGGGAACCACAATCAACTCCAACATCCTCTCAAAAGGATGCTGGTTTTACAATAAGAGTCCATTCGCCCAAGGACTCATCACAACCCAGAGAGGCATCCGTTGCCCCTCCACACTTGAGTGAACAACCAAGTTATGCTTCAGAGGCATACGAGAGGTTTACAGAGACTGTGGGTCTAGAACGCCCAAAGTCCACACTCGATCCCTCTACCAAGTTAGGCTCTGAACCTACTGGGCACGATATCGACAGAACACTGGTAGGCTCTCCAATTGGAGATGTTCGAGGATCCGGTGGAAGTCCCCGAGCTGACATCGAAAAACCAGTCACTAAGGGCGTCTCACACTCCGAGGCTACTAGGTCACCATGTGTTGGTGATCTAGGTTCCCAGAGTACTTATGTGACGAATGAGGAGTTACAAACCTTCACCACAGAGGTATTCAAGATGATGGATGAGTTGAAAAGCTTGTTCTCCTCCCAACCGGCGACAGAGGCTCTCGCACCGCTCACAGAGGCTCTGAAGGAGTTGACTTCCACAACTTCTGAGCTCAAGGCAACCGTATCAGCCCTTCAGAGCTCTATCCTCAACAAAGACGACCTCACAGAAGCTTTCAACACCTTGTCTCTCAACCCTTCTTCAATCCAAAAGCTCAAGACAGAACTAACAGAGGTTGCCGCCCAATTTGCTGCAGACTTCATTTCCGCCGGCTACACAGATTATTCTGCCTTCAAGGATGAGATCAAAGAGATGTTCTCCTCTGCGGTCACCTATGGCATTGATTCTAAATCCTCCAGGGCTAACATTAACCATCTAGCCACTCGCAGAGAGCTAGATGCAATGGTTGAAGCCCTTGGAGAGATCGTGCAGAAATACACTGACCAACTCCTCAAGGAAGCCCGAGCAAGCAACGAAGCTATAAGAGACTGCATGAAGAAACTCGTCAAAGAAGGTGATAACTTCATAAATGAGATCTATCGCTGCATCTCTAAGATGAAATAGGCCACAGAGATGGATATCAACACTGCCTCTGTGATTGCTGAGGAGGTCATTCAAAAGATGGAGAGGGCGGCTTCCAAAGTTTTAAAGCGATTGAAGAAGGCTCCCCTTACTACTTGCAAGGCAGTGGCCACTAAAATCCATGACGATCAAGGAGGTGATAACCTCTGAGGGGGAGAAGAAGAAAGAGGAACAAAAGAAGGCAACCTCTGCCAAACCACTAAAAATAGTGGACTCTGCTGCTGCCCTATTCTCTAAAGACAAATCTGCAGAGCCTAAGGGGAAAGGCAAGGGTAAAGCAGTAGAGGAGTCGCCACAGAAGTAGTCAAGCTCTGATACGCCAGAGGAGATAAATGAAGAAGAGTATGATGACTCCAATCTCGTTCGAGCTTTAAAGGCGTCTTTGGCAGAGGCACAAGCGAGAAAGAGCAGAGCCCCTATCCCCAGAGTTGGAGAAGGCTCTTCCTCTAAAATGGCGAAGATTCCAGAGGAAACGTCCACGGGTACGTTTGACACTCTGGTAGGAACTGTCAAGCCAATCCTACCAGAGGGGTCCACCCAGAGGCCGATACTAGAAGAAGAAACCAGAATGCCAGAATCTGCCACAGTAGGGAGGGTTTCTGAGATCCTTGAATCTATGAGCAAGATTCCTACACAGAAAGTGCGCACAGAGCCCATAACCCCTGTTGAGGAGATTCTGCGGTGGCGTTACTCAGCTGTGGACACAGCGCCCCTTATGACCTAGAGCTTACAGGTATGCCTTCTGCCATTGCAAAGTTCCACTTCTCAAAGCTCACAAGGCCACCAGAGGAGGTCTTCTCAGAGCAAGTGATTACTTCACTCGAAACAATTTCTCCAAGGACTATGCTCAAGAAGACCGTGCTATATGCTCAATATGTGGTAAAAAGGGATGACGACAACCTATATACTTTCACAGATGCTGACCTCCACAACCTTTGTGTATTTGACCGAATATTCCTTCACAAGATATTGAACAAATACATGGAGAGGAGGTCAACATATTTGATTTCTCTCAGAAGGCTGATTGAGGTTATGCGCGCTCAAGTCAAGTTCTATAGCAAGAAAGATTTCGACATCGCAATGAGGTTGGCCCAGCCAGAGCTAAAAATTTCTCCTCTACAGAACAGACCAAGTTGGCTGCTTAGATTTCATCCCAATACCATTGTCCACAATCCCATCTTTGGGTTTGTATTCCTGGACAAGGATGAGATTCTAAGGTTCTTCGATCCCAAAGAGACGCACAAATATTCGACAGAGTCTCTTGAGTGGGTGTTCAACCTAGTGGTGACAGAGGTGTAGAGAGGGCATTTAAGGGCGGATGAAGTGAACCACCTTCTGGAAACGATCAAAGTTCAAGTCTCCTTCAGCGAATGAATATTCAAAGTCTATAGAACCATCAAGTCAGATCTGCAATTTGCCGTAGATGACTATCCAGACTCTGCTGTGGACTAATTCTTGTAATAGTGTAGGCCTGAGCAACAAATTTTTCAATTTGTTCATTTATGTAATTCTTTTCAGAGGATGAGTTTAATCTCCTCTTGTAATTCTTTCAATTAGTCATTTCTTGCAACCATTTGTCAAAATTTACTTTTCCATACTTAGGGGGAGATTGTTAGCTCTAATATTCACTTCTTGTAAAAGTATGAAAAAGTATTCTGTAAGTGTTGACAGAAGAGTATCTTCCACAGAAGACAATAGAGGACTAGCAACAGAAGTTGTTTCATCGTGCAAGTAAAATGTGACAGAACCTCTGATGTCTCTCACCGAGGTTCTGGAAAATGGTCCTCTGGCAATAAGATCATACAAGTCAATTACAGCAGAGCCTCTGGTATGTCTCACAGAGGGTCTGCGGATTTCATCTTCTGTGAAGATCCTGTTCTACTATTTTTCAAAGGTTGTTAGCTGCATGTGCTTCTGATGTGACTAGGACTTAATCGACTTTATTTGGACTTCTTAGATGATTTCACACATCTAGATCTTGTCAGTAAGGTCATTAGGAACTAGTATAAATAGCGGCTAAAGCCTTTGTATTCTGTGTGCTTCCGAATTGTAATCGTTTTATTTTCAATTGAATGAATTGAAAAACTTTGAAGCTATTCTCCTATGTTCATCTTCTTCATCATCTTAACTGTGTGTTCTTGGTTTATTTTACTCTGTTCCATTCTTAATATTGTTTCCGCTGCACTTTAATCGTCTTAAAGTTCATTCAGAGTATTAGATCAAATATCAAAGCTGAATTTAAGGTCCAACAAGTTCACACTTGTCATTGTTGATCAGTATGTCAGGTACATTTGGGTATTCTTTCTCAGATCCAAGGATGAAGCACCTGAAGAAATCATTTCGTTCATCAAAAAGATAGAAGTACTAAACGATGTTAAAGTATGATCTATCAGAAGTGACCATGGTACTGAATTCAAAAACAATACTATAGATAACTTTCCTTGAGGACAAGGGAATCTCTCACGACTTTTCTTTAGTGAGAACTCCTCAGCAGAATGGGGTCGCTGAAAGACGAAATCGAACAATCATTGAGGCTTCTCAATCAATGCTTAGCGAATCCCATCTCCCCACTCAATTCTGGGTTGAAGCTGTCAACACCGCTTGTTTCACTCAAAACCGATCGCTAATCGTGAAAAGATTCAAGAAGACAGCCTATGAACTTTTCCATTTACGAAAGCCTTCCATAAGCTTTCTTCATATATTTGGTTGTACTTGTTACATTCTCAACAGCCGTGACCAACTTGGAAAGTTCGATCCCAAAGCTGATGAAGGAATCTTTCTTGGATATTCTTTTGTATCCAAAGCCTTCAAAGTATTCAACAAACAAAGACAAACAATAGAGGAATCTATTCAAGTCACCTTTGACGAATCTCAGTTAGCTAATTCAAAACCCATCTCAAATGATGAGGATGAATTAGAAAACTGGATGTTCTCTCACTATGGACAACCTGAATCTTCTCACAGTGTTCCTCTTAACACTGAATCTCCCGAAGCTGAAGATGATCCACTCATCATTCTAGTTACAGCTAGTCACTCCACCGCATCTTCTTCAGAGATCACTACAGTGCCCATTAATTGTGTCCCTTCTTCTATTTCAAACACTGATCCATCAGTAAATGAAATGCCTTCAGAGTCTGGACCTATTTCAGTTGCTCAGTCTGAGGCTCCTTTAGCAATAGTTCCTATTGCTGAATAATCAGCTGCTGAAGCCTCATCTTCTATACCTAAACTTGTCTATTCAGATGAAGCTCCTCTATCAACTCAGCGATGGACTAAAAGCCATCCAATTCATCAAATTCTTGGTGATCCAGATGCAGGTATCAAAACATGTCGAGGTCTAGGTAATATCTGTCTCTTCCTCAACTTTCTTTCTTTAGTTGAACCAAAGAAAATAAATGATGATATCTCTGACCCTAGTTAGGTTCTTGCTATGCAAGAAGAAGTCATTGAGTTTTATAGGAACAAAGTCTGGTACCTTGTCCCACGTCCATCTGACAAATCAGTGATAGGCACCAAATGGGTCTATCGCAACAAGTTGGATGAAGATGGTGTGGTAACCCGCAATAAGGCTCGGCTTGTTGCTCAGGGTTATAGACAAGAAGAAGGAATCGACTATGACAAAACCTTTGCACCAGTGGCTAGACTCGTAGCAATTCGACTTTTTTCTAACCTTTGTTGCCCATAGAGACTTCAAGGTCTTTCAGATGAATGTAAAGAGCCCTCTCCTTAATGAAAAACTTCATTAGGAAGTTTATGTTGAACAACCTCCAGGGTTTCTTGTCCCTAAGTATCCAAACCACGTCTATAGGTTGGATTAGGCTCTTTATGGTTTAAAGCAGGCTCCTCGTGCCTGGTATGATACCCTTTCTTCTTTTCTCATCTCTAAGAAATTCTCTCGTGGAAAGATTGACCAGACCTTATTTCTTAGGAAAATTAAAGGTCACATCATTCTCGTCCAAATTTATGTCGATGAT
>NC_037529.1:25956945-25991107 GCF_001531365.2 Cynara cardunculus var. scolymus
GCTCCTCCACTCACTCTCAACAAGGATCCAAATGGGTAGCTTGTAACTGTTACTATTTATAGAGGAATGATCGGCTCCCTACTGTATCTTACAGCTAGCTGACCCGATATCATGTACTCCACTTGCTTATGTGCAAAATATCAAGGTAAACCTAAGGAATCCCATCTGATCGCTGTAAAACGCATATTCAGATATCTTAAGGGAACTCCTAATATGGGTCTTTGGTACCCTAAAGGTTTATGTTTTGACCTTATTGGTTATTCGGATAGTGATTTTGCAGGTTGCAAAATTGATAGGAAAAGCACCACTAGAGGATGTCAGCTTCTAGGTGGAAAGTTGGTGAGCTGAACAAACAAAAAGCAAAATTCGGTGTCCACATCAACAGCTGAAGCTGAATATGTAGCCGCTGGTAGCTTTTGTGCAAAAATTCTTTGGATGAAAAATCAACTACTGGACTACAATCTTCAGTTTTCAAGGATTCCTATTTATTGTGATAGCACAAGTGTTATTGCTATTGCAAACAACCCTGTACTTCATTCCAAGACCAGACATATTGAGATCCGATATCATTTTATCAGAGATCATGTTATGAATGGTGATATTGAACTTCACTTCGTTTCAACTGAGTATCAACTCGTTGACCTTTTCACCAAGCCTCTTGATGAAACAAGATTTAATATCTTGATCAACGAATTGGGTATGTTGAACACTAAAGATTAATCTTCAGCTATTATACATAACTCAGTAAGTGAATTGATTCAGTGCGCTATCTCTAACACTGAACTTTTTAGTAAATATATCTATTCTCTCTCAGGTATGATTACTCTTCTCTTTTCTCAACTTAAAACTTTCACTGAGGCTTTCTCATCTTTAGTGATAAATGTTTTGAAAGGTGGTCTCAGTGATTCTCTACACTCACCACATCTTCAAGTATATCTTTATACTTTTCTTAAAAATCTAAATGATCGCTGAATCTTTTCTTATTAGTGATTAAAACGTTTTTTAAATGCCAGTTTCAGTGACTCTTTTATCACTGAATCTGATGCTTTAAAACACTCATTGAATCTTTCTTTTTAGTGATAAAATGTTTTAAATAGGGTTATCAGTGTTTTCTTAAACACTATATGACTCTTCGTTTTCTTAAAAATATTTTTTTTAAAAGAAAATAGTTAATGAATCATCTTTATGACGACATTCTCTATTTACTATGCGCGACGCTTTGAGACGCGCAAAAGGTTATGTCATTACGCTACCTCATTTAATGCCATCCAATCATGGATGAGAACGTGGTATATTTTTCATCATGATCACTTTCCCGAACCGTCGTCTTTTCTCTCTCTCATATTACTTCTCTTTCATATTACTTCTCTCTCCTCCTACCTATAAATATGAGACCTCTGCAAATAGGCGTATCTGCAATTCAGCGTCGCAATATAAATTATGATGCGGTCATTTTCAATGACCTGGTGCTCAAGCTGAACAAGCGCCAACGATAAAAGGTGGTGCCTTACACCAGGTTTCTTTCAATGGTGTTTACCAAGATCTTTAAAGATCTTTACCCCGAAGAAGGAAACCTTCAGGTTTTCAAACTTGGATCTAGGATTTTGGATCATAAGCTGAGGGACAGTGATGTGGCACTAACTTCCATCGTGTCCATCAATACCTCTTCTCCTTAGGTGGCTATGACAAGGGAAACCCCCCCCCCCCCGCGTCTAGCCAAGACACCAAAACCCCTTCATAACGACCCTCTCAACCAACTCTTGGTTCTCCTCAGAGAGCCAAGAAGTCCAAAAAGGGGACAGCCACGTCACTAGCTTGGGCCTCTCAAAAGGCTTCAGTTATTGAAACTAGCCTTATCCCCGAGGCGTCTTATGCTGACCCTCCCAGCTCTTCAGTGATTTCTACCATCATTGTCGTATCCGTGATACCTACCCTCACCGCCTTAGTGGCCCAAATCACTGAAGGTGTGAATATCAGTGCCGCCAACGCTGAACACCCATGTCTTTTCTCAACCATTTTCTCTTCTCCTCCTTCCTTGGTCTTGACACATGTCGATGATGTATCAGCGACTGTCCTTCCTAATACTGAGACACGCACCACTGGACCTGAGGTTGCTCCTCTCAATGCTCCTCTACATACCGATGTCCATCCTCTCGAGGACATCTTTGCTCACCCCAGTGACAATCCTTTTGATGTCACTGATGGCCCCTCAGGTATTCCATCTTCCTACCCTTTCCTTTGTTCTAACCTTTAGCCTTCAGCTCACACTTCTTCTTTTACAGGTCCTTCTTCGATGCATCAGTCTGATGCTCAGGAAGTGGAAGAAGAAGAAAGAGAGAAAGATGATGGAGGATATCAAGAGATCGATGATGCCTATGATATGGCATCAGACATCAAACTTCTCCTTCCAGCCGTTGATACCGTCCTCTGTAGGATCAACAAAGTCCACCAAGAGATGCCCCGCCAAGGTGTTCTTGATGCGAACTTCCTTGCCATCCAGGAGGACGTTCAAGAAGTTCAGAGTCATCTCCAGACTCTCCAAGAAGTTGTTCAAGCCAACACCGATGCCATTGTTGTTCTTCATAGCAGGGTTGACGATGCTCAGGCTATTGCTGATCAGCAGACTGCCTTCTTCAACAGATCCTGGATGTTGTTTGTCAACCAGCTCCTGTGATGCCTCCTTCTTTCTCTGCCAGTGATCGCGCCCAGCTCCATAAGACGCGTGAGGCAAGGACAACTCTAGCCAGTGCTTTGCAAAAGCTAGAGGATATAATGGTTCTCTAGCGTCAGCGCTTGGATGAACTCTCTGGCCAATTCTCTCAAGTCTTAGCCAGAGAGGGGGAGATGAGGTCCAACGCTGGTGAATCATCCAATGTTGTGCTTACTCCTTCTCAGGTTGTTGGTCCAGTATCAGCTACAGTTGCATTTGAAGCTGAGGCTCTCAGAGCTGAAGCAGTTGCTGCTCTTGTAATCACGACCACCAAAGCTGCTGCAACTGAGGTTATCGATGCCATCCCTAGGGATGATGCCCATACCATCATTGTTGGTGGTGATGATGATGATGATGAAGATGAAGATGATGATGATGAAGATGATGATGAAACTACCATTCCAGACACCGGAAACGATCTAGATGGCGACAACGACGACGATGATGAAGATGACTTTACCATCAAATTCCAGAAGCCATCAACCATCACCAAAGGTGTTACTCTCAGGGATTCTGCATCCCAAGGGGAGCAAAGGAAAGGTGAATCAATTCTATCAGGGAACCAGGACCCCAAGTCGAAAGGCAAGGCGGTTGTTGAAGAAGGAAACTTAAAGGTATTGTTCAATATCCCTCAACAACCTTTGTTTGAAGACTCTACCTCTCAAGTTGTGATTACTTCAGAATATCAACTTCATATTCCATCAACAACTTGCAGTCAACTGGAGTGGGTACCTGATCAACCCATCTCTTGTGCTCCTACCGACCAACAGATATCTCAGCTGAAGGAGTCACTCGACCAGACTAGAGTAAAAATCTCTCTTCGTACCTCTAGTGGTAGAGAGTTCGACTTCTTGTCTGAAGCTGAAAGACTCGAGGCATTATGGGTTGAAGAAGAGCTAGAGCTTCAAAAGAAGCAGACTGAAGACAACTAGAAGCTGGCCAAGTTACTAGCTGAAAAAGTCATTCCCAAGAAAAAGTCCAAGAAAATGGTGAACGCTGTCCAAGCCCAGGCTAAACTGCTTTCTATTGTAGAAGTTGAGCATGAGAAGAGCCTGAAGCTAGTAGAAAAGGACAAGCGATGGAGCGAAGCAAAGCTGAAAAAGAGAATCAGTCCCCACCCGATTATCAGTGTCAGCATCAGCGGACGTTCTAAAGACAGTGGAACACTGGTCTCAATGCTCATCACCAAGGACAATCTTGATGTTGTTACCGAGTATCCTTCCTACCTAGGCCGTTATGGATTCAGTGAATGGATGGAAATCAGACAAGCCATTCAGCAATCCAAGTTGAGACACAAGACACTTATTGAGGACACCATTAGCAAGCTCATCAAAAGGATGTCCAGGTATGTCAAGGTCCCTGACAGAAGAAGGGTGGGAAGAAGAAACTCAAGCTCTCTGATCCAAATAATGGACCATTCCTAAGGAACAAACATAAAACAAGGTTCTCCTTAGATGAAGTCCTGAAGGGTCATAAGAGTACAAACATTTCTATGTTGAATCTTGACTTGCCAGATAAGGGTCCCTATACACCCAACTCTGTGCATTTTAAACCTGATTTTGGAGTTATATTTCTTGACTATGAAGGTGAAGTCAGATTTCAGAGAATGTCAGAGCTACGTCTATGTCCAATGGATCACTTGGTGTATCTTTTGCTCTGGATAGATGATAGCATGCCTGGAAAAGTCGTAGATCTAAAGATACGAAGGGAATTCCTACGTCGAAGAAAACTTGGTGAAATTGTACCTTGTTACACAGATCTAAAAGCTCAAGAATAGTTTCTCTTTGTAACAACAATACACTTTTCCTTGTAACTTCTTGTACTTTGTCTACTTTCAGTGATTGTACTTATATTATGTAAGTTCTAGACATGTACTGTAATACTTGTAATATTTCCTATGATTAATAAAATGAGTATTCCATGTACTTCACTAAAAAAGATCCCTTAAAAAAGTATTAGGGACACAAGTCTATGAGTTCCGATGTTAATTTTCACATTCACTGACAATCAATAAGTCAGTGAATAAGCTTTCAGTTTCAGTTTCCGTACTTGCAATTTTCTTAGATATAACTTAAGGAAAATTTTCAAGCTGAGACTAGCTAACCGAAAAAGATCCCAAAATAGTAAAAAGGGACATGTACTTCATATGTAACTTTTCCTTACTATTATTTGATAAGATAACCTTCTTTATGTTATCTTGTTATCATCAAATAGGGGGAGATTGTTGATCCTCTCTCTCAGTGATTTGATGATAATACCTTTTCACTTATACGTTGTATTTATGTTTCTGTATTTTCAGTTCCAGCGATCTTCACTGAGTATGTTCAGTGATCGCTGAAGAAATTGTATTGTAATTCTATCAGAGACAGCAATATTTCAAGAAGACAACACTCACACCAAATAACCTTCAGCAAACATCGAAGACTGAAACTGAAGATTAGAGACTGACGAGTACGTGATCTGAAGCGGTACTCAGTGATTACAAGTCTGTCTACATATGTGTGAAGACTGCTCAAGCTTCAGCGAATGATGATGAGACCTTCTGGTCATTCCAGCATTCAACGATCAAAGGAAGACTGCTTAGCAGGATTGTTGTTGTCTTGCCCTTATGCACACAAAGGACATAACCCATACCCTTATGAAAGTTGGTACAGTACGGAGCCGACTAGTCGACTCTATTGTCCACCAACTTTAAGTAAGGATGTCTGCTCATGAATAGTGCTTTTTGTACTATTCATTGTAGCAAAGCTCAAGTCTTCCTCTTAAGGCTTGACACGCACTCTAACCCTACCATATTGCATTAAATGWWCATTTAATGYACTGGGTATAAATAGAAATGTTTCTTCTCCATGCAGAGTGCGTGCAACTCACTCTCTAACCCTAATTCTTACTTCAAGCATTTTCTAGCTTAAGTAAAGGATCTTCTCTACAGCCTTTCTTTTCTTGTATTTGCTAAGACTTAGTGTGTAACTAAAGATTGTTTAGATAGGTTTTTATTACCTTATCTTTCCACAAACAATGTTGTAAAATCTCTATTGATCTTCTTTATTAGTATATGTTTTAAAGTTATAAATATTGTGTTTGTATTCATCCCCCCCCTTTCTACAAACTGTTTCTCTTCTTCTAGACCCTCATGAGACCAACACATCTTCATCAGATGATAAAGATGATGATGATGACACTCCTCTTCCATCCCCTGGCCCTTCACATACAATACCCATCTCCACTACCCAAAGGGCAACCACCACCACTACCCATGGCGATCAAGGTCGAAGGGGTATTGAACAAGGACGACCCAGTCCAATCCCTCAACCAGCCAGCCTTACAGAGGCCATTCTTCGGGCCTCTGGAGATGATACAGCCAAGGACCCTCACCATCCATCGCCCCCTCCCAACAGAGGGGAGATGAAAAAATAAGAGCCACTTCGCCTCATGGCTCGCCACTACCATTCACACACCCAGAAGCATGTGTTGCTTCTGGCATTGCTGATCCAAAAGATCGTTCAGAGCGATCTCCTGTTCATGCACAAAATCCCCTTCGATACTTGATCTAGCGAAGGGGAAACACATCTACTTCTCTTCCTCGGCCTCTAAAGCAGAAGAAGAAGAGGAAGTTGTAACAACATCAAGAGATAGCTCCTCACTAGAGGGCTATCAAGGACATGATAGAAGTCCTTCACGACCCATATTTTCACAAGGCCATGAAGGCGCCTCTGGAGCTGAGCCTTAACCTGCAGCATCTGTTGGCACAGGGGTTACCAATGTGGCTTTTCTGGTCACAAAGGCTGAGTTCCAAGCCTTTGCCAACTCGAACCAGCGGTCCTTGGAAGACCTAAAACTCATCATACAAGGGATTGTCGACAACCCTCCATCCATCGACCTCACCCCCTTCGACAGTCCCTTGCAACCCTTGAAACCCAAACCCGAGACAACACAACCCATCTCCAAATGCTCCAACAGACAGTCACCCAACACCACAACACCTCCTCAGCCCTTGCCACCCAACAAAACCAACTCCTCATTCACTCCATCGCCACCCTCATGGCCCAGGCAACTGCGACCGATGAGACTTTAGCATTAATCACTACCCAACTAAACACCATCTCCCATACCATAAACACCCTCCCAGCCACCATCATATCTCAAATCCCACAACCTTCCCCACCCCCAACTTCATCCATTGATGAAACATTAACCTCTCTTTCTACCCAAATGACCACCATCCAAAACACCCTCTCCTCCCTCCCAGCCACCATACTAGCCAACATACCCCAACCTCCTCCTCCTCCACCCCCTCTGTAGGCCCATCCTTCGATGAAGCCTTCTCTTCCTTCACTGTAAAGGTGAGGAATATCCTTACCAACATCCCTGTTTCACCATCCACATCAGCCTCCACCTTCATGCCCCCACCTGTCTCCACCTCCACCATGGAATATGCAACCAGGGCCGAGACTTAAGGGCCCTGTCAAAGGCACTTGTCTCATCCTTCAATGAGATAAGTGCAAAATTCATCCATCGCGCAATTCAACCAACCAAGGCTCTCTCCCAAAGCCTTGTTGATTAGCAAAGGTGCACCACCTCTCTCCTTCACACGATGGAGGAGAGCATAAGACAACAAGTCCTGAAGGCGTATCTTGTGAGCTTCAGGAAGTAGAAGAAGAAGAGGAGGAACAGAGCTTCATGCTCCAGCAGCCGCCTGCACAAGAGGCCACGCCATGAGGACCCAGACCCCAAAGATCAAGGTCTTGGACCTTATGAGGGGGAGAATCAGGTCGCGGCTGCTCATCCAATAGAATCCGCTGCACCATCACCACCACCCCAAACACAAGAACAACCTCCACCATCAACCCAAGCAAGGGAACCAGAGGCTCAGACCTCTGAAGATGTACATAATGTACATGTTCTCCTCGCCACTCCCCAAGAACCCATCGAGTTGAGCTCATCGAATGATGAAGAACCATCCACACCACCAACCAACCTACCCTTCACCCCATCACCAACTACAAACTTCCCGTTAACCCCTTACCAACACCATGCACCACACAACCCTTCACCACTCTACCCATAAAACCTCAACCCACATTCACCCAACCTTCATCACCAGAACAACCTACAACTCAACCCGATGAACCAAAAACCACACAAATACAACCGCCTGAACCACAAATCACCCCATCTGAGCCCAATAAACCAGAGCCAACCTAAACCATTCCATCACCAACCCCGTCTCAACCATTACCCCAAACACAACCCACAGCCCAACAAACCTAGGTGCAAGCGGATATTCCTTCGTCTTCAAGGCACCCTCCTCAAGAGGTAGTCGATAAAATTATAGCAAACATGGAGTCACTCAGGAGATGTCCAGAGGTGTAGCCGAGGGAGCCAGCCATGATGGAGAACATCCGTAAATACATGTACCATGATCACGATGAGGGGCTGACACTCAATCCTCCATTCCTTTCACCAGAATCCATAAACCTCCTATACCATAGGTTTGTGAGACAGACCATCCAACCATCAAGGGCTGTCTTCTCAAACGATGGAATAAGGTTGGTCATGGACATCAAAATTAGGACCTTCCCCAACCGAGCCATCAAGTACATCGAGTACACAATGGAGAGAGCTCATGGTCAGGTCAGCGTCTTTAGTGACAATGACTTGATCAATCTCAATCCCTATGACTTGATCGAGCTATACGCGTACACAACTCAGCGACAGGATCAGGGCATACGATTTGGGATGGCGAACAAAGCGATCATGCAAACAATGGAAACCTTGGTGAAGCATCGAGCCAAGAGTGATTTTGAGATTGCTTTTCAGCTTGGCATCGACAGACTATCCTGCACTCCACCTGATGAAGACTTCCCTGGCCTACAGGAGAAGAGATCTGCCTCTGTTCTTACTCAACCATAACTGTGTCTGGTATACAAAAATGAGTTGGCAGCGAAGAAATATTTTAGGTTGACTGAGGCCTTTAAGTATTCAAATGGAACACTTAAATGGTTTCAGAATGCCATCAGAGACAGATTGGGCATATCTCATGTGCCAACAGACGATGGACAGAGACTAATACATGAAATATCAATAGTCATCGATTACAGAGGAGTACTTATGCGTTTTTGGGAAATATCACAGGGGAGACCCTAAATGTAGTCTTATATTTTTTGTCTTGTAATTTTCATTTCACCAATGTAAGAATTCATCATTTGTTCCAATGAAAAATTTGGCAAAAGATGCTTTTCTTTAGAATAGCCTATGTTCTTCATTTATACTTTGAATGTTCTTAGAATAGCCGATGTTTGCTCTTTCATTACTTAGGGGAAGATTGTTAGACCCCTTAAGTATTATGTATGAAGTAATGAAGACAAATAATGATGAAGAACTAGAAGGCCGATGGAAGACTTCAAGGAAAAAAGACTAAGTCTGAAGAACATCCAGAGGGTCGATGAACTGACCAGAGATGCGATGGAAAGTGCATCTCCATAACCCCTCTGGATACTAACACTTGAAGTTTCCTTCACCAGTTCAACCAGAGACAAGCAATGAAGATAAGTTTGAACTCATATCCCATGGAAGACAGTTGGAGATGACCAGTCAACAGCTGGATTCTTCAAAGTTTATCTTGTTTTCATGTTTATCCATGTTTCAGATAAGCTTTATCTGTTAGTTGAAGATTAGCTAAATAGTCTCACTAGATAGTTATCTTCTTATTAGCTTACTGGTATAAATAGGTGGGTAGACTTATTGTAATTTTGGACAGCTTTACGTTTTACATAATTATTGAATAAAGTGAAATCTTTGGCACTCAAAATTATTCTTTGAATTTTCATACATTATTCTTGAGTGTTCATCATTTTGTTCATTCAAACACTATAATTTGGTTATTCTTAACTTGATTATAAGTGTTATTGAGAGATCTGGGATCAAAAGTGACATTTGTATGTTCTAGCTTGGAACTGAGTGATGGGTACTTCCAGACGTGGTGACTTATGTCTGTTCTGGAAAGTAACCCTACTTTATTGGAGGAATAAGGGTGGCATGTCGAGGAGAGGTGTACCTGGAATAAGGGAGGCATTGTCATATGTGGATATTATTATAGCTTTTGTTATTATCACTAATTAGATACAATGACTATTAATCATTATTTCTTTGTGACTTGATGAATTACAGATACTTTTCTTTTTAGAAATAATAATTTAGATGTTATTGAAAATGAGAAAATGGTTTGTCCTCAGAGGCATTTATTGTCTAAGTTTCTATCAGAGTTTTAATACATATAGAGGGGCTCTAGTTGGTCTTACACAAGGACTAGAGGACCTTTGGTTATGTAAAAAGAGTTTTTGATACTTTGGGAATTTTACAAATCAAAGGCTCTGTAAGTTTCATATAGAAACTCTGAATCTTAAGTTCTGTGTTTTATTCTTTAAAATTATATTTTCTACAAAATTATTTTTAAATAAAGTTTAAGAGTCAGAGGAGCTCTAATTCTAGGTTAATCGTCTTTTTAAATTATGTTATGCTCTTCTTGACCTAAGGTTTTATTTGGTCCAGAGGACCTCTGGTTAGCTAATGTCACTTAGATACAAAGGCTCTGGTTGGTAAGGCAGAAGAGGCTCTAGTCTGTAGAAGCAGAGGAGCTCTGATCTGTTGAGTCAGAGGGGTTCTGGCCCGTTGAGGTAGAGTTCTATTTTGAGCTTTGGGTTTTAAAGAGGTACATTTGAATTATGGGATGATGTTACCAATTAATCTCATTTTGATCATATTGTTGAACTACGTTGTTTTGTTGAAATGCAATTATTTCTGTGTAAAAGTTATTTTATCAGATTTTGGTTTTTATCACCCTGCATATTCAAATATGAGATTTTCTCACTAGACCCTTCTAGTCTAACCCTCATGTAATTATAAAAAAGCTGTAATGCAGGAACTACAGGGGTCAAGGGATATTCAGGGGAAGGGGAAAATGTAATTATTATCCTTATGTAATATCTGCTTTTTGAAGATCAGCATGAGATTGCTTATTTTGAAGATAAATGTTGTTATACATGTGTTAGTACGGGATTTTATTTTGGAATTTTTCATATGTAGATTTTGTACATATAAGAATCGTTGTACTAGTGGGACCAATGTGGTGTAAACTGTATTTCTGTTGCAATGAAATATGTGTTATATGCAAATGTGGTGTTTGGGAGTGTCACAATTTTATATCTTCAAAATCCTACTCTGGTCTCATCTTGTGATTTTCTAGAAAACACAAGTTTCTTGTAAAAAGCCTCTGTATGTACAATACAGATCTTCTGTCTCAACCGGGGAAGAGCTAGTTGGAATCTTGAAGATGTTTGGGTACAACCAACAAATCAAGTACCCGTCCCAATTTAGGCGCCAATTCTTGCCACCAATGTGGAACGTTATGTTCACATTAGTGAACCGGTCCTTAACTGACAAGATAGTAAGCATGAACATGTGCTCCACCAACATCCTGCAGCTACTGTACAGGATCTTCTTCGACCTGCCTCTGGACTACTCTCTCATCCTTTACTTAGAAATCAAGGTCGTCGTGACCAAGAAGAACCTTGACGTTTCAAAAGGCAAGGATCTGCTGGCTTTACTCTTTCCATGCTTTTTCAAGGCCTTCTCCTAAGGCATAGTATAGAGGAGCAAGACGTTTAGTGCTCTGCATACCCCATGGACAAAGTACATATCCTCTCCACATATAGACCTACTCTACACAAAGACGACTACCCTGTAGATAGGCCGCTCCCGAAGAAGCTAATGGATTACATCAAAACGACAGAGGTGAGGAGAGCTTACCGTTGTATATGCGAGTCACTAGAACTAGTAACTCAAACCTTGACACGCATAGTCGAAGCCACTGAGGGAGGAGAAGCAGTGCAAAATTTGGAGGGGGAAAGTGAGAGGGGAAGGCTGAGGGTGGTAGAGAGGATGGAGAGAGATAAAAGGGAGCAAGAAAAGAAACAAAGAGCGCAGGAGCTTGTTAGACCCCATAATTCATAAGTGTAAAAGTAATGAAGAACAATAAGTGATGAAAAACCAGAAGACCGATGAAGACGTGAAGGCATAATTGACTAAGTCTGAAGAACAACCAGAGGGTCGATGAATCGACCAGAGATACGATGGAAAAAGCATCTTCATCACCCCTCTGGTCAACAACACATAGAGTTTTCTTCAGCAGTTCAACCAGAGGCATGCGATGAAGATATGAAGATAAGGTTGAATTAACATCCAATGGAAGACAGCTGGAGATATCAAATCGACAGCTGGATTTTAAGTTTATCTTGATTTATAGTTTCTCCATACTTAGATAAACATTATCTTTCCTAGAAGATTGGCTAGATAGTTTTACTAGATAGTTATCTTCTTATTGCTAGTATAAATATGTAGCTAGGCCTATTGTAAAATAAGACTTTTGAAGTGAGTTTTTACGTATCTTTAATGCTCAAGTATATGCTTTGAATATATACATTCTTTGTTCTTGAGTATTCTTCATTTTATTCATCCACACTACTTATTTAGGTTATTCATAATCTATTTATTAGTGTTACTGAGAGATCTGGGATCAACAATTTGTATCAGAGCCAACTGATTGTATCTCAATCAAAACGATCACTAAAATCTCTCAATTCATCATCTCTCCATAAAACTCATTCCTCTCTCTTCATATCTCCAATGGCCAACTGGAATTCTGCGTATAGTGTTGGCACCCTCACCAAGCGTCCAACCCTTCAACGAGAAGAGTACCTACAATGGAGAATAAGGATGGTAAACTTCTTGGAAGGGATGAATAGAAACCTCATGTGATCTGTAATGGAGGGTCCTTACGTTCCATAGACTCTTGTCTCAAGAGTCCCAAGAACAAATACCACTGCAGAAATTCCTGCTTATTAGATGCCCAAAGATGAAAATAACTGGGATGAAGACGATATTGAGCGTGTGGAAATTGATAAGAAGGCCAAGCGACTAATCATCATGGCAATTCCCAATGAAATTTTTCAATCCCTTGATGCATGTTCCACAGCAAAGGAATTGTGGGATGAACTTGTGAGCCAATTGGAAGGAGGAGCTATAACAAAGAAGAATCGTAGAGCATAATGTCTCGACGAATACACCAACTTTAAAGCTCTTCCTGATGAACCAATACAGAAGACTTACGATCGTTTCAACACATTGATTAATCAATGTCGTCGAAATGATATCTCCAGAACAAAGGAAGAAAACAATGTTTTGTTCCTAAAAAGTCTTAGCGATGAATGGACTCAGCTGTCAATGTCCCTTCAAGCTAATCATGACCTAGACGACTAGTCACTTCATGACGTATATGGAACTTTTGCAACACAAGAGAACGACATAATGAAGAAGAAAGTATCCACCGGTGGACCTCTGGCTCTTGCTGCTAATGAAAAGGAAGTATCAAGGACCTCCATCAGAGATCACAAGAAGAAAGGAAAGAAAGCAATAGTGGTAGAATCGGAATCGGAAGACGAGTCATCTGAATCAGATGATGATATCAAAGCCTTTGCTAAGTCTCTGGCCTTGATTACAAGACAGTTCCAAAAGAAGTTCATCAAGAGACCYYRTGAMYRAAGAGACTTCAAGAAGGAGAAGTACCAGTCATACCATGAGAAGAAACCATCGAAATTCTATCAGAGGGAAGACAAAAAAGAAGAAAGAGAAGATACAGAGGATAGAAGGGAATACAAGAAAGAGGATAGAAAACGGAAGGAAAAATGATCTTCGCTGTTTCAGATGTGGAAAAATTGGTCATTTTTCAAAAGAGTGCAGAGGACGATTGGTAAAAGATGCCGATTATTACAAAAATAAGTACAAGTACAATCCAAGAGAGCGAAGCCTGATGGCTGAGAAAGAAAATTGGGTATCCGACTCTTCATCCGATGAAGAAGATAAAGCACTCATCTGTATGATGGCCACTATAGAATCCACCTCCGACTTTGATGATCAGGTATGTGAGTCTACTTTCAATAAACCAACTCTGCTCCGTCTGAGCTAGAGTTAAGGGTGATAAAACTTTCGGAGGATTTATTTAAACTAAAAGAGAAATTAAATTTTGAAAAATATGAAAGATTAAAAGCGGAAAAAGAAGCAAGTTTCTACAAAAGAGAGACTGATCTTCTAACCGAAGAAAAAGCCGAACTTGCTATGGAAAAGACTCGCATCACCACACTTAAAAAATCAGAGAAAGAAAAACTTCTGGAACTAAACAAACGAATATCTAAGGACCTAGAAAAGAAAACTAAGGCCTTAAATGAATCCGAGGCAGAGAGACTACACTCAGTTGCTCTTAAAGATTTCTTTCAAAAGGAAAGGGAGATCCTTCACCAGAAGCTTCAAACCAATGAACTTCTGATGAAGAAATACAAGGATGCCCAAGATGTGTATGAAAAGTTAAAGGTCAAACAGACACTCAAGGGATTGGATTCAATGAATTGGACTCCTTCATTGAATCAAAGAAATCCACCCTTGAATCCACTTTCAAACTTGGATGCATTCAGAAACTCGACTTTATCCCGAAACCAAAAGAAAATTAAGTCGATGGAAAAACTGTCGTTCTAAGACAGGATTTTGGAAATGTGGTGTACGAGAGCAGTACATGTAAGAATTTTGATGAAAGGAATGACACCTCCAAATCAGAGATGTAACATACGTAAAACTGCTTTTATTGGAAGATCTTTTCTGAATTTTTATATTGAAAGTTATAGATTATCTTATTACGATCGCATAGGAAAAAATCTCATTGAAAACGGAGGTCCGAGCAAAAAGTTATGATTTTTTAGTGTTTGGTAGTCAAATGGGCCTCAACCGGGCCAAATCCGGCCCAATTCGGGTTTAAGAGATTAAATGGACGAAAATTAGTATTTTTTTCCCCAAATCACTTCTAAAACCCTCCCACACACTCAAGATGCGATTTCACACACTTAAGCCCAAATGTATTCAATTATTGAAGAATCAAAGCTCAAATGGATGAATTCTTGACGTTTATGTGAAGATTATTGAAGGTATGCTTCTAATGCTAAGTTTAATCTTCGCAATTGGTGTTAATTAAGGATATTAGGGTTTGCATGTTTATGATTAGTGGTTAATTTTGTAAGTTAATGTTATTATGAAGTTTGGAATTGAATTATAAGGAATTGATCATGGTATTGCAAGATTATTGATGAAATGAGTTAGTAAGGTTCATTGATAGCTTTTATTTATAAAATTCATATAAAATTGTAGAAATATCGTATAGTATGATATCAATTTCGTTGGAAAGGTGGAAATGTCTAGTTTGTTTGTATTTAGACATCAGAAGCTGATTTCAAATTTAAGATGGGTAAAAGGTGCGATATGTTCTAGGCTGTAAAGCTGAGTTTTGACAGCTTGCTGCTGCTGTCTTGTAAAATCTGTAATAAATCACACAAAAATCATAAAAATGTGTGGTCAGTGGCATTAGAAAGATATAAGAATCTATTTTATTTCATCTTTATAAGTTATTGGATAATTCTTAGTTTAAAATGGAAAAAATATGGGTATGAACCTGCTGCTGTACAAAGAAATTAAAACTAGAATAATCAAGTTGAAAAAGGTATATCTTAGGATTGCTTGAGTAATTGCTTATGATATCTGAAATGTATATTCCAGGGTTATAATTGAAGGTATTGAAAGCTTGTGGTGGTTCATTTCTACCATTTTGGGAATTGCTCATAGCTTGGAGTATTGAGTAGCAATGTGAGTTCGTTCGAGAACAATTTGTACACTATGTGTACATATGTGTATATATACTTTTCTTATATGCTTGTGCCCCTATTATATATATATATATATATATATATAATATGCCTTAGTGGCTGGATATTATGCCTTAGTGGCTGGAACACATGCCTTAGTGGCTGGAACATTATGCCTTAGTGGCTGGAACACTATGCCTTAGTGGCTGTTATGTTATGTTAATTATTTACTTAACGTAACACGATATCATGATATCTTCGACATACGAAATGTTGAAATTGCCATAATCAGTTTTTGTTGCCTTGAAGAATATTGATTCATGAGTTTATTGATTCGGAAAGCCTTTGTATACACATATATGTTACTTGAGTTTGTTCATGGGATTCCTTTGTGTATGTGTACGTATATATATCATAATATTCAAATGTTTCTCTATGAACTCACTAAGCTTTATGCTTAACCTCTTAGATGTTGATTTTATTTTACAGGAAGGATACAAAAGAGTAATGGTCTGATGTAGGATTGTCGAGCTCAAAGAAGTAGGTTGATATTTAAATCTCGTATTTTGGGTATTATTTTTTGTTTTTGTACATGTTATATATATAGTATGTAAGTGTAGTTATATGTCCTTTCATCAACGATACTTATCTCTTGTGGTGAATAACTTTGTATCCCGTTTTGTTTTAGAGTTGTATATTGAATCTAATATTACCTGATGAAATTAGCTTTCTCTTTAGTGTGGTGTTACAGTTATGGTATCAGAGCATGGTTTAAGTGAGCCAGGTACCAGTAATGGTATCTGAACTTAAACCTAGGTGTTGATGTTATATAGTAACTAAGTGTCGATCTTTTCGGGATACAGACCTTAGGAGAGACTTAAGTTGGGGTATGGGATAAAGATAAGATATAATATATGTTAATACATTTTTATGTATTTTTACTTTCAGAATCATGGCCGACGATGATGTTGCCAGTCATACTCCGACAAACCCCGTTGTTGGAGATCATGATCCAAATCAAGGTCAGCACGATGATGAGACACATATGTCTCCTCATGGTGAATAGTTGATGAAAAAGCTCACTATGGCCAGCCAACAGACGTTTGAACAGCATAAGAATGAAATTGGTAAAGATAAGGGAAAAGAAAAAGATTCAGGTGAGCTCTCGAGACCCAGATCTGAAAGGGTATCATTTAAGGCATTTAGAAGCAGTAGAGCAACAGAGTTTACCGGGATCACTGATCCGGTAATTGCCACTCAATGGATTCAAAACACTGAGAAAGTCTTTTGCAGAGCTCGTGTGGCTAATGAGGATAAGGCAATTTATGCAAGTGCGATGCTTACTGAAAGAGCACTTGTATGGTGGGATGCAACATTTGAGACCCTGAATGAAAATGAGAAAGAAAGTATGTCATGGGAGTCCTTCAAGGCTCGTTTCTTTGAGCAATACTGTCTGGTGGACTTACAGAGGAGGTTAGAGAAGGAATTTCTCGAGTTAAAGCAAGGCAACATGTCAGTGATTGAGTACGAAACTCAATTCAACAAGAAAACCCGTTTTTAATTCCATTTTATTAGATCGGAGGAGGAGAGAGCACGAACTTTCATTGAGGAACTGAGATATGAAATTAGAGACTTTGTTGCGAACCGAGAGATCCCTAACTTCAATAAGGTGGTAGAATATGCTCGACGTCGTGAGCACGATTTGGAAGAAGGTGGTGAGTTGTCTTCTATGTCCAAGCATCGAAAGGTAGATTGAATGTTTTCTGGCCTTAGTTATAGACAGTCTCGATCCTCTAATCCATGACACTCATATTCTTAAAATACGCATTCACACAATGTATCACGTGCTCATTCACAGGCCTTCACACTTTAGTCGGAAGCATCACGTTCTTGCCAGCGATGTGGCAAGACTCACCGGGGGCGTTGTGAAAGTAATCGGACTCTGATTAAGTGCTTTAATTGTGATAAGATGGGACATGTACGATCAATGTGTCCACAGAAAGGTCGAGCTTGTTACTCCTGCGGTTCTCCACACCACTTTATTCAAGATTGTCCCCGACCACGTCGTAATGAAAGTAAAGCTTCAGTCCAGAACCCTATGAATGCAATACTTCCATTCAAAAGGAGGAGATACGCAAACCTCAAGCTAAAGCAATTCAGATCATGGCAGAAGAAGCTCATAATGAGCCTGATGTTGCCACTGGTATTTTCTTTGTAAACTCTTGACCTGCACATATATTGTTTGATTCTGGAGTGACGAATTCTTTTGTGTCACTTCACTATATGCGTTATTTGAATTCGGTGCCTTATTTACTTTCTACACCATTTGCTATCAGCATAGCTAACGGTGTATCTTTGATAGCTGATAGAGTTTATAGAKATTGTGTGATAGAGTTAGATGATCATGAATTTCTAGTTGATTTGATACCTATTGATGTACACGGCTTCGATATCGTGATTGGCATGGATTGGTTAGTGAAGAACCGTGCAGATATTCTTTGTTTCCAACGGATAATTCGGATACCGATCGAAGGGAAAAAACCTTTGTATATCTACGGTGAGAGGAGAACGGGAGATGTGAAGGTAATATCTATTCTTAAGGCTCGAAGATATCTGACGAAAGGATGTTGCTTTTTTTTTTGCTTATGTGTTAGATACGTCACAAGAAACAAAGAAGACAGTGAAAGATGTACCCATTGTACGTGATTTTTCGGATATATTCCCTAATGATTTGCCTGGTTTACCACTAGATAGGCATGTTGAATTCCGGATAGATCTTGTGCCTGGTGCTGCACCCATAGCAAGGACTCCCTATCATCTTGCACCAACAGAGATGAAAGAAATGATGAGCCAGTTACAAGAGTTGTTAGAAAAAGGTTCTATTCGATCGAGCACTTCACCTTGGGGTGCTCCGGTACTATTTGTGAAGAAGAAAGATGGATCTTTGCGGATGTGTATAGATTATCGCAAGTTGAACAAGGTAACAATCAAGAATAAGTATCTGTTGCCTCGTATTGATGATCTATTTGATCAACTTCAAGGAGCTAGTTATTTCTCCAAAATTTATCTGAGGTCAGGTTATCATCAGCTCAGAGTACGTGATGAGGACGTGCCAAAGACGGCYTTTCGTACTCGTTATGGGCACTTCGAGTTTCTTGTGATGCCTTTTGGGTTAACAAATGCCCCGGCTGCTTTCATGGACATGATGAACCGTGTATGTCGTCCTATGCTCGACAAGTCAGCGATCATTTTCAATGATGATATCTTGGTGTATTCTAAGACCGAGAGTGATCATGTTATGCATCTTAGTGAGATGCTAGAGCTGTTAAGAAAAGAAAAGTTATATGCGAAGTTTTCTAAGTGTAAATTCTGGCTTCGCCAAGTACAATTCTTGGGACACATGATTTCGGGAGAAGGTGTTTCAGTTGATCCGTCAAAGATCGAAGCAATACAATAATGGGAAGCACCGAAGAATACTTCTGAGATTCGTAGTTTCCTTGGTCTTGCGGGATACTATCAACGTTTTATTAAGGTTTCTCAAAGATCGCACTGCCACTTACATATATTACCCGAAAGGATGTGAAGTTTGAATGGAGAGAAGCTCAGGAGAAAGCATTTCAGACTCTGAAAGATTGTTTGACAAATGCACCAGTACTTGCCTTACCTGAGGGCAATGATAATTTTGTAGTATACAGCGATGCGTTGAAGTTAGGATTAGGTTGTGTATTAATGCAACGAGGCAAGGTAATAGCATATGCCTCTCGACAGTTGAAAGAGTATGAGAAGAATTATYCYACAYATGATCTTGAATTAGCGGCGGTCRTATTTGCACTTAAGTTATGGAGGCACTACTTGTATGGCACGAAATGCCAACTGTACACAGATCACAAGAGTTTGAAATATATCTTCGATCAACAAACACTGAATATGCGACAACAAAGAGCTATGGAACTTATCAAAGATTATGACTGCGAGATTCTCTATCACCCGGGTAAAGCCAATATAGTGGCGGATGCATTGAGTAGAAAGGCTCACAGAACTGGGATTTGTTATGTTATTACTCATATGACAGTGAAATCTACACTTCTGGATGACCTATGGAAATGGCAAAGTAAGGCCTTGAAACCAAAACATGTGAAATCAGAGCGAATGATTTGTTACTTGGATTCATTATCGGAAGATAGTCGTGGATTGAAAGTGTTAAGAAATCGTATTTGGGTACCAAAACTTAGAGGAATGAGGAAGATTGTATTGACTGAAGCGCATAAATCAAAGTTGTCGATTCACCCTGGGACTACAAAGATGTATCAAGATATGCGGTTAGATTATTGGTGGCCAGGAATGAAGTCGGATATTGGTCGTTTCATACGAGAGTGTACCACGAGTCTGCAAGTTAAAGCTGAGCATAAGAAACCTTATGGGAGCTTGCAACCTCTCAGTGTGCCTGTGTGGAAGTGGGGAGAACTATCTATGGATTTGATTACGAAACTACCGAAGACATCCAAGCAACATGATAGTATCTGGGTTATTGTAGACAGACTGACGAAGAGTGTTCATTTTTTTGTTGTTCGCGAGTCCTATTCAATTGATCTGTGGGCACAATTATATTTGAATGAAATTATTGCTAGGCATGGTGTACCAGTTAAAATAGTCTCCGATCGTGACACTTGTTTCACTTCAAACTTTTGGACGAGCATGCAGAGAGAGTTAGGGACGCGTGTTGCTCTTAGCACAACGTATCACCCACAGACCGATGGGCAGACAGAGAGAACGATTCAGACCTTGGAAGATATGTTACTTGCGTGTGTACTAGAGTTTGGAGGTAGTTGGGACAAGTATTTGCCATTAGCGGAGTTTTCATACAATAACAGTTACCATGCATTGATCAAGATGGCACCATTTGAGGCTTTATGCAGGGGAAAGTGTCGTACACCTTTGTGTTAGCATGAAACGGGAGAGAAAGTCTTGGCTGGTCCATAATTGATACAAGATACTCATGAAAAGATTCAAATCGTTCGTGAAAGAATGAAGGCGGCACAAGATAGACAGAAGTCATATGCCGACAAACGGCGACGGCCGATAGAGTTTTCAGTTGGCGACATGGTAATGTTAAAGGTTTCGCCATGGAAGGGAATTATGAGATTTGGAAAGAAGGGTAAACTTGGTCCTCGTTTTGTAGGACCCTTCAAAATCATTGAGCGTGTTGGAAAACAAGCATATAGATTGGAGCTACCTAAAGAGCTCAGCAGAATACACAATGTCTTCCATGTCGGGTATCTCCGAAAATGACTTGGAAAACATGAAGAAATGGTGCCACTCACTGAAGTGAAGCTCGACGAAAAGCTTAGATATGTTGAAGAACCGGAAACAATATTGAATGAGAGATCGGTGAACTTACGAAACAAGGTCGTGGCTTTGGTGCTAGTAAAGTAGAAACATCACCGTGGACCAAATTGGACCTTGGAGAACAAGAATGAAATGAAGGCTAAGTATCCGGCATTATTCGAGTCGTCGTGATTTCGAGTACGAAATCCCCAAAGGGAGGAGGTAATTGTAACATACGTAAAACTGCTTTTATTGGAGGATCTTTTCTGAATTTTTTTTATTGAAAGTTATAGATTATCTTATTATGATTGCATAGGCAAAAATCTCATCGAAAACAGAGGTCCGAGCAAAAAGTTATGCTTTTTTAGTGTTTGGTAGTCAAATGGGCCTCAACCRGGCCAAATCCGGCCCAATTCGGGTTTAAGAGATTAAATGGACGAAAATTAGTATTTTTTTCCCCAAATCACTTCTAAAACCCTCCCACACACTCAAGGTGCGATTTTACACACTTAAGCCCAAATGTATTCAATTTTTGAAGAATCAAAGCTCAAATGGATGAATTCTTGATGTTTATGTGAAGATTATTGAAGGTATGCTTCTAATGCTAAGTTTAATCTTTGTAATTAGTGTTAATTAAGGATATTAGGGTTTGCATGTTTATGATTAGTGGTTAAATTTGTAAGTTAATGTTATTATGAAGTTTGGAATTGAATTATAAGGAATTGATCATGGTATTGCAAGATTATTGATGAAATGAGTTAGTAAGGTTCATTGATAGCTTTTATTTATAAAATTCATATAAAATTGTAGAAATATCGTATAGTATGATATCAATTTCGTTGGAAAGGTGGAAATGTCTAGTTTGTTTGTATTTAGACATCAGAAGCTGATTTCAAATTTAAGATGGGTAAAAGGTGCGATATGTTCTAGGCTGTAAAGCTGAGTTTTGACAGCTTGCTGCTGCTGTCTTGTAAAATCTGTAATAAATCACACAAAAATCATAAAAATGTGTGGTCAGTGGCATTAGAAAGATATAAGAATCTATTTTATTTCATCTTTAGAAGTCATTGGATAATTCGTAGTTTAAAATGGGAAAAATATGGGTATGAACCTGCTGCTGTACAAAGAAATTAAAAGTAGAATAATCAAGTTGAAAAGGGTATATCTTAGGATTGCTTGAGTAATTGATTATGATATCTGAAATGTATATTCCAGGGTTATAAGTGAAGGTATTGAAAGCTTGTGGTGTTCATTTCTACCATTTTGGGAATTGCTCATAGCTTGGAGTATTGAGTAGTAATGTGAGTTCGTTGGAGAACATTTTGTATACTATGTGTGCATATGTGTATATATACTCTTCTTATATGCTTGTGCCCCTATTATATATATATATATATATATATATAAAATATGATTTAGTGGCTGGATATTATGCCTTAGTGGCTGGAACATTATGCCTTAGTGGCTGGAACACTATGCCTTAGTGGCTGTTATGTTATGTTAATTATTTACTTAATGTAACACGATCTCATGATATCTTCGACATACGAAATGTTGAATTTTCCATAATCAGTTTTTGTTTCCTTGAAGAATATTGATTCATTAGTTTATTGATTCGAAAAGCCTTTGTATACACATATATGTTACTTGAGTTCGTTCATGGGATTCCTTTGTGTATGTGTACGTATATATCATAATATTCAAATGTTTCCCTATGAGCTCACTAAGCTTTATGCTTAACCTCTTAGATGTTGATTTTCTTTTACAGGAAGGATAGAAAGGAGTAAAGGTCTGATGTAGGATTGTCGAGCTCAAAGAAGTAGGTTGACATTTAAAGCTCGTATGTTGGGTATTTTTTTATGTACATGTTATATATATAGTATGTAAGGGTAGTTATATGTCCCTTCATCAACGATACTTATCTCTTTTGGTGAATAACTTTGTATCCCGTTTTGTTTTAGAGTTGTATATTGAATCTAATATTACCTGGTGAAATTAGCTTCCGCTTTAGTGTGGTGTTACAAGAGACCGATGGAAACTCCATGGTCAAACCAGAGTCTCTGGTTGTCAATTTCACTTCCTCAGCAACTACAGTTTATGAAAAAGAGAATCCTAATGAGGAACCATTAGTTGATGAGTCGATGAACCATCCGAGTAAAACTGAAAGTTCAATTAAGTCAGGATCGATGGAACCTCAAACAGATCACTCTAAAGCATCAACCTCTGAACCCACACCTCCCACAAACATGCATGCTAATTTTGATTTCGAGAATTCAGCAAAAGACTTTCTCGGTTCTGAATCAGAAGAAGAGATAATCTATGAATCACCAAAGATCATTGAGACGAAGAAGCCTCAAAACTTCAAACCCCCAATGAAATATGGTATTCCTCTATCGATGAAATCTTCGGACAAAGGAAAGGGAAAGCTGAGAAATAGCAAATCTGCCAAAGATGACTCTCGAGGACCTAGTACATCCTTCAAGTTCATTAAGTTTACTCGTGAACAAAAAAACAAAAGTGGCCTACCTCTGAGAAAACTAACCACCATTTTTTCCCTACTTCAACTAATTAAAAGCAGCACTTCCTCTGGAGGAAAGAAGTAAAGACCAATACCACAAATAAAAATTCCACACTAGGTAGGAAATTTCTAAAAACAACCGATGCTAGGACATGATCTTCATTCTCTGCATTTACTTCTTCGTTTCCATCGAATAAAAAGAACGTTAGACATACATATCCAAAGCATCATAACTGTCAATGTTTAACTCTTTTACAAAACCTGAGGAATCACATGTTGACACATCACTGCATATTCTCCAAACACGTCTATCGCTATAAAATTAACAACAATAAAAACATGAAAAAGCCCAAGCATAAGGGCAAGAGAAATGCAAATCAACCGAAGCTTGCAAAATCTAAGGAAAATGACAAGAGAGAAGTATCCAACACTAACAAACAAGGACCCATTATGAAATGGGTACCTAAATCCCCTTAATTTATCTTGCAGTATCAGTATGTGCAACTATGGTACATGGATTCAAGTTGCTCCAGGCACATGGCTGGTGATAAAAGTTAGTTGTCCTTCTTCAACGAAAAATCTAAAGGCTCTGTGACTTTTAGAGACAACAGTAAGGGTACAATCAAGGGATATGGCACTCTCATCAAAGAAAACATCTCCATCAGCAAAGTGGCTTATGTTGAAGGTTTGAAGCACAACTTACTAAGCATAAGCCAGTTCTGCGACAAGGGTCTTGAAGTCAGATTCCACAAGGGTTTTTGCATCATAGAAACAAAGCCCGGTCAAACAATTATCAAGGCATAGAAAGAAGGAAATCTCTATCTTCAAGATTTTGAATCCTCTATGGGACAGACACCCTCTGTCTTGTGTCTCATAAGAGCGATGAAAATTGGCTATGACATCAAAAGTTCTCACATCTCAACTTTGATGCACTATGAAAACTAGCCACACTGAAGCTGGTAAAGGGAATTCTGGATCTTAAATTTGAAAAATATCATCTATGCTCTGCCTGTGAGATGGGAAAACTAAGACGAGCCTCACAAAAAAGCAAGTCAGAAACCTCTTGCACTGAGCCCTTGGACATGGTACATATAGATCTCGGTGGGCCAATATAAACTCAAAGTCTCTCTTGAAAGAAGTACATGTTAGTAATGGTTGATGAATACTCCAGGTACACCTGGGTTGAATTTGTAAAGAAGAAATCAGATGTTCCTGACCTACTCATTGGAGTGATGAAAAGGCTCCAAGTCCTTCTACAACGAAAACTAATAAAGGTTAGAAGTGATAATGAAACTGAATTAAAAAATGCCAGAATTGATGAATACCTCATCAGTGAAGGCATTACACAAAACTTCTCATCAACTAGAACTCCACAACAGAATGGAGTGGTGGAACGAAGGAACAGAACCCTCGTGGAAGCAGCAAGGACCATGCTTGCTTCATTAGAGTTACCCATCACATTCTGGGCTGAAGCTATTTCCACTGCCTGCTTCACCCAGAACCGTTCTATCATCAACAAGAGGCACCAGAAGACACCTTATGAGCTCATCAACCAAAGAAGACCAAATGTCAAATATTTTCATATCTTTGGGTGCAAAAGTTTTGTACTTAACAATAGGGAATATCATGGCATGTTCGACAAGAAAGCTGATGAATGGATCTTTCTGGGCTATTCTCAAACTGCCAAGGCCTACAGAGTCTACATCAAAAGGACAAGAATTTTCATCGAAAGCCTCAATGTGTCCTTTGGTGATTCCATACCAATGACTTCTGAACACAACAGTTCAGGACTCGGACTACAACAGAGAGCCTTTGATTCATCACTTGGCAAACCCAATGAATCAAAATTAACTCATTTATTTGAAGATATCTTCGAAGAAGAAGTCATCTCTGGACAGGCACCAATTACTAAACTTTCTTCCAGAGCCAATGAAGAACATGAAAACTCCAATGCTGAAGGTACAACTCTTGCTGAAACTCATGTTACTTCACCTTCTACTTCTTATGTGTCTTCAGACCATGAACCAAAACCAGAGCACCACTCTGGATATGATCTCTTCGAGGGGGAGCAAGCAGTCCCATCAGTCAATGAAGTACTGCATCCTGTTGCTCCAGAACCCCAATCAAGCACCAMATGGACAAAAGATCACCCACACCACCAAATCATTGGTGATCCAACATCTGGTATCAAGACGAGATCTGTCATTGCCAATGAATGCCTCTTCGCCAACTTTCTGAGCATGATAGAACCAAAGAAATGTTCAGAAGCCCTACAAGACCCAAACTGGATAGACGCGATGCAAGAAGAATTACTCCATTTTGAAAGAAACAAAGTATGGTCCCTTATGCCTCTACCCAAAGGGAAGACGACCATAGAAACCAAATGGGTCTTCCGAAACAAGAAGGACGAAGATGACATAGTCATAAGGAACAAAGCTCACAAAAGGAAGACGGCCAAGGGCTACTGCCAGAAAGAAGGGATTGACTACGATGAGACATTTGCTCCCGTCGCAAGACTTGAGGCTATCCGGATATTCCTAGCCTATGCAGCTCACAAAGGCTTCAAGGTTTATCAGATGGATGCCAAGTCTGCCTTCCTAAATGGCAAACTTCAAGAAGAAGTATATGTGCAATAGTCCCCTGGGTTTGAAGATCCAAAACATCCAGATTATGTCTACTTTCTGGACAAAGCTCTCTATGGGATAAAACAAGCACCCAGGGCCTGGTAAGAAACACTATCCACCTTTCTCATCAACAATGGATTCGAAAAAGGTACAATCGATACAACCCTCTTTCTCAAAAAGCACAAAGATGACATATTACTTGTTCAAATATATGTGGACGACATCATATTTGGTTCTACAAATACAAAACATTGCGAAAAATTCTCAGAGTTGATGAAAAGCAAATTTGAGATGAGTATGATGGGAGAACTAAGTTTCTTCCTTGGTCTTCAATTAAAACAAACTTCAGAAGGATCTTCCATCAATCAGTCCAAGTATGTGACTGACCTTCTGAAGAAATACTCTCTCTCAAATTCATCATCGATGATAACACCTATGGTTATAGGAGTTAAGTTATTTGCTGATCCATCAGGCAAACCTGTGGATGTAACAACCTACAGAGGCATGATTGGATCACTCCTGTATCTAACTGCTAGTAGACCAGACATTATGTTTGCTACATGTCTTTATGCAAGATATCAATCAAATCCTAAAGAATCTCATCTCCTGCAGTCAAGAGGATCTATAGATACCTCAAGGGAACTCCTTCATTGGGTCTCTGGTATTCAAAGAACTCTGGCTTTGATCTAATAGCCTACACAGATGCAGATCATGCAAGTTGCAAGCTTGATAGAAAGAGCACGTCTGGAAGCTGTCAACTCTTGGGGGACAAGATGGTAAATTGGACATCCAGAAAACAAAACTGTGTCTCAACCTCTACAGCAGAAGCAGAATATGTTGCTGCTGCTAGTTGTTGTTCACATGTTCTATGGATGAACACTCAGCTTAAGAACTATGGATTTCAATATGACAATATTCCTATCCTTTGTGACTCCTAGAGTGCTATAGCAATCTCTACAAACCCTGTGCAGCATTCCAAGACCAAGCACATCGATGTAAGGTATGTTGAAAAAGGTAATATAGAAATGTACTTTGTTCCCACTGAGATGGGTATGCTAAATCTCACCACTTAAAGGCAATAAAAGTTCTTAAATCAGAGATTCTCAATATCTCATGGTTATGCCTACAAGTTATACATAAAAATAAGCCATAATCAATAAGTACTCCAAACCAGTGTCTCTGGTTCTAAATACTAGAGCCTCTAGCCATGAAGAAACCTTTTAATATGGCTCAAAGTTTTTCACCGCCTTTGGAACCAGAGACCTCTAGTCTAAAGCAAATACTTAGCTTTTATTCACTAAGTATTACCTTCGCAACCAGAGCCTCTGGTTCTATAGACCAGAGCCTCTGGATTTACACTCTTTGACACCAAAGCCTCTGGTTCTATAGACCAGAGTCCTTGGATTCTCATCCTTTGAGACCAGAGCCCATTTGGACTCCATGGTTCTCCCCCTGGATTCTCATACTTTGTGAACTTTTTCACTAAGTACCATTTCTTCTCAACTAGAGCCTCTATTTCTAAAGACCAGAGCCTCTGGATTCAAGGCCTTTGGAACCAGAGACCTCTTGTCTCAAAGGCCCATCCATTACACTCTCTCACATGCACTTAACCATATTTTCATAGTTCTTTTCATTGCCTTTGCAACCAGAGCCTCTGGATTCATTGCCTTTTCAACCAGAGCCTCTGGTTCTAAAAACCAGAGCCTCTGGATTAATTGTCTTTGGAACCAGAGCCCTCTGGTCTAAAAAACCCATTCATATTCATATCCATTTGCATAGTTAGACAAATTTCATATCACTTTTCATCATCTTTCACAACCAGAGCCTCTGGTTGTATAAACTAGAGCCTCTGGTAATCAAAATGAACCTCCTTATTGGTTCCAGGGGGAGTTTCTAAAACTCAGATATCATCCACATGCATCATTTGAGGGGGAGCTATTCATTTATCATGAATCTCCATTGCATATATATGCATTTTCCATACCAGAGCCTCTGGTTCTACTATCCAGAGCCTCTGGACATTTAAATGCTAAATAAATAATGGATACACCATGTGTATTTAACCAAAGCCCCTCTGGTTCTACATAATGGATTGTGAATGCTTAACTAGAGCCTCTGGTTAGTCATCCAAGGCTTATTTATCATACAATCCAACATTTCATCGATGAATTCCTTCATATATGTTTAACCAGAGCACCTCTGGTTCCTCACCTAATGAGTCATGACCAACTAGAGCTACTCTGGTTCCATGACAAAATAATTTTCATCCAAAAACCCATCTTAATTAAAAACTTTTTAAGATTATACAAAATTGCAGCTTTTGTGACTAAAAACTACACAACATGGATTTTTAGAAGACCAAAACTTCGTAATTCGTATTTATCTTACAATTAGATGGAATTTAAATATTTTTTGGGATATACTCCCATGCCCTGACATCATCTACATACGACATCCTCCCACGCGCCTGACACCATATACAGCATGTTCCCCATGAACCGTTTGAAATTACCCTTCCCTATCCCCACCTTGACATGTGTCCCCCAACATTAATGGCACGTACAATCAAGATGGCTCACGATCCCCAAATCAACTCACCTTTTGACAAACGCCTTCACTTTTCATGATTATTTAAATATAATAATCAGAAAACCGTTTCATGTTCTCCTCCCCCCACCTATAAATACCCTTCTTCTTCCTCCATCCTTCCCTTACGCTTCCTAAAACTTGCAACTAAACTTTGACGCACAAACCTACCTGCAACTTCATCCGCAATGGCTTCCTCTGCATCACATGAGTCCAACGACAATGATAGCCGTGTTCAATCCACCGGCACCGACAGCCGAGCAATAGTATTTCTCCCAATGAAGCCCAACAATCATGCCATCAAGCTTCGAACCACCCTATTCGACGACAGGTTTGTTGTGATAATCGGGTTCTTCCATAACTGCATCCTTCTACCTGCCTTGACTCTAACCGACAATGGCGTACCTCTAAAGTACGTCCAACAATATTGGCAAACATGTGAGTACATCCCTGAAAACTGTGGAATAATGGGTGACGTCGATGCCCCAAATGACATGATCTGCTCGGTCATGATCTCTCGGGCAAAACTCTATAAGGTTCCGTGCATTCCCACCCGCCGAGAGCTCGGCATTGACCAATATGCCGACCAACCCACGACCTCAGACATCCTCCGATTCATAAAAATGCTAGGTTACAATCGTGACCTATGCAACGCCTCCAATTTCAAGATGCAGTGTTTGCTGCCAATGTGGAATATGTTCTTTTCCATATTGAATAGGGCCCTCACATGCAAGCTAGGGTCGATGGATCAAGGCAACATCAACATCATGACGATTATGTACGGCCTCTTCTTCAACATCCCACTTGACTATGTTTTCCTCATATACAATGAGATCCACACAACGTTAGTCAAAAAATGCAAGCTCAAGGCCACCGGCAAGCCCTTGACCTCAGTTTTGTTTCCTCGTTTCTTATCTCTCTTCATAGGGGACGCAATGAGGAGACATAATATATCGGCCGAGGAACCTTTCACTCCACTCTTCAAGATGCAGGGCCATCCACCTACACTCTCAAAGGATGGCTACACCATCGACAGGCCGATTTCCAGAGCCATGCTAAGTGTCATCCCAGAGACATCTGAGATTCGAAGAACTTACGAACGCTCTCTGTTGTCCAATGAACCAAGGGCAGCTACCCCTGAGCGCATAGAGCCGTCCCCTCAGTCAAGCGAGGGAGCACAGGAGCCATCTTCATTGGATGATGAAAATGATGATGATGATGACACTCGTCGTGATTCCCCCGGCCCTACACATACAATTCCCCTTCCCTCTTCCCAAAGGGCAAACCACCACCTCTACCCTTGGCGATCAAGGCCAAAGGGGTATTGAACAAGGACGGCCCAGTCCAAATCAAACCCAAACCAGCATCCAGAGGCCATTCTTCGGGGCCTCTAGAGATGAATTAGATGAGGAACCACAACTTCCATCGCCCCACTCCTAACAGAGAGGTGATGCAGACATAAGAGCCACATCGCCTCATGGCTCGACACCACCAATCACACACCTAGAAGCATGTGTTGCTTCTGGCATTTGCTGATCCACAAGATCATTTAGAGCGATCTCCTGTTCAAGTGCATCCCCCTTTGATACTTGATCTAGCGAAGGGGACACACATCTACATCTCTTACCCAGCCTCTGAAGCCGAGGAAGAAAAAGATGATGTCGCAACATCACGAGATAGCTCCTCACTAGAGGGCTATCGAGGACATGATGTAAGTCCTTCAATTCCCACATTTTCACAAGGCATTGAGGGCGCCTCTGGAGCTGAGGCTCAACCTGCAGCATCTGTTGCTACAGAGGTTACCCCCATGGCCGATCTGGTCACAAAGGCTGAGTTCCAAGCCTTTGTTGACTCAGTTCAGCAGTCCTTGGTAGACCTAAAACTCATCATCCAAGGGATTGTTGAAAACCCACCATCCATCGATATCACCACCCTTCAACAATGCCTTGCCACCCTTGCAACCCAAACCCAAGACAATACAACCCGTCTCCAAATGCTGCAACAAACCATCACCAAACACCATAACACCTCATCTGCCTTTGCCACCAAAAGAAACCAACTTTTGATGAAATCCATCGCCACCCTCATGGCCCAGGCAACTACGACCGATGAGACCCTAGCCTCCATTACCACCCACATAAACACCATCCTTCAAACCCTCAACACTCTATCAGCCACCATCGTTTTCCAAATCCCTCAACCAACCCCACATCAAACAACTTCATCAATCGATGAAACCCTAGCCTCCCTCACCAACCAAATGACCACCATACAAACCACCCTAAACCAACTCCCAGCCACCATCCTAGCCCAAATACCCCATCCACCACCTCCACCACCCAGCCCTGCAGCACCATCTTTCGATGAACCTCTATCCTCCCTTGAAACAGAGCTTAAAGCCATGATCACCAACCTTCCCATCCCACCCACCTGTTAGGTCCTGTAAATTCAGATTTGGTATTTAATCTCTTACTCTGGATGATCTTTAGGACGATTACAGTGCAGTGGAAACAAATGATAAGAACACAACACAGTAATTAACCAAGAACACACAGATTGATATGAAGAAGATGAATGCAATAGAATAGCTTCAAAGGTTTTTCAATTGATTGAAAATATAGACGATTACAATATGGAAGCACACTAAATTACAAAGGCCTAAGCTGCTATTTACACTAGTTCCTAACAACCTTTCTGACATGACCTAGACGTGTGAAATCATCCAAGCCATTCAAATAAAGTCGATTAAAGACCTAGTCACGTGAGAAGCACGTGCAGCTAACAACCTTTGAAAAAATAGCAGAACAGGATCTTCACAGAAGATGAATCCGCAGACCCTCTGTAAGCCATCTCAGAGGCTCTGCTGTAGAAGACTTGTAGGTTCTTATTGCCAGAGGACTATTTTCCAGAACCTCTATGAGAGACAACAAAGGTTCTGTCATTCTTGACTTGCACGATCAAACAGCTTCTGTTGCTGGTCCTCTGTTGTCTTCTGTGGAAGATACCCTTCTGTCAACATTTGCAGAAAACTTTTTCATACTTTTACATTAAGTAAATATTGGAGCTAACAATCTCCCCCTAAGTATGAAAAAGTAAAAAAGGACAAATGAATGCAAGAAATGACTAATTGAAAGAAATACAAGAGAAGATTAAACTCATCCTCTGAAAAGAATTACAGGAATTTGAAAGAATTACAAAAAATGTTGCTCAGGCCTATCTATTACAGAAGATTAGTCCACAGCAGAGTCCGGATAGTCGTCTACGGCAAACTACAGATCTGACTTGATGGATCTGTAGACCTTGAATATCCATTCTCTGAAGGAGACTTGAACTTTAATCACTTCCAGAATACCAGACACTTCATCTGCCCTTAGATGCCCTCTGTGCAGCTATGCTACCACTTGGTTGAACACCCACTCAAGAGTCTCTGTCACATATTTGTTCGCCTCTGTGGGATCAAAGAACCTTAGAATGTCATCCTTGTCCAAGAACACAAACCCAAAGACGGGATTTTGGACAATAGTGTTGGGATGACATCTAAGTAACCAACTTTGCCTGTTCTTCGGAGGGGAAATCTTCAATTCTGTTTGGGCCAACCTCATCGCGATATCGAAGTCCTTCTGGCTGTAGTATTTCACTTGAGCGTGCATAACTTCGATTAGCCTTCTGAGCGATATAGAATAGCTTGACCTCTTCTCCATGTATTTGTTAAGAATTTTGTGCAAGAAGATGAGGTCAAATACACAGAGGTTGTGGAAGTCAGCATCTGTGAACGTGTATAGGTTGTCGTCATCCCTCTTCACCACATATTGAGCGTAAAGCATGGTCTTCTTCAGCATCGTCCATGGAGAAATTGTTTCAAGGGAAGTTATCACGTGCTCTGAGAAGACCTGCTCGTGTGGCCTTGTAAGTTTTGAGAAGTGAAACTTCGCAGCTGCAGAGGGTATACCTGTAAGCTCTGGGTCGTAAGGGGGCTCTTTGTCTACGGCAGAGTAGTGCCACCGTAGAATCTCCTCCACAGTGGTTACAGGCTCTGTGCGCACCTTTTGCATAGGGATTTTGCTCATCGAATCAAATATCTCATACACCCTTCCCACTGTGGCAGATTCTGGCATTCTGGTTTCTTCTTCTTCTAGAATCGGCGTCTGGGTAGACCCCTCTGCTTGGATAGGTTTGACAGTTCCTAACAGAGCGTCGAACGTACCCGTGGACGTTTCCTCCTTCGCCATTTTGGAGGATGAGCCTTCTCCAGCTCTGGGGATAGGGGCTCTGCCCTTTCTTGCTTGAGCCTCTGCCAAAGAAGCCTTTAACGCTTGAACGAGCTCTGGATCATCGTACTCTTCTTCATTTATCTCCTCTGGCATTTCAGAGCTCGACCCCCTCTGTGGCGACTCCTCTACAGCTTTGCCCTTGCCTTTCCCCTTAGGCTTTGGTGCTTTGTCTTTTGAGAACAGGGCTGTTGCAGAGTCCACTATCTTTAGTGGTTTGGCAGAGGTTTGCTTCTTTGGCTCTTCAGCTTTCTTCTTAGTCTTCTTGTACCCCTCATGACGATCATGGTCATTACCTCCTTGATCGTCATGGATTTTGGTGGCTTCTGCCTTGCAAGAGATAAGGGGAGCCTTCTTCAATCGCCTTAAGATTTTGGTAGACGCCTTCTCCATTTTCTCGCTCACCAGCTCTGCATGCACAGAAGCGTTGTTTATGTCGATCTCTAAGGCCCACTTCATTTTAGAGAGACTTCGATAGATTTCGCTTCTGAAGGAGTCACCCTCTTTGACGAGCTTTGAAGTGCAGTCTCTAATTGATTGGTTGGAAGATTGGGCTTCTTTGAGAAGTTGATCTGTATATTTGCGTATGATATCTCCTAGGGCTTCAACCATCGTATCTAGCTCTCTACGAGTGGCTAGATGGTTGTTGTTTACCCTGGAGGATTTGGAGTCAATGCGGTAGGTGACCGCCGAGAAGAACATCTGCTTGATCTCATCCTTGAATATGGAGTAGTCTGTGTAGCCTGCAGATGAAATCAGCAGCAAACTGGGCGGCCACCTCTGATAACTCTGTCTTCAGCTTCTGGATTGAACAGGGGTTGAGTGATAGAACGCTGAAGGCTTCTGCGAGGTCGTCTTTATGAAGTACAGAGCTCTGAAGGGTTGAAAGTGTTGCCTTGAGTTCTGACTTTGTAGATGTCAACTCTTTCAGAGCCTCTGTTATTGGAGCAAGGGCCTCTGTCGACAGTTGAGAAGTGAACAAACTTTTCAACTCGTCCAACCTCTGGAATACCACTGGGGTGAAGGTTTGTAACTCCCCCTTCGTCACATAGGTATCCTAGGAACCAAGATCACCAACACATGATGACCTAGTAGCCTCGGAGTGTGAGGCGCCCTCAGCGACTGGTTTTTCGAAATCAACTTGGGGACTTCCACCGGATCCTCGGACTTCTCCAAGAGGAGAGCCTACCAGTGTTTTGTCGATATCGTGCCTTGTTGGTTCAAAGCCTAACACGGCAGAGGGATCGAGTGTGGACTTTAGGCGTTCTAGACCCTCAGTGTCTGTGACTCTCACATATGCCTCTGAAGCATATTTTGGTTGGTCACTCAAGTGTGGAGAGGCAACGGATGCCTCTTTGGGTTGTGACGAGTCCTTGGGCGATTGGACTCTT
>NC_037529.1:25992815-25994010 GCF_001531365.2 Cynara cardunculus var. scolymus
AACAAATGATAGAGCGTGAGACGTTAATGTTTGGGCTTGGGTTACTTCGTTGTCCCTTGAGACGTTAGCAGATTGAGCGGAGGCTGAAGAAGAAGACATAGTTGCAGGTTTTAGAAAAGCTCAAAAGTTGCAGGTTCGTCGGAGAAGAAGGATATTGTAAAGGTTTACATTTTGGGGGGGAAGGGGTATTTATAGTGAGGGATTTGAACTGAACCGTTTTATTGGGAGAAATAACGTGATGAGTGGCTAAAGGGTGTGACGAATCAAAACTATGACACGTTGTGTTGGGAAGACGCGCGATTGATGACGTGCGTCCCCGATTCTGACACGCGCATAATTAGCTTTAACCCTTATCCATATAACCACGCGCACTATATCAATAGACAAGAACTATAAGAGAGTTCTGTCAGAGGCCTAAGGGTAACAGAGCCTCTGTGATATGTGTTGGGTCTTCAAATATGTTACACTTTTATTTGCCCAAACGGTTTGAAAATCCTCAGAGAGATGAGTACTTGCTCAGTTCAAACCCACAGAGCCTCTGATAGAAGCGTCAGAGGTTCTAATGAGTTGACCTCTGACAACAAGTTACTTCAAAAGTTTTGGCACCTTCTGAGGTTTGAATTTCATTTCAAAACTCCCCCTATGAGCCAGCTTCCATGGCTCCCCCTTGAATTAAAAACCATTTAAAATCCTAAGAAGAAGTATCGACAGAGGATCCGTTCAAAGAGCCTCTGAGAGCTATCACAGAGGATCTATGAAAAGACTTCTGTGATGAAAAACATTTTTCTTCTTCAAAAGATTTTATTATTTTTAAGCACATACTCCCCCTCAAACCTTGTAAGTCTCTGCAAGATAAACCTGTTAACTATGAAATCAAGAGAAGGTTAATCAAGAAATTAAAACTATACACATAATGAAATTTAAAAGAAAAGATATATACAGAATAATAAAATTAATAAAAGAGAAAAACAACTTTATACAAAAAGAATAAACAATAAATAAGACATTCAACAACTAGAACTCTGGAAATGTCATTCCTATTTTTTCAACAAGAAAATTAAACCTTTTCTCATCAAGGGCTTTGGTAAAGARKTYAGMCAATTGAAATTCAGATTTTACAAAGTATAATTCGACATTACCTTCTTCAACATGATGTTTTAAGAAATGGTACCTTATGTCGATATGCTTTGTTTTT
>NC_037529.1:25994110-25996932 GCF_001531365.2 Cynara cardunculus var. scolymus
TGAAGATCGGGAATCGGCAAAAGACTCAAGGAGTGTGAATGCAATGACTGCTGATTATTCCTGTGCTGCAATGTTTGAATGGAAATTGAATGTGAAGATCTCATCTTAACAAGAGTTTACTGAAAGAGATTTTTCTATGGGCAGAATGTTAGTAATGGGGAGAATGTTAGTGATTGTTACATGAAGAAATTCTTTGAAGATCATATCTTGAAGACTATTTCTGAAGACTGTTACTATTATTGTTACTGTTCTTCATTGTGAAAAGAGAAGATCGTTTAATTATACATTTGAGGGGGAGAATGTTTTGGAATGTTTTCTCAATAGAAGATTATTTGAAGATCATAAACAGAAGAATGTTAGAGGATTATTTTGAAGAAGCTTAAGAAGTCATAAAGAGCTTAAAGCGTCAAAGTTCAAAAGGGATTCAAAGAGTGGAAATTCTTTCAAGCCTAAATACAAAGGGGGAGAATGTTGAGATTGAATTTTAGAGTATTATTGTATTCGTCTTGAAAGATTTAATTTTGTATTTTTAGAGAGTTTGACTTTGTAAGTCATTGTTTGACTTTGACTTGTGCTTTTATAATTTGACCTAAATAGGTCTTGTCTAGTGATCTGTAATTGTAAGATAAAAAGAGAGCTTTTATTGTAATATTACGTATAATGAGAGAGATAGTACACATTGATTAGTTTGACTTTTCCTCTCAAATGTTCTTGAATGAAGATTGCCATTTATCTTGATTATTGAAGATGTTTATGAAGATTGATCATAAAGTGGGACAAACAAATTGACTCTGGTTCAACTTGGAAATTTTTTATTCGGCTAATATTGTTTTGTGAAAAATGCTTTAAAAATCCGTATTTGAAATTTAAAAACCCGGTCTTTAACTGCCGTAAGGTAGTTTTCGACCATTTGTTGGAAAACCTATGATTTGGTCATTTGATTTTCGGTACACAGATTTCATAACACGAAAAACTCTCTATTAGAAAAAACCATTGAATTTTATCCGATTGAAATTTCGATTTTACCATCGAAATACTTCAATCTGAAAGTGATACACGACTTTCAGTGGAATCCAAGCAATCGAAAACCAGATTTTCTAACAAAGATTGAAGTATTATGTGAAAATGGCGGACAAAGAATTTGTGAAGGACATGACAATCAACTTCGATAAACTGTCGAAATTTGAACGGCAAGATTTCCATAGATGGCAGAAAAAGATGCATTTCCTCCTCACTACCCTGATAGTGGTGTAGGTTCGGAGTACCCTTGTGCCTGAATACGAAAAAGATGAAACTCTGGAAGTGTCAAGGAGGAGATCGAAATGGGAAAACGATGACTACGTCTCACGTGACCACATCTTAAATGGTTTCTCTAACACATTATTTGATGTTTATCAGAATGTTGAATCTGCAAAGGAACTGTGGGATTCTCTGGAATCCAAGTATATGGCAGAAGATGCTTCTAGCAAGAAGATTCTGGTCGGTAATTTCATAAATTACAAAATGGTCGATACCCGGTCTGTCATGGAACAATATCATGAACTATAGAGGATTCTGAGACAATTTGCCCAACATAATCTTAAGATGCATGAAGCCATCTCAGTTTCTATGATTATTGACAAATTCCCTCCTTCCTAGAAAGAGAGTAAACATACTCTAAAACATAACAAGGAAGAATTGGCTATGGTTCAACATGGAAATTTTTTATTCGGGTAATATTACTTTTGTGAAAAAGGCTTCAAACGTCCGAATTTGATATTTTAAACCCCGTTTTGACTCTGTTTTGAAAACCCGGTTTTTTAACTGCCGTATGGCAGTTTTCGACCGTTTGAGGGAAAAGCTGCGATTTGGTCAATTGATTTTTGGTACACAGATTTCATAACACGAAAAACTCTCTGTTCGAAAAAAACCACTGAATTTTATCCGATTGAAATTTCGATTCTACCATCGAAATACTTCAATTTGAAAGTGATACATGACTTTTAGTGGAATCCAAGCAATCGAAAACCAGAATTTCTAACAAAGATTGAAGTATTTTATGAAAATGGTAGACAAAGAATATGTGAAGGACATGACAAGCAAATTCGATAAACTGTCGAAATTTGAAGGGCAAGACTTCCGTAGATGGCAGAAGAAGATGCATTTCCACCTCACTACCCTGGAAGTGTTGTAGGTTCTGAGAACCTTCTTTCTGAATACGCTAAATATGAAACTCTGGAAGTGTCAAGGAGGAGATCGAAATGGGAAAACGATGACTACATCTATCGTGGCCACATCTTAGACSGTATATCTGACTCTTTATTTGATGTTTATCAGAATGTTGAATCTGCAAAGGAACTGTGGGATTCTCTGGAATCCAAGTATATGGCAGAAGATGCTTCTAGCAAGAAGTTTCTGTCGGTAATTTCATGAATTACAAGATGGTCGAGACCAGGTCTGTCTTGGAACATCATGAATTGTTGAGGATTCTGGGACAATTTGTCCAACATAATCTTACGATGGATGAAGCCATCTCAGTTCCTATGATTATTGACAAATTGCCTCCTTCCTGGAAAGAGTTTAAACAAACTCTGAAACATAACAAGGAAGAACTGATTTTGGTTCAACTTGGAAATTTTTTATTCGGGTAATATTGCTTTTTGAAAAATGTTTCAAAAATCCGAATTTGAAATTTTATACCCGGTTTTGACTCTGTTTTGAAAACCTGTGTTTTTAACTTCCGTATGGCAGTTTTCGACCGTTTGAGCGAAAAGCTACGATTTGGTCATTTGATTTTTGGTACACAGATTTCATAACACGAAAAACACTCTGTTTGGAAAAAC
>NC_037529.1:25997032-25998810 GCF_001531365.2 Cynara cardunculus var. scolymus
GTGGCAATTTGTGAATATTGTTAGCAACCGAGATGGCTTCATCAATGTTTATTTTACGTTGGACAAATTGTCCCATAATCCTCAACAATTCATGATATTGTTCCATGACAGACCTGTATCGACCGTCTTGTAATTCATGAAATTACCGACAGAAACTTTCTGCTAGAAGCATCTTCTGCCATATACTTGGATTCCAGTGAATCCCACAGTTCCTTTGCAGATTCAACATTCTAATAAACATCAAATAAAGAGTCAGACATACGGTTTAAGATGTGGCCCCGACAGATGTAGTCATCGTTTTTTCCCATTTCGATCTCCTCCTTGACACTTCCAGAGTTTCATCTTCAGCGTATTAAGGAACAGGGTTCTCAGAACCTACAACACTTTCAGGGTAGTGAGGTGGAAATGCATCTTCTTCTGCCATCTACGGAAGTCTTGCCCTTTAAATTTCGACAGTTTATCGAATTTGCTTGCCATGTCCTTCACAGAGTCTTTATTTTCATAACATACTTCAATCTATGTTAGAAATTATGATTTTYGAYTGCATGGATTCCACTGAAAGTCGTGTATTACTTCCAGATTGAAGTATTTTGATGGTACAATCGAAATTTCAATCAGATAAAATTCAGTGGTTTTTCCGAACATAGTGTTTTTCGTGTTATGAAATCTGTGTACCAAAAATCAAAAGACCAAATCGTAGCTTTTCGCTGAAACGGTCGAAAACTGCCATACGAAAGTTAAAAAACCCGGTTTTCAACATAGAGTCAAAACCRGGTTTAAAATTTCAAATTCGGATTTTCGAAGCATTTTTCAAAAAACAATATTACCCGAATAAAAAATTTCCAAGTTGAACCAATATCAATTCTTCCTTGTTATGTTTCAGAGTATGTTTAAACTCTTTCCAAGAAGGAGGCAATTTGTCAACAATCATAGCAACCGGGATGGCTTCATCCATCATAAGATTATGTTGGACAAATTATCCCAGAATCCTCAACAATTCATGATATTGTTCCATGACAGAACTTGTATCGACCATCTTRTAATTCAAGAAATTACCGACGGAAACTTCTTGCTAGAAGCATCTTCTGCCATATACTTGGATCCCAGAGAATCCTACAGTTCCTATGCAGATTCAACACTCTGATAAACATCAAATAAAGAGTCATACATACCRTTTAAGATGTGGCCACGACAGATGTAGTCATCGTTTTCCCATTTCGATCTCCTYGTAGACACTCCCAGAGTTTCATCATCAGCGTATTCAGGTACAGGGGTACTCAGAACATACAGTACTTTCAGGTAGTGAGAAGGAAATGCATCTTCTTCTGCCATCTATGGAAATCTTGCCCTTCAAATTTCGGTAGTTTATCGTATTTGCTTGTCATGTCCTTCAAATATTCTTTGTCCGCCATTTTCATAGAGTACTTCAATCTTTGTTACAAATTCTGGTTTTCGAATGCTTGGATTTCACTGAAAGTCATGTATCACTTTCAGTTTGAAGTATTTCGATGGTACAATCGAAATATCAATCAGATAAAATTCAGTTGTTTTTCCGAATAAAGAGTTTTTCGTATACGACAGTTAAAAAACTGGGTTTTCTGAACAAAGTCAAAACCGGGTTTAAAATTCCAAATTCGGATTTTGAAGCATTTATAACAAAGCAATATTACTCGAATAAAAATTTCCAAGTTCAACCAGAGTCATTTCTTCCTTGTTATGTTTTAGTGCATGTTTAAACACTTTCCAGGATGAAGGCAGTTTGTCAATAATTATAACCA
>NC_037529.1:25998910-25999989 GCF_001531365.2 Cynara cardunculus var. scolymus
AAACACCATCGTGTCACTATCCCCGGTCCAGACACTACATAGAGATATGGGTGGAAAGCTATAAGATAGTGCAATGGTGAAGTCCGAGAGGAATGCCTTCAAAATAGATGGTGGAACATAGTTTCGAAACACTGCTTGGTGTAGCATTGCTACAGCATTGGCTGCTGGAATTTGTGTTTGGGTCTCACCTTAAGTCTTACACCCTTGCTTCTTTTATATATTCTGTATTCTGTTTTGAATAACCTTAAAATCAGAGAAAAGTCTTCAAAAATCGTCATCTGAAATCATCTCTTTCATTGGACTCTAATTTAACTTTGGCTACAATCTCTGTGGACGATAACTCGGTACTTGTACCACTTATTACTTGGAAAGACAACGTTGGGCCGTATTGTATACTTGCTTTGTGGCCCAATTTCAGTAGTCTAGAGGTGTGAAATATAACCGACCAGATAGACACAGAGGCTCTGGTCCTTAGTACCAAACTTTCTAAGACTCCAACCACAGAGGCTCTGGTTGTGAGACCATAGCTCTGTGAGAGAGATCACAGAGGGGCTGGTCGATACCACAGAGGCTCTGGTCCTCTCTAAGACTTAGCACAGAGGCAGCCTTAGAGTTTCATCCTTAGCCCCGACGACTTGATAAGACTTATAGAATAGCAAGCGGATAGTTGACCGTGAGTTGACTTTTATAGTCCTTGGAGTAATCTATCATTTATGTACTATTCGCTATTATAAATTGTAGGGTACCATTCAGCACCGTTAAGTAAGCGATCGACGTTATCAGGTGAGTCTTCATGAGACTTACAATGGAATGCATACCTATGTATAAATTTATTTTCAAGCACTATACGATTTATACGATGATGGTACAAATGCATGATGTTTCAGTTTACATACATGATATGTTTTACATGTATGACGTTTTTATGATCAGYTGCATGCTATGTGTTTAATCAGTTTTCGAATAAMTCTAGCATGCTTTTCCATACCAAAGTTTGATGATTTAAGGGTGGGCATTTGACCAGTAAGTCACGACCAATATAAAACACTACCCGGACAAGTGGGTGATAAGTTAAGATT
>NC_037529.1:26000969-26011535 GCF_001531365.2 Cynara cardunculus var. scolymus
ATGTACCTGATTACATAGATCTAAGTGTTCTAGAATAAGATTCTCTTTGTAACAACAATCCACTCTTCCTTGTAACTTCATGTACTATATATCCTTTCAGTGATTATTCTTAAATTATGTAAGATCTGGACATGTACTGTAATACTTGTATTATTTCCATTGTTTAATAAAATGAGTATTCCATGTACTTCACTGAAAAAGATCCCTGAAAAAAGTAATAGGGACATAAGTCTATGAGTTCCAATGTTACTTTCATCATTCACTGACAATCTATAAGTCAGTGAATAAGCTTTCAGTTTCAGTTTCCGTACTTGTAATTTTCTTTGATATAACTTAAGAAAACTTCTCATGCTGAGACTGACCAAACTGAAAAAGATCCCAAAATAGTAAAAAGGGACATGTACTTTATATGTAACTTTTCCTTACTATTATTTGATAAGATAACTTTCTTTATGCTATCTTGTTATCATCAAATAGGGGGAGATTGTTGATCCTCTCTCTCAGTGATTTGATGATAATCCCTTTTATCTATCGATGTAATTTTGTTTCTGTATTTTCAGTTCCAGCGATCATACGCTGAGTATGTTCAGTGATCGCTGAGAAGCTTGTGTTGTAAATCTCAGAGACAAACAATACTTCAAGAAGACAACACTCACACCAAAGAACTTTCAGCGAATGTCGAAGACTAAAACTAAAGATTAGAGACTGGCGAGTACGTGATCTGAAGCGATAATCAGTGATTACGAGCCTATCTACAAATGTGTGAAGACTGCTCTAGCTTCAGCAAATGATGATGAGACCTCCAGGTTATTCCAGCATTCAACGATCAAAGGAAGCTTTCTTAGCACGATTGTTGTCTTGTTCTTTTGCACATAAAGGACAAACCCATACCCTTACTAAAGTTAGTACGGTACGGAGCCGATTAGTCGACTTTTTGTCCACCAACTTTTGGCAAGGATGTCTGCTCAAGAATAGTGCTTTTGTACTATTCATTGTAGCAAAGGACAAGCCTTCCTCTTAAGGATTGACACGTACTCTAAACCCTACTTTACTGCATTAAATGTTCATTTAATGCACTGGGTATAAATAGAAGTGTTTCTTCTCCRTACAGAGTGCGCGCATCACTCTCTTACCATATTCTTACTTCAAGTTTCTTMYARCTTRAGTAAAAGATATTTCTTTTAGCATTCTCTTTTCTTGTATTTGCTAAAGCTCTGTGTGTAACCAAAGGTTGTTTAGATAGGTTTCCTATACCTTATCTTTTCGCAAACAATCTTGTAAAATCTGTATTGATCTTCTCTATCAATATATATTTTAAATTTGAAATTTTTTTGTTTGTATACATCCCCCCTTCTACAAACTGTTTCTTATCTTGTAGACCCTTTCGGGACCAACAGTTAGATATGCATAAAGTCCAAGTCTGCTAAACCTATTTTAAGTGATCAAAAAGAGGTTCAAACTTGTTTAGTCCCGGTATTGAAAAAGGGTTTGACTAGAACTTTTCATACTGCAATGTTTCGAGTTTGACCAGGTTTTATATACTTTTCTAGGTTGGGCTTTCTTGGGTCAGGCCTAGTCCCGGGCCTGCCCTTAAATTTTAGCCTGATCGGGCTTTAAGGCCTGGTTTGGACCAGGATTGGCACTTATTAGGCCAAGGCTTTTTGAGTCGGGCTAGGCCATCCTTGAGGTTTTTTTTGTGCATCTCTAAACATGGTTATGACAGAGTCATATGGAACAGATTCAAGAATTGACAGACTCGTTCATGGATCAGTGGGATAACAAGCAAAAAGGCAAAAAATAGATTCAACTTAAAAATGTTATAACTTTCAATCAGCTTGGAGTTACGTGGCCGTCAAAATATGAACGAAAGGCTTGAGACAAGCCAGACATTTTCCAAGCAGTTTGGTTTATGTCCCAAGACAAGTTCTCTAATCTAGGGCTCCGAATCCGGCTTTTGATGTTCTTTTCGGTTTTATTTTATTTTGTTTAGTAAGTAAATCACGTGAAATCAATTCTTTCTGACTTTCACACATTATTTAGGATATTATCAATCTCATTTAATTCTCAGTTTCTGAATTTTGAAATTTTGGCCAACCTAGCAACATTAGTTCGTCTATAAGGCATCATTGTAATCCTTTGAAGATCATCAAATAATATTAAGTTTTCTCTCACATGAAAATTGTTCGGATTGATTTGGTTTTTGTCTTTATAATATATAAAAAAACCTTTGTGATGTGAATTTGTTTTGGTTGTCCATAATTTTCAGTTACGTGCCCCTCAAATGAGGTGTTTTAGTAAAATCATGCTAAAAGAAAAATATGGTAACTGTCTATGATTCGTACTAAAAATCAAAACCCTCCCCCATCGTTTCACCACCAAATCACCAATCCAAAGATCTTCTTGTTGCCGATCACACACTGTCACCAAAATGTTGCCTCGTCGATTGCTATCAACATCAACAACTTTTGATCACCGTCATATGAGGGTTTTCATATAACTTAACTTGTTTTACGATTATAAGCATAAGAAACAACCAATTGAAGCTTAAACTTGACATAGTCGATTGTCTGGAATCATCAGTTGAATAATAAAAATAAAAACTAGAAACCATGATCATGCTTTTCAATCAAGATGCTCCTAGGTTGAGTTTTGATGCCTTCACTATTCTTCTTGGTTGTTGAATTTGGGTAATGATCTTAGGGATTATGTAGTATCGTGAATATATGAGGGTGAAGTGGATGGAAGATGCGGTGAGGCGGGATATGATGTTGTCAGAGATGGTCGGTGTCGGAGAGGACAAATGAGTGGGATATTTTTTTCTTCTTCCTGTTTTCTACATTTTAATCTTTAAAAATACTTTGTTCTTCATTGTGGTTTCTATTTTATTTCGTTTATCATCATTAAGGTTAACTCCGTTGAAGAACTTTGTTAAGTCATGGTCAATTTGATCGTCTAACACATTTATTTAATATTTAATTTTCTACTAAAAAGATAAAATACATTCCCTGAAAAACATTTCACATGTCTTTTTTAATTCAAAAATAGGAATAATAATTTTTAGTAAACGTTAAAAAGAATTAGTAGGGTGTTCACATTGTGTTCCTAAGTGATACCCTTATATTTAGTTTTATTGATTTAGTTTGTATTCACAAATTATACCATATATTTATATATTTAGAGTGTTCACAAACTATAATATTATTTCCAAAAAAGTGTTTACAATATGTTCACCGTTCATATTCTATTATTTGTGTACATATATGTTGTGGAGAGATGATAGAGAAAGCACAAAATGGGTGAGAGGAGAGAGAAACAGAAGTTTTACATCCAAACTATAATTTTTTTCAATTAATTTTTGTGTGTTTTAAATTATATATCACGGATCTCATAAATTAGTAAATTCTTAAAGTATATACAATAAATTTTACTTTAACAAAATGGTCACCAGTTCTAAATGACGCACAAATATAGCCCTCTTAATTTCGTTATTTATCATCTCTAAAAACTTGACATTTCAGTTACATTTTAGGTGATTATTGACGGCAAATTTTTTGACCTAACGTATCATTTTCCATCCAACAATGATTCATACATAGTTCTTGGCGTAACGTATCGTTTGTGGTCCAACAACAACAGACCAATTCAAACATTAATTTCTTTTAGGTCGATGTACATTTTCGATTTTACGTTATAAAGACGTTTCCTTTTCGTTTCTTATGAATTGCTAATCTAATTTACAAACTTCGGTTTAGCCCACAAGTTTAGTTCATCACACTTCTTTTTCATCATTGTCCAAGCTCAATCAATGTACAACATATGGTCGTCATAAAGTTTTTTCGTGCTCATCCCTAGATCAAGAATGTAAAAATTTATCTTTGGTAAAATACATGAAATGTAAAAAGTTTGGTTCAGTTTTTGATATTCATTTTTGGATGCACGTTAGGATGAAATGCACCAAGAAGAAATGCATCGAATCAAACCTCATATCAAGCGTGATCGATTCATGGGTGGATTTGGGTTCTAGATTCCTTCTTACACTTGTCACCTTCATACATAAAGTCGATCGGCTAAATTGAAAATTAATAAAAAATTTATAGCCGCAATTTGTAACATGTGATGGGAAGACAAAACCATTGCAGCTTCGCGGAAGGTTCTTTCCATGGATTCCAAACAATCAAATCAGAAAGATACGAAGTTTTTGGTCCATGTGGTTTGTTAAACTTACAGCTTTAGTCCCTGTAATTCTAAAATTGCACTTTTTATCATTATTGTTTGAAATCCATTGCTATTTTTAGGAGTGTTCGTCTAAACAATCAAGCTATACAAATCGTCCATACTACAGTGCATTGTACAATTTAGAACATTCACGGTTTGAGTTTTTATTAAACCGCACTTTGTGGTGCGGTTTACAATTTTGAATAATGAAATGGCAATTCAAATTGCATCGCACCACATATTATATATATATATATATATATATATATTACACTATCATGAATTAAGTGAAAATATTAAGTATATTATTTATTCATTTTTCAATTTTCCTTTTGATTGTTATCTTTTACTCTTTTTATTAGACTCATTTGAGTTATTTTCTTTTGTCATTTGTTAGGACTCTGCGATGAAAGACAATGTATGGATATGTCACACGTCATCGTCCAATTTTTTTTAAAGTTAATTTTACATATATGTTTGAATTAATTAATTCTTTAGTATTTTTAGACTATTGTATTTTCATGTATTGAAACTTTTGATTGTATATGTTATGGGCATGTGATCATTGAATTTATTTTGAAGTTATTATTTATGATTACCAGATTAAAACGCATTAAGTATAAACCATATAAACCGGACAACAAGTTTTGTGCAGTTTGAAGCATATGCGGTATAGTTTGCAGTTTTGCCCTAAATCGCACCAAACCATATTGCAAAGCCACCTTGTTACTTTTGTCTTACAAACTAACTCCTACATTTAAATACGAGGAATTAAAACATAAATGAATTATAAACTACGAGGATGAAAAAAATTATAAATTATAAGTACGAAAAACAATAATAAATTATAAATCATAGATATAAAAATGTAAGTTCAAAATCGTAAGGACGGAAATAGAAATTTTCAGTAAACCATATGAACGAAAAATGTAATTTAGTTGAAGAATCTATCTCTTATCCATCAAGTGTATGTGTGTGTGTGTATATATATATATATACATGTGGATGTTCAAAGAAAAACACCTCTATTTTACGAAAACATGAAAACGCCCTTATCACATATGATAACACATAAGGGGACTGGTGGTATGTGGATGACACACCCTACAATCTAGGTCATGCCAAAGGTAGTCTACATCCTTGATTTAATATCACATGTGATGAATTATAGTACCTCATAAAGAACATCTTTATCACATTTGATAATACATGTAAGGGGACCTTAGTGATGTATAGAAGAATTAGCCTACAACCTATGTCAAGCCAAAGGTCGTTCGCATCAGTGATTTAGTATCACATGTATATCATATGTGATGAAATATAGTATGACATATGATTGACTATAGTAAAAGGGTATTCTTACATTCTCGTAAATTGAAGGTGTTCTCATTTGAACTCTTCGTTATATATAGGGTTGGTTTCTAGTGAGATTGAAAGTTATAATGAAGAGGGTAAAAAGGGATCTCTACCTTTGGATCAATCTAATCGAAGATTAACACTATACAGTGCACGTAGATGCACTAGATCAATTCTCGTGATAAGTGCAATTCATGGGGTGGGAGTGAGACTAAAAGTGATCAAGGTTGTAGATCATTTTAACTCTTGTTCTCACATAATCCTTCAAATATATATATATATATATATATATATATGTGTGTGTGTGTGTGTGTGTGTGTGTGTATGGGGAAGTTCTATTAGGAACATAATTTTTATTGGACCGCCTACAATGCGACATGATGTATGTTAATTAGAATGGATGTGCAATTAATTAATCAATAATGTTTGATTCATGTTGAATAACACTTTCTAAGTACACATTTACCTTTTAATTTTCGTCACACATACATAAACATCAAGACTTACTTTTTTTAAATTCACATTATATAATTTGACTTGATTTTGATATAAATAAATGTACATATAGCATTACAACAAAATTAATTTGCTATGCTAAAAATGTCTAAACATTTTAATAGAATAATTTATAAGACTTAAGTTTATAAAAGTAAACTATAAAACGTTATACTTAAAAGTGTTAAAATAGATCTATAAGATGTTTTTAGACATTTTAAAAAGTTTTTACGATATTTTCAAACTAAAGTATTATATATTAACTATTTAATTTATAATTTTTTTTTGAGAAATGTGATAAACTCATCATTTATACGATACTTTATCAAATAGTAACATATACTTTATCAAACAATAACATATATAAATAACTAATACAACAATTCATTTTAAAAACGTCCTAAATAGTTTGTTAAAACGTCCAAAAACATCTTATAAACATACCGTAATACTTTTAGTTACTAGAAGGGTACTCGTGCAATGCAACGAGATACATCTTGATTTTAATATTTCATTTTATTTTTTATCTCAGTCAATGTTATATTATGGTCTTATGTGATTTTAAAAAAACGATGATGTTTTTATTTTTGAATAAAATATAAATTTGAAGATATCATAAAAATTTGACAAAAATATATCGATATTAGTATCAAATTAAATATTTAAAATTCTTATTTTTTGTGTAATTTTTTAATTTAATTTTTTATTATAACTTAATTTAAGTTCAATAACGAAGTAATTTATATTTGGTTTAATAATATAATTTTCTTATAAAGATARTAATTARTTAKTTTGTTARAAYTCRATAATTATYCTAATTATATTTTAGATTTTTTATATTTTAAAATGAGATGTTTATTCTATATTTGATTATTTTTATCTACAGTTAGTTATACGAATTTAAACATGAAGCTTTAATAAGTTGTACTTATGCATAATTTACTTGTAATATTGAATTTTAAGTAATATGCATCAATACGCAGTACTTCATATATAAAAAAATGGTTTTTAAGAAAGTTTTTGTCAAATGCTTTATAATATAGTATATATAACATTTTTTTTATGATGTATGGATTGTCAGCTATATATATATATATATATATATATATATATATATATAGTAAGAGAGCGGGTTAGTTGCTATAAAAGAGTGGAGTGACTTTTTGGGAACTTACATTCATTTCATTCATCCATTAAGATCTCCAAAAAATTCTTTCCAAAAGGTGCAGATCATATATCTATGGCTTCCATACAACCAGCTGAACCATGGTTGCTTGAAAATGGCACCGTCAAGAGGCTAACCAAGGAAACCAGACATGGGCATGGTCATAGCCGAACAGCCCACAACAAGTCATCCTCTTCCCTTCGTAGAAAGTCCAATATGACCCTTGTTTCCAAAGTCCCCTGTGCAACCATTAGAAACTTTCTAGCCAATCTCCAGGAGGTCATTTTGGGTACTAAATTAGCAATCCTTTTTATCGCCATTCCTCTTGCCATTGCTGCCAAATACCTCGGTTTTGCAAGAGTGAGTCTCGGTTATTTTCAACCCAATCTTTTGACTATGTTTCGTTGTTTCAATTAATTTTCGGAAAACGGGGTTTTTAGGGCTTCGTTTGAAACATATACGTGCAGAAATCCCCTTTTTCCCGCAAATTCTTGCTTGCAACAAGTGATAACCAATTCATTTTTGGTTGAATTGATTTTTAAGGTTAACCATATATGCTATTTCGTTTTAATTAATCATTTTAATTCCGACATAATATTAATTACTACACATAAAGACTAAATAAATTCACATGTTATACGGTTTTTATATTTCTATTGAGAGATTTTAACGTCTCTTGTTTATTGCTAGTGAAAACGGTTATTGCTATATACCTATCTACTATATTACGGTTATATATATATATATATATAGAGAGAGAGAGAGAGAGAGAGGGGGTTACTAAATAGAAGTTAAAATGTTATATATTTTACAAATTACTTTTATTTTATGAAAATATTGTTGATTTTATATTATTTTTGAAGTGTTTATTACATGTAAATTATTGCAATTAATTATTAATTATTATTAAATATGGTTTCTTGTTTGTTTTGTGAAAAATAGCCGTGGGTTTTTTCCTTAAGTTTACTTGGATTGATGCCGCTTGCCGAACGTGTTAGCTTTCTAACAGAGTAAGCAATTCTATCCATTTTTATTATTATTTTTATTTTTCAAGTGAAATCATACTAATTAATTAATTAATTTTTTATTTTATTAAAATGTTTTTGAAACTGCAGACAACTTTCTTATTACACTGGTGCAACAGGTAAATTTTAATTACCTTTTTTATTATTTTCCAATAATTAAATCATATCATACAAATAATTAAATATATGTATATTTAATTCAATAAATTTGCATTGCAGTGGGAGGATTGTTGAATGCTACATGCGGGAATGCAACAGAGCTGATCATAGCAATATTTGCATTAATGGAAAACAAAGTGGATGTGGTTAAATACTCTCTCTTGGGTTCCATTCTCTCCAATCTTCTCTTGGTGCTTGGTACTTCTCTGCTTTGTGGTGGAATAGCAAATGTCTCTGTTGAACAAAAGTTTGATAGGGTACGTACCAATGATACATACATATATATATATATATATATATATATATATATATATATATACATATTACAAGTTTATATATGTGAAACACGTAAAAATATACACAAGCACAGGAGCAAGAATGGGTTTGTAACGTATATGTTGATATGTGTGTATATACAGAAACAAGCAGATGTAAACATAGCACTGCTGCTGCTGGGATTGCTTTGCCATCTGTTACCATTGATGTACAGATATGCAAGTCTTGAGACTCCACTGGCTACTGCTGCTGCAACACTCAACTTGTCAAGAGCTAGCTGCATCGTCATGCTTGTTGCTTACTTGGCTTATCTCGTTTTCCAACTCTTCACTCACCGCCACATCTTTGAATCCCAAGAGGTATATATATATATACATACATATACATATATATAATTAATTTTGTTAATTTCTTGTATTGTTTAGATTGTCTAAATTGATCATATTTGTTTCTAAAAATGTCATATAAAAAAGCTAATATTTCTTGCGTCTTTTTTAGATTGTCTAAGAATTAATTAATGTGCAGGATGAGGATGGCATGGGTGCAAGTGAAGAAGAAACACCAGTCATAGGGTTTTGGAGTGGCTTGATTTGGCTTATTGGAATGACTGCAGTTATCTCTTTGTTGTCTGAATACTTGGTGGATACAATTGAGGTATATACATATATCGTCCCTTATAAAAAAAGACATATTATTTTAAAAAACTTGTTAACATGTCAAAAAAACATCATATAAAAGTTATTGTAATACTTTTACACATGATGTATAGTTGTTTGGTCCTATAAATATAAGGGGCTGTTCGGTTGCAGCTTAATGGACTGTATAAGTCATATGGCTTATTCGCACAGCCATATCTAATTGTTAGGTATAAGCTTATTCGGTGAGCCCATGACTGAACCACTCAATTACAAAACATGTCCTCCTTTGTATTCAACTATTAACTTTCCTCAACTACTCCTCTCCATAGCCACTCCAGTTTTGATATCAGGAAATGAAGAATTGATATCTGGAAGACCCTCATTTTTGACATTAGGTCTGAAAAACTCCAGATCAAAATTAGATTGGAAACAATATATAGTTATTGATAAAAGATATAGACTGAAGGGTAAAATGGTCATTTATGATATTCAGACTGTTTATTCAGTACAACAACTTATCTGTTAATATACAGACAACTATATCAATACAGACAGCTATATCCATACAGGTCTTAACAGAAAACGAATCGAACAACCCCTAAGTCTTATAAAACTGTTTGCTTATAAATTATGAACAAGATTTCGTTGCAGTGATCTCTTGAAATCAACTGATCTAATTTAATTTATTATTAATTAATTATAAAATAATAATGAAAATAATTGTTTGGTTAATGTATACAGGAAGCCTCCACTTCATGGGGGATATCAGTGAGCTTCATTAGCATCATCTTGCTACCAATTGTTGGAAATGCAGCTGAGCATGCTGGAGCTGTCATCTTTGCTTTCAAGAACAAACTGGTATTTCCAAATTTTACAATTTAGGCACAAAACTTTCATTATTCACATTTACATCCTATAAAACTAATTATTTTTCATAAATGCAGGATATAACTTTGGGTGTCGCACTTGGTTCTGCAACTCAAATTTCTGTCTTTGTGGCAAGCTTTCTTTTTTAATCCACAGTTATTGTTTTTTGAAATTCTGGAAATATAATTATATTAATAATTAAAACATGGTTTTAATTAATTTAGGTTCCAATGAGTGTTATCGTTGCATGGATCGTGGGGATCAAAATGGATCTTGATTTCAATCTCCTTGAAACTGGTTCTCTTGCTCTCACAATCATAGCCACAGCCTTCACATTACAGGTATACATATATATATATATATATATATA
>NC_037529.1:26013175-26022910 GCF_001531365.2 Cynara cardunculus var. scolymus
TTTAGATTTTTTATATTTAAAATGAGATGTTTATTCTGTATTTGATTGTGTTTATCTGCAGTTAGTTACACGAATTCAAATATGGGATGAAATCGGATAGGGATGAACGGGTTTAAGAGTTTTTAAGAGTTTTAAGAGTTTTTAAGAGTTTTAGCCAAATGCTTTATAATATAGTATAGATATACATGCATATATATATACATATATATATATATATTTATTTACTTTTTATAATAATAATTTAAATTAATATCCAGGAATTATAATAAATAATTAATTGCAGGATGGAACTTCTCATTACCTGAAGGGAGTTGTTCTTCTACTATGCTACTTCATCATTGGGGCTAGTTTTTTTGTTTCCGTTTCTCCAATAGGTATAATTTCTCCTTTATTTATTTATTTATTTTCATATTTAAAAGTTATTAATTATTTCTTTGAAATTTAAATCCTTTGGCTAGCACCAGGCGACGATGTCGTGACAATGGGACTTGAATCCTCGAATCAGAAGATCTTTAGAGTATGAAAGGTAGTTGATTCCGTCTGTATTATAATTCTCTAGTTGTTTTATCTGTTTATAAATTATATATAAATAAATATTTGATTTTTCTTAAGACTTGTGTCTGACGCCATGTTATGCTTGTGGCATGCTATGGCCTAATGTGTAGTTTTTTTAACACGATATTTGGTTTTTCTTACATTCTTAATTTCATACTTGTTAGTATTAAATATAAAATCTAATTTAAACTAATTACTATCAGTGACTCATTATATAATAGTAGAAAACATATGTTTATATATATATATATATATATATATATATAATATGGCGTCTTGAAAAACGTAATGTCCTTGCCATGACTCTTATAACGTAAGGCTTGGAATCGCCGGTATACGACACCTTACGTCATTTAGAAACTAGAACCTTGGTCATATGTAATATATACTCATAAGGCCTGTTAATTTAAAAAAATTGAAGAAAAAAAATCACACACACAAATATATATATATATATATATATATTATAAATACAGTTTCTTTTAATTTGTTTAATCATAAAAATTTAATAATTTTTAAAATAATCTAAATAAAAAAACTATTTCTATTCTAAAAGATGCAATTGGAAAGGATAACTCGATCTTTTATTTAAATCACTTTAAAATACTTGTAACCTATTTAAATAATCCATATCATGTAAATTATTACAAAAAAATTTATATCACCTCTAAAATCAACGGTTTATTGAATCGAACAGATAAAGAATGTTCGTTCTCTCTTTTAACCCACTCCTATACATGTATAGACGAATAATCGTGTGAGAAGAGAAGTTATGATGAGAAACATAAGAAAAAATCTGAACCCTTGCGCACTTTTAATCTCATACCCATTAATTATGCTTTAGAACATAATTGATCGGAATGCACCTCATTAATGTTGACATTCAATCAGAATTGATCCAATTGTGAAAATCTTTTTTTATCATTCTCACCATAACTTCTCTTTTCACCGGAACCCAACCCCACATATATCATATATATATATATATATATATATATATATATAATATTTTTGAATAATTAATGAAAAATTTAATAAAGAATTATTGTGATATTTTCTTGCAGGGTATTTGAGTGTTGAGAATTGATCAATATGCATTCATACATCATGACTTTGTTCTTGATTCTTTGGTTGAAGCTGGACAGAAATATTGCATTGGCTTATGCAGTCTTTGCTTGTACAGTACAAGTTCAAGCAGCCTGGAGGTCCTTGTATTCTTATTCATCCCATCAGTCTCTCTCTCTACATATATATTATATATATATATATATATATCATTTCCTTTGTAATATGTTGTCTTAAATAAGGTAATCATGTGATCATTAATTAATGTTTGAAAAATAAATATAATCCTTTATTAATATTTCTTGTATTGTATTCCTCTTAATAAATATTTTTCTTTTATTTTGTTACGAGTTCAGATAGCAATTTTCAGAGGTTAAAAAACTTTGGTGGTCAGACCAAGGACCACTGTACAAATTCTTGTTTTCTAGCTTTATATTCGTTAAACTAGGGGCAGACCCATACTCTTGCAGAGGTCACTCTTTCATTCCTTTATCGTCATCTTAAATAATTTAGACCACGTACCGCTTGTTAGCGTGGACCGTAGAGTCACATAAATTAACGTTCTTACATAACGTTAATATATGTTAACGTATTTTAGAATGTAACTTTGGTAAACTTGTTCCAATAAGGTGGTTCTTACGAAACTTTGAATTTCTTCAGAAACCCAACCTGGCCTTTTAAACTAAAGGTCGTTTACTAAATATGTACCGGGTAAGCAGTTATCAACAAATACTTACCGGGTAAGCAGTTATCAACAAATACTTACCGGGTAAGCAGTTATCGACAATAGTCTAAAGGTCGTTTACAAAATACTTACCGGGTAAGCAGTTATCGACAATAGTCACCCTACAACAAAATTGGTTTATAGGACACTACCGATTTCTAAGCGTCCTAATAGGCCTCTTTATAGGACTTAGTTTATAGGACCACAAAAAAAAATACAGTGTCTTATCTAAAGGCGTTGTAATAAGTTTATATGACGTTTTTTGACGTCGTAATAAGTTTTTTAGAACACTTTTAATATAAAACGTCTCATTAGCAACTTTATAGGACATTAATTGTCCTATAAAAACAAATGTCCTATAAAAAATTGAGTTTATAGGACACTTTCTCAAAAGTGTCCTATAAAGTTGCTAATGCAACACTTTGTATTAAAAATGTTCTAAAAAACTTGTTAAGACGCCCAAAAACGTCACATACACTTATAAACCCAATTTTGTTGTAGTGGATCACCATTCTTACTTATCTTAGTTGGCAACATTTTCGGATATCAAAATGAATTGATTATAAGCGTTTATCACTCCAAAAGTGCTTACCGGCCGGGTAAGACTCAACTTTTGTCTTCTCTCTTTCTGGGTAAAATTGTCAGTCGTTAGTATGCTTACTCGGTAAGTTAATTGACCCAACCCGATAATTACCGTTTGATAAACAACTCATAAGTAAAATTAGTTTTATATATAAGCAATAAAATGTATGATTATACAAGTTTATGTTTTTTAGGCATAGACGTCTAATTTGCCTTTCTGTTTCATGTCAAAATCATGGGTTGGCATGTTAATTTTGAAGGTCGATTGGCTTCGGAAATAAGATATTGACACGTATGTTTTAATTAGGACGAAGAGAATGAGAACTTTTATTCCCTTGGAATAACTCATTTGAGACTTTAATTTATGACCTTTTTTATACAACTTTTTATTCAATTATTCATATAGTAAAGCCAAACACCTATATATGCATATAAATATAAAAACACTAGCTACTATAGATGAGTTAATCAGACCCGATTAAGACATCAATTTGTACTTGATTAAGTCAAAAGATGCGATCAACGCTACAATTGCACAACCGATATGTAGGGGTGGAAATTACCCATATTTTTTCCCTAGTGCTTGAGTAGTCTTGATTTGTTTAATTTTTACATCTTGGTCATTTTTTGTTTGTTAACACCCAATGATGCGGACAAACTGATCACTTGAATGTATGTAAAGTATAGTCCTCAACTTGGAAATGAGTAGGATGTCGTGACACAGGCTTGGGTGATGCTAGGGAACTCGAAAGGGTTCTTATAACACCAACTAGAGGTGGGTTTGCACAATGAGATAGACTATAACCATTGGAGCAGTAGGCAAGCTAGTTGGTTATATCATAAACACTTAAATTATTTGTGTCTGCGCATTCCATCAAACCTAAGAAGGTTAATTAAGCGTCATCATTGACAAGAATAAGAAGTTAACTATTCGAGACTTTTACAAGAGGTGTTAGTAGTTGTCGCGACTTGGCCTCTTGAAAGGGAGTGCCCACTCCCACACAATATAATGAGCACTATTCTTGATCAAGTGTTCACCATGAAATATGGGGAAAACCCATACCTACATATCTTTTATCCAAGTCTTTTGTTAAAGTTATTTCACCAACAAACCAACCAACTAATTTTCATCCTCTCTAATCGAAACTTGTAAAAGGAAGTTGATGAAAACAATAGTGTCTTGATTGTTCAATCCCTGTGGATGCGATTCTGGTTCTTACCAAACTATTACTTGAAGTGACAATCAAAGTGACCAGTGTACACTTCCGATGTCCACCGTGGACTGTTTACTAACCCACTATGATGACACTTGTTTCGCGCATACCATTTGTCTTGTAGACTAAAATTATACTTGAATTTTTTTTTATGTTGTCTAACGTTGTTTTTTATACTTTGAGTCATGTCATGCATGTCATTAGATATTGGTTGGGGTAGTAGTGTCCAAGGTACTAACAGAGACCGTCGGGAACAGACAGGTGCTAGAAGTAGTGGATCGGTTAGACTAGATGAGTCAAGGTCTATAGGGGGTCTTGATATCCTGCACTCACCTATGGATGTCCCCGTTGGTTTGAATATCCCTAAGGCTATGCATCTCCCATCGATTGAGAATCGGAGGATGAACTCTCTGCACCCGTGTAGATGGTTGTGAGGATCTCGACCTCTTCAACGATCGTTAGCCCTCCTCACTCTCAAAAAGCGTTGAATCTCTATCCACCATACCAAAGCCTCCTCGATAGGCGTTGGTACAAGCCTCTGATGTCGCCTCCTTTGAAGCTGATATGTTTAAAACTTATTAGTTTACAATTTGACTATTAATATAATTCACATATTTAAGTATTTAAATTTGACAAAAAAAAAAAAAAAAACTTACTTCGTCCGCATCAAGGAACTCCAAATGATGGCTAGACTCCTATTCCAGCAAATTGCCCTCGGTATCATGCAATCGCAGATGTAAAACAAATTGGAATAGGGAAATGCTTCGAAAACCAATATCTGTGAATTACAACATCGAAGCACGTATAAGTAAATTGTATAATCTCAAGTAACGTAAAACTTATAAATATTTAATTAATATATAGTAACTGAATGAACCTTAAAAGTAAAAACAATTCTCGTAAGTGTTAACTTCAATAGAGTGTTTTCTAATCACAATGTTCATCTGGTTGGAAGTCGTTCCCAAATATATCCGTATTGCAACAAGTGCACGCTAACCTCAAACCACATCCTGTCCTGTGTAATATATGGGAACACCTAGGTCTATAATTAAGTGTATGTGGAGGAGCAGTGAGTCTCCATTTGTGATGCATATGTCCATCCATGAACCAAGATAGGTCAATCTAACCAAGGCTAACATGCTAGCAAAACCAGTGAACTTGCCCAAAATATGAGTAGCAACCAATATTCGGGGCTTCAAAGTCAACGAGGCTTTGTAAAAATCACTTTGCGTATGAATTCAATGGTTATTATCGTTAATAATACATTTATATAAATATAAGACATCACAAATATATAAATGACTTCAAATAAACAATAATTCATTATAACATTAGTTTGAACATGTATGTCGGATTTTTGGTATATTGATGTTAAATAAATATTTGACTTGGAAATAACTCTTATATATAATCTAAAGTGGTATGCATTTGGGGATAAGTTAATGAAGGAAAGGCCCAAGGTTTTCAGCAAACTTTGCGTCCCTGAAAGAAAATTCATGCCCTGAGCTGAGATCAAAGCTGGAAATTACACAAACATCAGGAGTGTTGGATGAATATCGGACTTGACTTTGTTTTGGGAATGTTGACCATCCTTTCGCCTTAATTTCGCTCTCTCTAACTCCCTCACTTTCGGCCAAATTCACTTAACAGATCTCATCTCTCTCTTAACCTCCTCCAAAACCTCACTTTCCCTCTCATTAAATTTCGGCCAACTTAACAAAACATTATTATACCAATCAATTTCTTTCAAGATCATTTAAGATTTGGATTAAACTTGTGGATTTAAAGTCAAGATCATCTTCTCAATCCATCTCCTCACCATTTTTTGTTAAAATTTACCCTCATTAGTGAGTTCATCCTAACCTTTCTAAACCTTCCTTTTTTTTAAGTATATAATATTTATATACGGCAAATGCAACAAATAAACTCACACACTCTCCTCACCTATGGTGATCGGTTTGAACCCTTGGCCTTCTATGATACCGCTAGGCCAAAGGCCCTTTGGTAAACCTTCCTTCATGTGAAAACCTTTCATATTAGCCCCCCTGAGACTTACCTCTTGATGTATTTTGCATCTTTATAAATTTTGACCTATTTTGAGTACTTTGGGTGGTTTTACCCTTTTTACTAGAAAATAATATATCTTCAAGAATGGGGTTATAAAAGTGTGTTGGAAGTATGCAAATGTTATTTTAGGACTTAAATCTTATGATTTAAATATATTTGATTTTTGTACATTCTTGGGAGAGTTGTATGTAAAATGGTCATATTTTGGAAAGAGAACATACCAGTACTTGGGGATGAAATGTTTTGAGTATCTTTGTAGATTTGGAGTTTAAGCTAATGTTTGGTATCTTCTAGCTTACTACGTGATTTGAAGAGTTCACTTAAAAGGATCTTGTTTCGAGGTTCAAATCCACACATTTGGGAACTAGAGTTTGTGTTTGGAATCTAGATTTAACTTACCCTAACCAAGTAAGTTCAAGTTGATTTGTGAAAACTTGTAAATGCCAAAAATACTTATTTTGGAGTCTTAAAAGTGCTTACCTTGATATTTGTTAAATATGTTGATTATTTGATGAAGTTTGCGCATATGGTACTTGATTTAATAAAACTTGAAAATGCATATATTTGGGATATTTGAGTATTTTAATAAATAAATAAATCATAAGAGTATTCTTTTGATGATTTATTCTTCATATATGATTATTTGATATTAACATACTTTTGACATTTTGATTTATAGATCATTTGAAAAATGTATATGCTCGAGTTATTGGACACATTTTGGGTATCATTACTTATTTGGAAATGTTTTCTTGAAATTATGGTGTGTTTGCCCAACCTCTGAATCGTAATAATTATATTCACATCTTTTGGGCATAAGTTGCATAAACTTTGGGTAACTGTATTTTATTGGTTAGTTAATTGAATTATTGAGTTATCGGCTAGGTTTTGACTCGTTGAATATTGGGGACATTTATCTAGTTTTATTTGCTCTATGTTGAACTTGGGACATGATATGCATTTATTACATGTTTTTTTAAAAATATAGTCGTCATGAATGACAAGTAAACAACAACGAGAAAACCAAACGATAAGCATAACGCAATTTGTTAATAATTGATATAAACATAAGAATAAAGTCATATAAAAAAACACACATTTTCGTTAATTAAAACCATATAAACCAAAGTGAAGTCAGAAAAACAATATTAAATGCTTTTCTAAAGTATATGGTAATCTTACTTGAGATTAGTTGCAATCCAAATAAACTGAATGTGTTCTTTTCTTGAACTCAAACCATGAAGAGAGACACAACCAAATGAAACTAAAATCAATAGATTTGAGTGAACCAGAAGACGATCAAGTATTTAATCGATTGGGATGGTGAAGTGAAGAATTGAACTCAAAATACAATTAGATAAAGTAAAATATGAAAATTAAATTGGGAGATGAAGAGGGGATTGACAAAATAAAGAGGATGGTGTTAGACGCAAAAAATGATAAATGCTAGAGTTGAAATTAAGAAAAATGGTTGAAAGGAGGATGAATGAGAAAAAAAGATAAGGGTTTGTTTGACAATTGCTAAATGGTATACAGAATAATTAAGTGATCAGAATGTTTAAGAGACTTTGTATGGTACAATGCAAAATGAAATATGGTTGTTTGGTAACTGTTCTAAATAGACATTGAGAATGACAACAAATTACCATTTTAACCCTATGTAGGATTTAGTTATGAATGAAATATAGTTGTTTGGTAAATATTTGAATAAAACAATCACTTTGCAAATATAACTACATACTCAATAATATTAGTTCAAAACAACTTTTCCTGTTTAATCCAAACAAGTCGACTGAAAGTTTAAGGATTATGGTTCAAAGCAACTCCCAAGTTTCATCTGAACAGTTTAGTCCATTTGATAGAAAAAAATTATTGTGGTCATGATACTATGAATTTCTTCTTGCTATTAACCAAACTAAAAATAGATGGAGCCAATATAGACTTTTTAACCAAAATTGACTTGGGTATTTTTTGTTTGAGGCAAAACAAAGGGGCAGATCTTAAACATGAGTTTGATTCCAACGGTGTAAGTCTTGACCAAAATTTGACTTGGGTGTGACACCAGAAGCATTATCCTTTGATTCCAACGCGTCCAGATGATAAACACAAAAAGAAATTGATGATACATAAAAGCAGAACTTGATGATATACAAAACCATAAATCGATAAGCATAAATCGGTAAGCACAAATCGATTATAAATCGATGATAAACAAAAGCATAAATTGATGATAAACATAAGCACAATATAAACTATCAAGAGGTGATATATAGAACTCGATGATAACAGACAAAGAAATCAACAGTAAACAGAATCAGATGTACCTAGAACTCGACGGAGAGCAAACCGTCGTGGGAGTAGACTGCCGGGGGAAGGATCACCGGACAACAATCGGAGGATATCGGGCATGAGAGGCTCTCAACCTTGGAGGCGATAGTGTGGAGGAGGGAGACCGATGTTCAAAGGGCAAATGTGGAAGAAAAGAGTTCTGAACCTTTAGCTTTACCCTAGATGAAAAATCGTTCAGAGGATATTGGTACCATTAAGAGGCTTAATATTTTTTTGCCAAACAACCCTTAACTTCGCACGGTTCAGAGGTTGTCTCTTAGTGGCACCATTAAGATGCAACCAAACACCCCCTAAGTAAGTTTATGGGTTTTAGGAGAGATCATGGCGTCAACCTCGGTTTGTTGTTTAATATATATATATATATATATATATATATATATATATATATGAGCGATCAAATACAAACCATCTAATTTGTACAAACCGTACATACCTCATTCATCCAATCATAATTTTTCATTTTGTTCATTTTTTTGTAATTATGATAGGTTGATTAATCATTTTTATTGTGGAGGGTGTTAATCATAGATATTATCATCTTCATTATTTTAATTTTAGAGAAATACATAAAACAATTTCATTAAAATTTCATTAAGTATTATATGAAACAATTTCATAACTATATATGAAACGACTTCATCAAAAAAGTATTATATGAAATAATTTCACAAGATTAAACAATTTCATGAAAAAATTTCATAAGATTAAACAATGAAATCGATGGATGAGGATTGTTTACACGGTTTGTACAAATTAGGTGGTTTGCATTTGATCGTTTTTTTTTTTTCTCTCTCTCTCTCTCTATATATATGTTTAAATAGATAGATAGATTATCAATAAAAATAATGTTTTATTGAATTAATGAGAGATTTTGTAATTAATGAGAAATAATCCGAGGTGTGTTTTTTATCACAATATTAATATATAGTTATGATTACCGATTGTCACCGAAATAGAAGACAATAAAAATAAAGAAAATACATTGATTGTTATGAAAAATGAAAATGAAAACGAAAATGAAAGGTTTATAAATTAATGTGTTGGGTTTAAATTAAAAATAAATCAAAATGAGAAAAAAATATAAATATGATTGAGCATTCTCATTAATTTTTTTTCCATGTATATTGAAATGTATTAAATTGTCATAAGTATTTCATTTAAATATATCATTTTATAATA
>NC_037529.1:26023187-26077732 GCF_001531365.2 Cynara cardunculus var. scolymus
AACATATGTGAACAAAAGGGAAAATGATATTTAGGTAATTTTCCTTTTTATGTAACTCCCATATCATTAATTGGGAGCTACAAAATCAGAAAATCTCATTATTTTTATTAATGTAAGAACCATATGAACACACACACACACACACACACACACACATATATATATATATATATATGAACCATTGTGTCAAATACGAATAATATTGACATATATATGAACTTGGAGTGTATAACATTTTATGAACACAATATGAATATAATAAGAATAGTTACTACACAAAAGTAAATAAATAAAAAAACAAGTACGAACACAATATGAACAGTTTGTGAACAATAGTTCCTTCATTATGAACACATTCAGGAGCAAGCCAATGTTGAGATATGTAGCTAGTGTACATATGAACACAATATGAACATTTTTTGAACAATAATTCCTTCATTATGAACACATTCAGGAGCAAGCCTAGTGTACATATGAACACNTATGAACACAATATGAACATTTTTTGAACAATAATTCCTTCATTATGAACACATTCAGGAGCAAGCCTAGTGTACATATGAACACAATATGAACACTTGTGAACAATTCTTTAACAATTACATATGAATTCAAATTCCGATTGTAGTCGTAGACGATTTTAACCTTTTCATTCTCATTGTTGTCGATCTGTTTTCCAATAGGTTTATCAGTATTACTCGGACGATATCGAAATCTTTACAATCGCAAATTCTTTAACAATTACAAAATCAATATCATTATGCATAAAATAAATCGAAATTACAAAACATGAACACGTATACAAAAAATATCAATATTACATAATCATCAGTTATTGAGATTTTTAGATTTGTAACACCCAATTAATGATTTGGGAGTTACATAAATGACAAATTACTTAATTACCCTTGTCATTAATATATGAGTTATATGTGAACCTAAAGAAAAGATGGAATATGATTGGTTGAGCTCGGTTAACAAAGTTAACACAAAAATCTTGGTTAGTATTTGAACCAAGCTCTCTCTCTCTCTCTCTGTATATATATATATATATATATATATATATTTAAAAACTAAAAATTAGATAATAATAAAATAATAATTCAAATATTCCCAATAGACCGTTTTATAGGACTTAATTCATAGGATCAAAATATAAAGTGTCTTATCTAAAGAAGTTGTAATAAGTTATATGACGCTTTTGGGCGTCTTAACAAGTTTTTTAGGACAATTTTTGTTGGTCCCGTTATGGTCTACAAGATGTGTATGACAGTTTGTAGAACGGGGGATGAATACAAACACAATAAACTTTTCAAATTTAAAATGTATATTGATAAAGAAGGATCAATACAGATTTTACAAGGTTGTTTGCGGAAAGTTAAGGTAAAGATAACCTATCTAAATAATCTAAGTTACATACTAATTCTTAGCAAAGATAATTGATTAGCTGTTTAAGACTTAGAAGAAAGTAAGTTCTCTCTGGGTAAGAACTATTTAGAATACTTAAAAGGGATTCTAATTTGCTTTTGAAGATAAGCGTAATGTGTTCTTTATATGTGTGTTCTTTCACGTATGAACGTAAGTTAGAGTTCAAGATGCATCTCTGCATGGAGATAGAACACATCTTTTTATACGCATTGCATTAAATGCACATTTAATGCAATGCAATCGGGTTTAAACACGCGTCAAGTCTTTAGAGAAAGACTTGCCCTTTGCTACAGTAAATAGTACAAAAGCCTATTCATGAACAAACATCCTTTCATGGAGTTGGTGGGTAGTAGAGTCAACTAATCGACTCCGTACCGTACTATGCTCTAGAACGGGTATGGATTTGTCCTTTGTGTGTGTAAGGACAAGACAAAAACAATCGTGCTCAACAAGCTTCTTTTGATCGCTGAATGCTGGAATAACCTAAAGGTCTCTTTAGCATTCGTTGAGGCTTGGGTAGTCTTCACACATATGTAGACTAGGTTGTAATCACTGAATACCGCTTCAGATCACGAACTCGCCAGTCTCTAATCTTCAGTTTCAGTTTTCGACTTTCGTTGAAAGTTTGGTGTGAGTTTTGTTTTCTTGAAGTATCGTTGTCGCTGATGGACTTACATTACATGTTCTCAGCGATCACTAAACAAACTCAATGATGATCGCTGAAACTGAAAGACAGAAACATAAATACTTCGTATAAGGTAAAATGGATTATCATCAAATCACTGAGAGAGAGGATCAACAATCTCCCCCTATTTGATGATAACAAGACAACATAAAGAAAGTTGTCTTATCAAATAACAGTAAGGAAAAGTTACATATAAAGTACATGTCCCTTTTAACTGTTTTGGGATCTTTTTCAGTGAGTCAGTCTTTACTTAGAAAATTTTCTTAAGTTATAAGTCTAAGAAAAATTAAAAGAAAGGAAACTGAAAACTGAAGGCATGTTCACTGACTTATAAAATTGTCAGTGAATGTAAGAGTAACACTGGAACTCATAGAATTGTGTCCCTATTACTTTTTTCAGGGATCTTTCTCAGTGATGCACAAAAATACTTATATTAATTTCAAGGGAAATATTACAAGATGTTCAATACATGTCTAAAAGTTACAAGATATAAGATTGAACATTGAAAGTAGACATAGAATATAGTTTAGAGTGAATGGACAAATTACAAAGGAAAGAAACTAGTCTAAGTCGCTCAACTTAATGAAACCTGGTACATTTTCTCCAAGCTCCTTTCGACGTAGAAACTCCTTTCTTATCTTGCAGTCCAGCATTTCACCTCTGAAGTCATCATCTAGCCTGAACCTGAGATATCCGAGGTGTTCCATAGGGCATAGATGGAACTCAGACATTCTTTGAAATCTCACTTCGCCATCATAGTCAATGAATATAAGTCCTAACTCACGCTTAGCATGCACAGTGTTGGGTATATAAGGACCCTTCGCTGGCAGCGAAAGATTCAACATAGAGATGTCTGGCTTCTTCGAAGCCTTCAGGACTTCTTCCAAGGAGAACTTTGTTTCATGTTCGTTCCTCAAGGTTGATCCATCATTAGGGCTTGAAGGCCTTTTTCCTCTTCCTCCTTTCTTCATCATAGGCCTTTTAGGGATTGCAACATACTTGGATACCTTCTTGATCAGCTCGCTGATGATGTATTCGATAATCAACTTATGTCTAGACTTTGAGCACTGAATGGCTTGTCAGATCTCCTTCCATTTGCTATAGCCATATTCGGCAAGGTAGGAAGGATACTCGGTCACGGTCTCGAGATTATCCCTGGTGATGAGCATGGAGAGCAGCAACCCACTGTCTTTTGTTTGTCCGATGATACTGATGCTCTTGATTGGGTGAGGGCTGATCCTCTTGTTGATACTAGCTTCGCTCCAGTGCTTGTCGCGTTCGGCCAGTTTCAGGTTCTTTTCACGTTCAGCCTCTACAATAGACAGAAGCTTAGCCTGGGCCTGGACAACGTTCACCGTCTTTTTGGATTTTCTCTTGGGAAGAACTTTTGTAGCTAAAGACTTGGCCAGCTTTAAGCTGTTCTTAGTCTGCTTCTCTTGGAGAATAAGTTTTTCCTCAGCTCTTAGCTCCATTCTTTCAACTTCAGTCAGGAAGTCGAACTCGCCACAACTAGAGGTACGAAAAGGGATTTTTACTCTAGTTTGGTCCAGTGACTCCTTGAGCTGAGTCATCTGCTGGTCGGTAGGAGTGCTGGGGGTTGGGTTCTCAGGGACCCATTCCTCCAGCCGACCGCAGGTAGTGGAGGGAATAGCAAGTTGGTACAGGGAGGTAACGATTACTTGAGACGAGGACTCTTCATATAAGGGTTCAAGAGGAATGAATAATACCTTGAGGTTTCCTTCTTCAGCGACGCCTTTGCCTTTCGACTTAAGGCCCTGGTTAGCTTTTGGAGCAGGCTCTTCTTCCCTTTGCTCCTCCTGGGATGCGGAATCCTTGAGGGTAACTCCTTTGGTGGCAGTGGCGGGACGCTGGTACTGGATGGTGAAGTCGTCTTCATCGTCATCATCATTGTCATCATCCAGGTCGCTGCCGGTGTCAGGGAGGTCAGAAGAATCACCTTCCTCATCATCATCATCGTCTTCATCTTCTACATGACCAGCAACGGGTACAAAGGTGATGGGAAGGTCATTGTTACGAGCTTCAGCTCGAACGAAATCAACTTCCTCAACTATAAAAGCTTCACTGGAGGTTGGGATATCACAGACAACCTCAACCTCAGCTTCAGCTCTGGGAGCTTCAACTTCAGCTTTATGAGTTGCTGGAATGCCTTGATTTCACAACCAAATTCAGCTTTTATATGTGCATGAAATTGACGAAATTTTGTTAAAAGCATCGGATTTACGACAAAGCGGATAAACCCATAATATATATATATATATATATATTTACGAGAAAGCGGATAAACTCATAAAAGATATATATATATATATACATATATATATTGAAGGTTTGAGGGTGGGTAGAAGCCTGATCTAGACCGGAGTTGGAAAACCATCCCAAGGAGGAGGAACCGTGGGGGTGGAAGTATTCATGGCTTGTTGTGGTGATGCCAATGGAAGGGGAACAAGAACACTTGCACCTGAAGGTGTTGTCCAACTCGGCTGGCGTTCCTGGCTATACGGTTGTGCTGGCCAATAGCCTGAGGGAAAGCCTATGGCTGCGGAACTGCCCACCCATAAGAACTTCATGTAGAAGGCAGAGTAGGGGATCTCCTATTCTCACCGCGATCGTTGCATTTGGACCGCCTATCTAGACTTGTCCATATTGAGCAAGATGTGACACCTTTCTTCAAAATCATTTGGAGAAGAGACTTCAAAACTGTGTCGTAGATCCACAATTCTGTAATGGAGTCGAGTTTGCTCCATTCTAGGTCATGGTGTTTGCTCGCTGCTGAGCCATCGATGTGAGCAAGCACTTCAAACCCGGTGCAATGGGTTTCAAAAAAGTTCTCGCCAAACATCGTAGTTGAGCTCGTCAAGGTCAAAAGTGAGAGGAATGAAGGCTTTAATATTTGTCTACAACCTTGTACCCCAGGTTTTTACATATAGATTTCTTCATCCAACTTCCCGTGCAAGAAGGCGGTTTCTAATCGAGTGCTATAACCGGGCTTATTGGTTTGAAAGTTAGAGGTGGATTTTTGAATGTAGTGAGAAGTTGAGGGATGCAATTTAATTATTTGGTTTAAAAGTTTTTAAACCCACCGCCTCTTATGAAAAATATATATATGTATGTATTATTTTATTTTCTTCTTCTTGGGAGTTATTAGAAGATATAAAAAGAAAGAAAAAGTTGGTAAATTGTTTTGGTTCCTGGTTCGAGCGAATAAAAGAAGAAGAAGGAGAAGGAGAAGGAGAAAGAGAAGGAAAAGGAGAAGAAAAAGAAGCAGAAGCAGGAGCAGGAGCAGGAGCAGGAGGAGGAGGAGGAGGAGCATGAGCAGGAGCAGAAGAATAAGTAGAAGAATTTGCAGGAGGAGGAGCAGGAGCAAAAGAAGAAGAAGAAGAAGAAGAAGAAGAAGAAGAAGAAGAAGAAGAAGAAGCAGGAGGAGGAGGAGGAGGAGGAGGAGGAGGAACAGGAACAGGAGTAGAAGAAGAAGCAGCACCAGAAGAAGAAGAAAATTATGTGTTCTTATCTGAAATTTGTTGTTGAATTAAAGTCATCAATCTATTTCTGATTCAAGGTGAGTTTTTAATAAAAAAGCTTCATTTGAAATGTCTTTAGTAAGAAACTTTTTGGGTTTCGAATATGGGAGTCTTCAGACATAATTCTGTGTTATTTTTTTAGCATAACTAGATTTTTGATATATTATTATCAATTGTCTGAAATAAAGGTGGCATAATCAGGAGAGGTGCATATTTTGAAATAAGTGTGGCATAATTAGGGGTAGAGTATATTTTGAAATAAAGGGGACATAATCACGAACATGGTATATTTTGAAATAAGGTGGCATAATCAGGAGCAGGGTATATATTGAAATAAGGGTGGCATAATCAGGAGCAGGATATACTGGGATAAGGGTGACATACTCAACGATTTTGTGAAAGATGAAATTTTGATCATATGAGCTATTATTATCGTATCAGTATGATGCGATGAGTTTATTATATTTCCTCAATGTAATGCGACAAAGCGTGTTTATTGCATCATTGTGATGCGAAAAAGTACGTTTATCGCATCAGTATGTTGCGATAAGTGGTGTTTATCTCATGTGCTTGGTGCAACAAATGTGTTTATTGCATCTGCTTGATGCGATGAGATGAGATGGGGTTGTCTCATCCTTGTGATGCGATGAGATGGGGTTGTTTCATCCTTAGGATGCGATGAGTTGGTTGTCTCATCTGTATGGTGCGACAAATTGACATTTGATGCAATAATTGTTATTTATGTGTTGACTTTTCAAAGATTGGCTTTCCAAATTTGTTTTGGTGATTTTTACCCTGTAAAGCTAACAAGAGATTACTCACCAAACCTTATGGTCTTACCCTCTTTTTTTGCTTTCAAAAATGTGTATTACAGGTCGGGCACATTAGGAAGGTAAAGGTAAGTAGAAGATGTGAATTGGAAGTGTTATAGCTTTACATATGTTTATGTGATGAACATGAATTTTATGAAACCTGTGAAATACATGAGCTGTGAATTTGCTATATTCAAGCCATGTACTAAGTGAGAAGAAGTTTGTTGTAACTTTGGATAGTAACAATGTGTATATTTGGGACAAGTGTATATTATTTAAATTTCATGTTATATGAAATTTGTATGTTTTATGCAAATATGGGATGGGGTGTTACATCGAGTTGTTCCAGCTCCATATCACCATGAGCAACAATACTTAATTACACCCGAATGGAAGTGTGCTTCACTACCTGAGAAAAGATCTCATTGTAGTCCATTCCCTCTCTCTGTGCAAACCCCTTAGCCTATTGCCTTTCCTTGTACCTTATACCATCGGGCTTGAAAGGATCCAATTTCTTATTGTACACCCATTTACAACCAATAGCTTTCTTCCCTCCGGGTTATGAGACTACCTCTCACGTTTGGTTCTTCCGAAGGGACTCATTCCTCTTCCATAATAGCCAACCAACTCTCATTATTATTGTTCTGGTTAGCTTCTTTGAAGAAGACCGAATCATCTTTCTCCACTGAGATTATGTACTCAACCAAATTCGTCTGCCAATAATGCTTCATGGGTTGATCATACCCTAACTTTTGAACTTTCTTGTATGCTCGCCTCAGCCTAGTGAAAACTGAACTGTACTCAAGCTCCGGTTTTTCTTGTTCATGTACATTTTCTAGTTGAACTATCTGATGTTCAATCTCATCATGATTATCTCTATGATCTTCCGCTAGAACACGACTAGAACCTTTTTGGCTTTTAGGTTCTATTTCAACCACTTAAGACTTAATAATCTAAATGTCATCACCATCAGGCACTGTAGCTTTCGAAGAAGCTACCTTAGAGTTTTCATCAAAAGTAACATCTATGTTGATTATAAACTTGGAATCTTCCAAACACCAAAGACGATAGCCTTTTACACCAGATGCATATCCTAAGAAAATTGCCTTATTCGCTCTTGCTTCAAGCTTTCCCTCACTAACATGATAATAAGACATACAACGAAGATTTTAAGTTTCTCATAATCTGGCATGTTCCCCTTACCATACCCTATAAGGTACATCTCCATCTAAAGACACATGAGGAGTGTTGGAACCCATATACTCTTTAATTTGCAGAAATATTGTTTTCGTAAAATAAGAATTAAGAACATCAAAATATTTCTATCGATTAAACAGGATATTCAAAGAAGAAAGTAAAACAGTAAATAATACTTTGAATAACCAAATGCTTTTTATTAATAATAATGAACAATTGAAGAATAAAAAGAAATCTCACAAGAATTTGCATATATTATAAGTCGGCTCCTTCAGGTACTTTGAACCTGAGGCGGAGGCCTCCTTATATACGCATAGGTCTAACAAACTATGCTATAAAAAATGCGTGGAACTCTGAGCTGACTCGTATATATCCTTATCTTTGACTCCCCTTGAATAGCAGAGTAGACTTGGTCAAACTGCCTTAAATCTGTTAGACGCTTTGCGAAAATGTCTGGGCTAACACATGCTTTCCGTGAAGAGGGTAGCCAGAGGCTCTGCATGAGCATACAAAAGCTTTGCATGTACTATGCAGAGGCTCTGTATATGCAGAAGCTCTGCATGTACTATGCAGAGGCTCTGGGTCTTGGAGTTGTTGCTTTAAGTCAAGCGCTTATGCTTTTTGGCGCACAAGACTTGAACGTTCACGAAGATAGAGCGCGGGCTCTGTGTGAATGGAACCTTCACTCTGAGTAAGAGCTCTGGTCCTTGATCTTCAGTATGAGAGCTCTTAGCCAGACAACTTCTATAGACCAAGTCCAATTGACTAGAGCAAGATACTTCTTATTTACACTTTCACAAGTTGGGGTCTAACAATCTCCGCCTAAGTGTAAATAAGAAGGACTCTTACTAGATTTACAAAACAGAAGTCTAATCGACGACAGAGGTTAAAAGGAACCTCTGGTTTACATTAACTATCTAATGAAGTACAATACGATTGAAATTGAAATTACATTGAATCAAAAATAAAGGAGTACTTACAAAAGATAAGAGGTCTAAACATTTTGAAGTCTAATGAACTTCCTAAGAAGTTCACGAAACTCAAGCATATTTCGAATCGACCTCAGGATAATTTTGGCTCGCTCTTTTGCTCCAAGGGAGTTGTCTCTACTCCTGACCAGATTATCTCTTATATAGCGCAGAGTAGAGTGGAAGTACTTGTAATTTTGGTTGTCTTGAAAGAAGGTCTTCTATTTATGCTCGTTTTGAAACACCACTCCCGCTTCTGGTTCCACCAAAACTGTCCAGGAGGGGATGCTATTGATGCCGTGCAATTCTTCATTTGGAGCAGCGACTATCAGCTGATCCACTTCTAGATCCAGAGCTAGTTGGAAGTCGAACTTGCTTCTGAAGTCGAGCAGATCTGTCATTGTTTGGCGAACGGCAGAGTTGGAAACTGCATATTTGACTCCCTTGTCCTTCTTATGATCCGTGAAGTAGAACAGATGAAGAAGATCCTACGGATTCAAATTAATAAGGTCACAATCTGTGAACTTACAGATCCGTTCGCGAGTCCTCTCCATTGTGTACTCATAGAACACAATTTGATTATGCGCAAAAGTGCGCCTTTTTATGCCAAGAACTTGCTTTATCCCATCAGCAAAGTGGACTGTAGTGATTGGTTAAGTGTAGCGATCGAGGAATCTTTACCTGATGTGCTCTTGAACCATAGGATGAAGACTGATCTTCTGGACCGATGTCTCTTCTCTTAGGTTGTAGAGGAACTGGTAGATCTCCTCGCTGTCTGCCTTGTCCAAAATGGGTTTGTTGAGGGGTGTTGGCATGAACATAGCATCCATACTTGCTTTGATCCTTTGGACACGATCAGAAGGATGCTTCCGTTTTTGGCCGCTGGTTGTGCCTTTTGAGTCTGCTCTGTTTGGATTGACAGGTACCTGCTGCTTCATGGCAAGAGTGACAACCTTGGTCCCTTGAGCAGGGGCCCTAGCTCTGTGGGTTTTTGGATGTGGTAGAGGAGCAGCAACGGTTACTTCTTTTAGAGGAATGGCAACCGGAATATGTAGAAGTGATAGATCAACCACATTTACGGCGACCACCTCTTCTTCTTGTTGTGCTGTTGTTGAAGGAACAACCATGTCCATAGCGTACTCTGTTGAAGAGGACAGAGCCAGTTCTGAATCGTCTGATCCATAGATAGATAGATGGTCTATCACTTATGTAGTCTTTTGTGGCCCGGCTGGCTCTGCATGTGACTCCATGGGCATTTTCCCTTTGCGAAGCGCCTCTACATTGTCTGGCACTGGTTGGCTTTGTCTGCTCTGCCTTGATGGATTTTGAGCTTGTTGGCGTGGGGCAGAGGACGTTGGTGCGGAGGGGGCAGCCATAAGCGTTGTACTTGGGATGGCTGTAGGCAAGTTCTCCCCCTCTTGGCGATTTTGAGGACCAGACTCGTCTGGGTCCTCATCATCGTCAAGTCGCCCCCTCTTTGACGGTTCTGCACAAGGAGATGGATCCCGTTGTCGCTTTTGCCTCTCGTCCTCTGCTCGAGGCATCGATTTGATCATCTCCTCGATGGTCTTGAGGAGTTGATCGATGGAAACGCCAACCTTTTGCATTTCATCATCTGAACGATAGTTGAATTGGGCAAGAGTGTCGTTGATGTCCTTCGCTGCTTTTGTGGCTTTGCTATTGAAAGCCACAGTGAAGTCCGCCACCTTCTGTAGGAGACATATCACCTATTCCTTGCTCTGAACAAGGTTGGGAATCTACACGTGCAGAGGAAACAAATTCCTCTGTTTGGGAAAGTGGCATGATATGGGGAGACATATCACTTATGTTTTCAAAAGTTGCACCCTTTTGAGAGGGTGTTCCCTGTGGAGAGGCTTCCCTTTGGCTGATGTAACCAGAGGCAGATGCGACCTCTGGTTGGATAGGCTGGTTAGGGTTCGAGGTGTGCACCTCTGTTTCAATGACTCCTATGTCTCGACCACTGGAGTCAGATAATGCGTTTGCACTGGGAGTTGGGGAGGTAAATCTAATGTGCCTATTTAGCCTAGGCTGCTCTGGCTCGCCCTAAGGCAGAGCAGCTGTTGCACCTCCTCCCTCTTCTTCCTCTTCTTCCTCCTCGGTCTCCTCTTCTTCTTCCTCACTTTCTTTTTCTTTCTCACTCTCTTCTTCTTCACTCTTTTCCTATTCTTCCTTACTTTCCTCGTTTGTGTAAGACCTTGCAGCATCGTCGTAGTGCTCTTGGTCATCCCCTTGGTTTGGACTAGAGGAGTGAGCCAAAGTTTGACGAGCCTCTTCTTCTGCTATGAGTCTGGCCTCTTCCCTCAGTCTAGCGATTTCTGCTTGGTGAGCTTTTTCTGCTTGCTCCTCCTCTGCTTTAGCACGAGCAAGCTCAGCTAATCTCTCTTGCTCTACTCGCTCTGCCTCCTCCTTTTTCTTCGAGGTCCAACTTATGAGCTTGTCCCTAAGTAATTGGCAGCTCCCTGATGTACTCTTTTGATCGAGTTTACAACCTGCATGATCAGAATCTGTGTACGCAATAAGATCAAAACCAGAATACTTTGGATACCAAAGACCCAAAAATTGATTTCCTTTAAGGTATCTTAAGATTCTTTTTACAGTCGAAAGGTGAGATTCCTTTGGAATTGCTTGAAAACGTGCACATAGACGTGTGGCAAACATGATGTTTGGTCTACTAGCCGTAAGGTATAGTAGTGATCCAATCATTCTATGGTAAGTCTTAACATCCGCCGATTTTCCAGATAGATCTGTGTCAAGCTTAGTGCCTGTAGCAATTGGTGTTCTCATGGTGGAAGAGTTATGGAGTTGGTATTTCTTTAATATGTCAGAGACATACTTAGCTTGGCTAATGAAGATACCATCCTCCCTTTATTTTACTTTCATGCCGAGGAAGAAGGTCAATTCTCCCATCATGTTCATTTCAAACTCGCTCTTCATTAATGCAGAGAACTTATCACAATGCCTCTTGTTCGTTGAACCAAAGATAATGTCGTCCACATATATCTGTACTAAGAGCATCTCACCTTTATACCTCTTAATAAACAAAGTTGTATCAATTTTACCTTTTTCAAAACCATTAGATAAGAGGAAAGGTGGAAAAAAATGTGAATGAAAGATCCCACTGAATTGAATTGGGTCCAGTTCGGCCTCCCCTCTACGAACCATTTATGAATCCCAGGATCATGGGATCCTTTTCTATCAGATAGGAAGGGCGAGAGACGTTCATACCAGGCTCGAGGTGTTTGCTTAAGTCCATACAGAGCTTTGTCTAAGAAATAGACATACTCTGGATGTGTGGAGCTTTCAAACCCCGGAGGTTGTTGAACGTAGACTTTCTCCTTCAGCTTACCATTCAAGAAGGCTGACTTTACGTCCATTTGATAGACTCGAAATCCCTTATGTGTAGAGAAGGCTAAGAACAAGCGTATAGCTTCTAACCTTGCTACTGGCGCAAAGGTCTCGTCATAGTCTATGCCTTCTTCCTGGCAATAGCCTTTTGCTACGAGCCTAGCTTTRTTTCTTACCACGATCCCATCCTCATCCTTCTTGTTCCTGAAAACCCATTTACAACCAATTGCAATTTTATCATTCGGTAAAGGAACAAAAGTTCATACCTTATTTCTCTCGAATTGTTGGAGCTCCTCTTGCATGGCATCGACCCAACTAGGATCTTGTAGGGCTTCATGTACTTTCTTAGGCTCTACCATGCTAATAAAGTTTATGAATAAACATTCATTAGCTGTGGCAGCCCGTGTCTTTACTTCACTTGAAGGTTCACCAATGATCTGGTGAAGAGGATGATCCTTTGTCCATTTTGTTCTTGGGACAGATAGAGAAGTGGGGACGTTTGATCACGTTCCATGGGCATATTTGGCATTAAGCTCGTTGATGGCGAAGAAGGCTGTGCTTGCTCCCCCTCGGATGATGGTACAGAGGAACCAGGTGCAGAGCCAAAGGTATTATGCTCTGGTTCTACATGACTGGGCTCTGGTACAGAGCTGTGGTTGTGGATTGATGTGATCTTTAGAGGAAGCAGAGGTGTGTGAAGGACCAGAGTCAGATGTGCTTGTTGTTTGTGATCCTTCACTTACACTTGTAGATGCATCTCTTGGTGCACGTACAGAGATGTCTTCGTCACCATAGAAGTCTTCAAATAGGAGCCTGAGTTTCAATTCCCTTGACTTCATTTGAGAATTGGAAGTCTGTTGGTTAAGATCGAGTCCAGAGCTGAGGTACTCTGAAGTCATTTTTCTTTGTCGTCGAACGAGACGTTGATGCTTTCCATGACCGTCTTGGTTTGTTGATTGAAGACTCAGTATGCCTTGGCTTTTGTTGAATAACCAAGGAACTTGCCTTCATCGGCCTTCTTATCGAACTTGCCAAGTTGATCTCGATCATTTAGGATGAAGCATCTGCAACCAAAGACATGTAGAAATTTGACGTTAGGCTTTCTTTGGTTGATTAGTTCGTAAGACGTTTTCATGTGCCTCTCTACCACCGTTGCTCTATTTTGAATAAAACAGGCAGTAGAGATTGTTTCTGGCTAGAAACGGGTTGGCAGACCAGAGCTGGCTAGCATGGTGCATGCAGCTTCGACCAGAGTTCTATTCTTTCTTTCTACGACACCATTTTGATGTGGTGTTCTTGCTGCAGAGAAATTCTAGGTTATGCCCTTTGTGTCCAAGTATGCATCGATCTTGGCGTTCTTGAACTCTGTTCCATTATCACTTCTCAGCTTCTGAATTTTGCTTTGTAGAAGTCCTTGAATCTTGGTCATTAATTTGATTAGCAGCTCTGGGAAATCTAATTTCTGCCTTACAAACTCAAAACAAGTATATCGTGAGAATTCGTCAATTAAGACTAAGATATACTTCTTACCAGACAAGCTCTGCACAGAGATTGGACCACAAAGATCCACATGAAGCATATGCAGAGGTCTGACGCATGACACACCTGTCTTAGTTTTATGGGATGGTCTTTTGAGCCTTCCCATTTCACACGCAGAGCAGAGATGGTCATTTTCGAACTTTATGGCAGGAAGTCCGTCAACCAGATTATGCTTCACAAGCTTCTTTATATTTTGGAAATTGAGATGAGACAGCTTGTGGTGCCAGAGCCAAGCTTCTTCACTCTTGCGAGACACGAGACAGAGCGTCTCTGAGTTGTCTCTTGGTGAGAAGTTCATAAGATACAGATTTCCTTTTCTCTTAGCTCTTAGCAGCTCCTGACCTGATTCTGACATAATGGAGCAAGCTTCCTTTTGGAACTTGACATTGTAGCCAGAATCACATAGTTGACTTATGCTCAAAAGATTATGTTTAAGCCCAGAAACATAAGCAACCTTAGAGACAGAAACCTTACCTTGTAGTAGATCCCCGTATCCCTTTATTTCTCCTTGTTTATTATCCCTAAAGGTCACTTTTCCTTCAATCTTCTCTCTGTATGAGGAGAGCAACCTCTTATTGACAGTCATGTTTCTTGAGCATCCGGAGTCAAGATACCAAATGTCCACATGCGGCTTCTGCAAAACAAATTATAGGGATTTAGGTACCCATTTCATAATGGGTCCTCGATGATTAGGGACAGAGGGTTGTTGTTTAAGCTTGGGAAGAGGCTTCTTCTCTTGACCTGAATTAACAGACTTGGCTTTAGGAGCTTTCTTTCTCTTCTGGGTCTTCTTAGATTTAGACTTTGATGACCCAGAGAGTTGACAGTTAGGGTCAGAGAAGTGCTGTTTTAATTTCAGCAACAGAGAAACACATTCACAATTATGAATGACAAAATGATTTATTAGCTTTAAAGAACAACTTATTACAATCATTCCTAGCATTGGTAGTTCTAGCAAACTTCCTATCTAGATCTGATTGTTTTAACACCAAATGAGTCTTTTCTGACTTCTTCTTCCCTACTCCTTTGGCCTTTAGAGGCATCTCTGAAATAGATGAACTAATGTTAGAGCAAACAGCGGATTTTTCCTTCTGTTCCGGAGTGAATTTAATTGGGTTAGATTTGGAATTTGAGCCCTTTGAAGCAGAAGAAACAGACTTTGCACTATTTACCCTGTACTCAAACGTGGGAGTGGATTTAGCATTTGTTGTCATGCTTGCACGACCATAAGCTAGGAGAATCTTTTTCTCAATAGGGGGTTTTGCAACCTCTGGTCCTTTGGCAACGACCTCTGTCTTTAACTTGCTCTTCAAACGAGTTCACTTCAGAGTCAGATTCAGAGTCAAGAAAATCCTTGTGTGAATATCGAGATACAGGGGTGTCATTAAGAACTTGAGGTTCTCATATGCTTGAGCTAGAAGCTTCATCCGTCTTTTGTTTTAATGGACTTTCAAAAATATCCGAGGAGTTACACTTTAGGAGGATAGTTCAAAGCCTCAAGCAAGTCCTGCTCAAAGACCTGTCTTATCGTTTCTGTACGGCCATCCATTAATTTCGAATCTAGAGTTTTAAGATAATTACTTGTGGATGAACTCTTGATTTTATCTGGTTCAGGTTTGGCAACCTCACTTTCAGTCTTAAGATGTTCAAGATTTGTAGAGCCAAAATAAAAAATCTCATTTGTCTTCTGTATGCATTTTAAATCAACTTGTGGCACACATTTTGAAGAGTAAGAGATGTTTTTGAATTTCAACTTAGAGGTTCTGGCTCCACTTTCAAGCTTACATCTTTTAAACGGTGAGGCTGTATGCAAAATAGGAAAATCTGGTTTCTGTTTTTTGTCCAACCTAAACACGGATTCAATAGTGTTTTTCCTCTTCCAGGTGAGGTTGAGGTCTATATAACCTATCACTGCTTTATCCTGTTGAGAGTTTACTTTTTCATACACCTGTTGAGCATCTTGATATTTCTTAATCAAGAGCTCTTTTCTTTGTAAGCTCTGGTGTAGGAACTCCCTTTCTTTTTGAAAATAGTCTTTTAGGGCCTCAGAGTTTAATCTGTCTCTCTCTTTTTCTATAAGCTTTGTATCTTTTTTCTTAATAGCCGCTTTTAATTCTAAGCACTCATTTAGATTTTTCGAGAGAGAGATTTTGCTGTAGATTGACGAAATAGTTTGTCAAAGCAGAGATGCTCTCTTCCAGGTTAGAGTGAGAGTAACTAGAGATAGAACATACCTGGGAGTCGGAGTCAGATCCAGACTCATTCTCGACAACCATTCCATAGAAGTTGGCTTGGTCTTCTTCATCAAATGAGGAGTCAGAGACCCAATTCTCCTGTTCTGCCATGAGACTCCTTTGTGATCGATTATACTTGTACTTATTTTTGTAGTACAATTCATCTTTCACAAGAGGGCCTCTGCATTCTTTGGAGTAGTGCCCTATCTTTCCACATCTAAAGCATCAGACGCCTTGCTTCTTCTGGTCTGACTGCTCTTCCTCCTTCTTGTTGGGAATGGGAGGGTTTCCTTCCATCGAAAGACTTCCCTCTGCTTCGGTCGCTTTGTCTTCCTCTTCTATCGAAGACCTTCTTCCCAAATTTCCTTTGGAATTCCTTGGTAATAAGGGCCAAGGATTTCGCAAAGGCGTTAATGTCGTCGTCTTCAGAGCTAGATGCTCTGTCTGAATCATCATCACTCTCCAAGATGAGAGCCTTCTTTTCTTTCCTTCTTTCTTCTCTGGGTCTCCGTTCTCTATGTGGCTGGCATGATCCTGTCTCTTTTGAATCAGAGACAAGAGCCAGAGGTCCACCCAGAGCGACCTTTGCCTTCTGTACCTCTTGTTCTTGTGCCTGCAGCGTCCCATATACATCGTGTAGAGTCCATTCCTCTAGATTTTGGTTTGCGTGAAGGGATATCGTCAGATTACCCCATTCTGCGATCAATCTGTTCAAGAAGAGCATGTTGTTCTCCTCTTGAGTTCTGATCACGTCACACTTGCGACATTTGTTGATCAGTGTGTTGAAGCGATGATAAGTATGTTCTAAAGACTCATCAGGGAGTGCCTGAAAGCTATTGTATTCATTGAGGCATTGGGCACGACGATTCTTTTTCGTCTTGATGCCCCCTTCCAACTGGTTGGCCAGTTGATCCCACAAATCCTTCGCCGAGTCGCACGCATCCAGTGACTGGAAGATTTCGTTGGGAAGCGCCATAATCAAAAGTCATTTGGCCTTTTGATCCACCTCCACTCTTTGTTTATCTTCATCGTTCCAGTCACGACGAAGTTCGGGTACTCGCCTGGCAGGTACCTCAACTGTATCACCAGCAGCAGGAATCCGAGGAATGATGGTAGTAGGGACGTATGGGCCATTTAAGATTGACTCATACAATTCTAGGTCAAGACCCTCGTAGAAATTGACCATCCGATCTTCCATTGGGGATATTCTTCCCTAATGAGAGTCGGAGGTTTTGTTAAGGAGCCGGCAGTCCGGCACTATACATGGAGTTCCATGATTGAGAAGACGACATTTTTAATTGAATTTTTTTTTGAGAAGAGAAATTTGACGAGAAGGATGAGCAACACAACAAAAAAACGATTTCAGATTACGCAAAAGCAAACATTTTTAAAATTGAAAAATAGGAGTGATAAATCCTTTAAAAACAAATAATCAAAAGACAATTAAGAGTATAATCCAGTCGGATATCAATCGACTAATCAATTGATTTGATTAGTAGGATCTGATACCAATTGTTGGAATCCAAATACTCTTAATTTGCAGAAATATTGTTTTCATAAAATAACAATTAAGAACAGCAAAGTATTTCTATTGATTAAACAGGATATTCAAAGAAGAAAGTAAAATAGTAAATAATACTTTGAATAACCGAATGCTTTTTATTAATATTAATGAACAATTGAAGAATAAAAAGTAATCTCACAAGAATTTGCGTATATTATAAGTCGGCTCCTTCAGGTACTTTGAACCTGAGGCGGAGGCGTCCTTATACACGCCTAGGTCTAACAAACTATGCTATAAAAAAGGCATGGAAGTCTGAGTTGATTGGTCTGCATCCTTATCTTTGACTTTCCTTGAATAGCAGAGCAGACTTGGTCAAGCCGTCTTAAATCTGTTAGACGCTTTGCGAGAATGTCTGGGCTAACGCGTACCTTCCGTGAAGAGGGTAGCCAGAGGCTCTGCATGAGCATACAGAAGCTCTGCATGTACTATGCAGAGGCTCTGTATATGCAGAAGCTCTGCATGTATTATGCAGAGGCTCTGGGTCTTGGAGTTGTTACTTTAAGTCAAGCACTTATGCTTTTTGACGCACAAGACTTGAACGTTCACGAAGATAGAGCGCGGGCTCTGTATGAATGGAACCTTCACTCTGAGTAAGAGCTCTGGTCCTTGATCTTCTGTATGAGAGCTCTTAGCAGACAGCTTCTATAGACCAAGTCCTATTTACTAGAGCAAGATACTTCTTATTTACACTTTCACAAGTTGGGGTCTAACAAGGAGACCAGTTGATAATGTAGCAAACTGTAGCAACCGACTCTACCCACCATTCTCTACCCACCAGCATTTGATTGCATAAACTCTTGCTCTCTTTCTCGTAATGTGCAGTTTAGCCTCTCAGTGATCCTGTTTTGCTATGGTGTTTTCCTGACCGTCCAATGTCTAACAATTCCTTCCTAATCACAAAACTCCTTCAAGGCACCTTATACTTTGTACCATTATCAGTTTGTAGTGTCTTCAATTTCTTCATCCTTTCTGTTCTCAACAATTGCTTTCCATTTATTGAATGTGTCAAATACCTTATTCTTATGCTTCAGAAAATAAATCCAGACATATCTAGAATGATCAACCACAAAAATTCAAAATACCTGGAACCTCCCTTGGAAGTAACTGAAACCGGACCCTAAACATATGTCTACACATAGTCTAAAATGTCTTTTCTTTTGTGTAACCCGGTATGCTTTACCATATACCTAATGCTCACAAAAATCCATGAAGGCTTCTTCAAGTTCTTCAGCAAACCTTCTTTACCAAGCAAATTTAAACCTTTTTTCGACATATGCCCAAGTCGCCTATGCCATAAACGAGTGCTCTCACATAGGTCTCCATCACATATGGTAAGAGAAATCCAAATCAAGAATCCACTTACCGGGTATTTCTTCATCAAAAGTGATAAAGTAGCAATCATTGTTGCTCCCTTCTCCCGAAGCATAAGTAGCCTCTTGCTTCTCTTGTGTCGTTCCTTTGTTGTTCTTGTTCTTGTCTTTGCTCCATCCTACTATCTTGTTAGGACAGTTTTCTTTGTAATGCCCAAGTTCACCACACTTGAAACACCGCCTTTCAGTATAGATTTTGACCTAGACTTTCCTCCCTTGACTTTTCCTCTCTCATTGCTTCTACCTCTTGCAAATAATCCTAGCAGCAACCATGTCACCGGTTGCACTCTTTCAAAGATCGTTGTAACACCCTGGGAAAAAAACATAAGGTAAGATTTAACTTGAACCCAAAAAGTCAAACGGAAAACTAGAGTTTAATAAGCATCGTCCAACAAAGGGGAAGGGTGAAACGATTACAAAACAAATAAAGAGGCAAAAAATAACAACCTATTAATCTAGACAATCCTATGCCTAGATTAAAGACGAGTGTTTCTATCGTCTCCAACAAAAATGTATCATCAAATATTGCAACGTTCCAAAACACCAAAAGCTTAACTACACGAAATGCCTTTTACGAAACAACGCTCCCATCAACCATTTTGAGTCCCGCCGCTAAAGGAACCTGACAACAAGTCATTACAAGAAAGAGTGTTAGGCTTACGCCTAGTGAGTCCCAATAGTGAAAATAAATGAACCACTAACCCAATATACATGTAAGCATGGATGAACACATAAATGACGTAAATTTAAACGATACAAGGAGAATAAAAGATTCTAAATTTCACTGGGGGGGTCAGAACATCCGAAGATGACGGGGGAGACCCGATTTACCGTTAATTATGATGAAACACAAAGTAAGTCATAATTCAACGTTATAGAGCATCATGTACAGGTTTAATACCATTGACGTCAACCTAACCAGTCATGTAGTCGGTCGTGATCTCAAGCTCTTTATCTCAGAAATTACATAATAATCGCAATGCCTATTTCTGAATGAGAGTGAGAAGGTGATTTGGAATTTACATAATGATCATTATGCCTAATTCCAACTCACACCACCCTTCACACCAATACAATGAAACAAACTTCATGCTTTCAAACCCTCTATATTCTAGTGATATGCTTGAATCCGTTATCATAAGCATAATAGTACCTACTTAATAATAGAACCTTACGCTCGTCTTAACACAAGCAAAATAACCCCACTTTGCTAAAAAAAGAACTCTAAACTAGGGGCATGAGGGTTTTAGAGTTTAATGGTCGACAACACATTGAAAGAGAGTATTCTACTAAGTGATTTGATCCTTTCATCTAAACTCAACATAGTAGTATAATTGGATTTCCCATGTTTGCTCTCTTTTTCCCAAAAACATCTTCATTTAATCTAAATAAGTAGATACATGAAGTTGAGGCATATGATAAGTAAAAGCTAAATTTTCATGGAATGAATTTAGATGAACTCACATTTGTAGGAATTAGGAGAGTCCCGGAAATTCTAAGAACAAAAGCTGAAGTGGAAGCAGATCTTGGTTAAATAAGGCAGCCTCAAACAGCAGCTACGGCTGCCCCATCGCGACCCAACAGCAGCTATGACTGCCTTTCGTGACCCAATAGCAGCAACAACTGCTTCTTCGTGCCTCAACAGCAGCTACGGCTGCTTTCCTCGCGTCACAACAACTGCAACTGCTGCACTTCGTCTTCTACCTGCTGCGCGCGTCTGACTGCAGCGACAACCCTCGCCCAAATAGCAGCTAAGGCTACTGTTTTGCTACATGTCTGCTGCGTGACCCACAGCAGCAACAACTGCTTCGAACTTGACTGTTTTTTTCGCCCAAACAGCGGCTAAGACGGCTGTTTCCTACCTGTCTGCTGCGTGACCCATAGCAGCAATAGCTGCTTCGAACTTGACTGTTTTCTTCGCCCAAACAACGGCTAAGATGGCTGTTTCATATCGGCATGTCACGCAGACAAACAGCAGCTACGACGCTGTTTTTGCTTTTCAAACTAGCAGCTAAGATGATGTTTTTCGTCCCTCAAACCAGCAGTTACAATGCTGTTTTTTTTGTCCTTCAAACCAACAGCCTGTGTTTTTCTTTTAAGCCAGGCAGTTACGGCTGCCTTTCATGCTCGACAGCAACTTCGACTGTCCTTCAATCTTTCGGCCAAAAACAGCAGTTGTGGTGTGTTGCTCGAGTTTAATCAGCAGCCATGGTCCTCTTCTTTGTGCGACGGCAGCTACGGCTGTTCTTCTACAAATCTGTTTCTCCACAGACCCCAAAAGATGATCTCCCCTCTCCTTCTCTTGAACGAGAACTGTACCCTCCTTCACCAGATCTCTCTATATATCCTTTTCAGTTCCCACGATCCAACCCCTTTTTTACTCTTTCCTTTTTTCCTTTCTTTTCTTTCTTTCTTTCCACCCAAGAAGAAAGAGTGACCTAATATCAAGTTTAGTGAGGGTAGGATAAGACCAAAATCCACTAGTCTGCAGCCCCCACCCCCTTTTTCATCTTTTCAATCACTTTATTGAATTGGATTTTTTTTTGAAAAGAAAAAAAAGAAAGGGCCTATTGACTAAAGGTTATAAACTTGCAATTATAAAACATAAATATCACTAACGAGAAGGAATTCCTTAACGTGAACTGAACAGAGATTACGGGAAAAAGAAAAAAAAACTCGAGTGTTACAATCCTTCCCACCTTGGATTTAATTTCGTCCTCGAAATTTTAGCTCACGTGAAAAGGTGAGGGTAACGCCTCTTCAAGTCCTCTTCTGCTTTCCATGTTATGTTTGACCCTCGGTGTTGCTTCCATTGTACTTTAACCATGACAATTTCTTTGTGTCTCAACACCTTGGTTTTTCTTTCCAAGATGACTTCCGGTTCTTCAATACAACAGTTGTCCTTATCCACATGAATTTCCGAAAGTGGTATTACACTTTCTTCTTCCGCCAAACACTTACGAAGGTAACACACATGAAAAGTGTTGTGGATTCCGGCCATCTCAGGGGATAGTTCTAATTTGTAAGCTTGAAGTCCTACCCTGGCCGGGACTTTAAACGGCCCAAGGAAACGGGGACTTAACTTCCTGCGTTTTCCAAAACGGATAATGCCTTTCCAAGGGGACACTTTTAGCATTACACTGTCGCCCACTTGGAATTCCATAGGTCGGATCTTCTTGTTTGCGTAACTCTTTTGTCGATCTTGAGCCGCCTTCAAGCGTTCCCGAATACACCTCACCTTGTCGGCCGTTTCCTGAACGATCTCGGGACCAGTAAATTGTTTCTCACCCGCTTCTAGCCAACACACTGGAGTTCTACATTTTCGCCCATACAACGCCTCGAAAGGTGCCATCCCGATACTGGAATGATAGCTATTGTTGTAGGTGAACTCCACAAGGGGTAGGTGAGAATCCCAATTCCCACCAAAGTCGATAACACATGATCTAAGCATGTCTTTAAGGGTTTGAATGGTTCTTTCACTCTAACCATCGGTTTGAGTATGGTAAGCGGTACTCAACTTCACCCTCGTTCCCAACTCTTTCTATAAGCCGCTCCAGAAATGAGAGGTGAAACGGCTATCTCGATCCAATACTATTGATAACGGTATACAGTGCCTTGAGACTACTTCGTTGATGTATAACATGGAAAGCTTCTCCATTGGCAACGATTCACGCATTGCCAAGAAGTGAGCGCTCTTTATCAGTCGATCAACCACTACCCATATCGTATCATGACCCCTTAGGGTTTTCAGCAGTTTGGTCACGAAATCCATCTTAATATGCTCCCACTTCCATTCGGGGTTTTCCAAAGATTGAGGGCTGCCATAAAGTCGTTGATGCTCCTTTTTCACTTGCAAACAAGTCACGCACCTCTCTACGTAACGAGCCACATCAAGCTTCATAACGGGCCACCAATATGTCAATTTCAAGTCCCGATACATCTTGGTGCTACCCGGATGAATGAAGTATTTATATTTGTGCGCATCTTCTAGCAACAATTCACAATTGCCTCCAATTTTGGGTACCCATATACGTCCTTGAAACAACTTTAAACCACGGTCGTCTTCCGTAAGAAGTAAGTTTTGTTTCATCATTGCTTCATTCTTGAGATTTCCTTCCAAAAGTGCTTCAGACTGCGCCGCTTTGATCCGATCGATTAAATTGGACATTACATCGATCCTGGTAAGAACGGCCTTCATCCCACTACCATACTCCTTTCGGCTCAAAGCATCCGCAACTACATTAGCCTAACCCGGGTGGTATAGTAACTCGCAATCATAGTCCTTGAATAGCTCAAGCCAACACTGTTGTCTCATGTTTAATTCTTTCTGATCAAAGATTTATTTCAAACTCTTGTGATCGGTGAAAAGCATGCACTTGGTGCCATAAAGGTAATGTCGCCAAAGCTTTAAGGCAAACACCACCGCCGCTAGCTCTAAATCGTACGTGGGATGATTTTTCTTGTGATCTTTGAGTTGTCTTGAGGCGTAAGCTATCACTTTTCCCCTTTGCATCAGGACGCAACCCAATCCCATTTTCGAAGCATCGCTAAAAACTACGAAGTCTTTGGATCCTTTTGGCAAGGAGAGAATCGGGGCTTCACATAATTTCTTTTGAAAAGTTCTAAAAGCATTTTCTTGCTTTTCTGTCCAGATGAACTTCACGTTCTTCCTAGTCAATGCTGTCAAGGAAGAAGCGACCTTGGAGAAATCTTGGATAAATCTCCTGTAATAACCCGCCAGACCCAAGAAACTTCGAATTTCGAACGGACTCTTTGGTGGTTCCCAATTCATCATCGCCTCGATCTTGGATGGATCCACCTTTACTCCGTCTCGAGTGACAACATGACCCAAGAATTGGACTTCACTCAGCCAAAAGTCGCACTTGGAGAATTTTGCATATAATTTCTCTTTTCTTAATACTTCGAGAATTTCTCGAAGGTATTGTTCATGATCCGCCTCATCCTTGGAATAAACGAGTATATCGTCAATGAACACTATCACAGTCTTATCAAGGAATGGTCGACACACTCTGTTCATCAAGTCCATGTATACTGCAGGTGCATTCATCAAACCGAAAGGCATGACCAAAAATTCATTGTGTCCATATCATGTTCTAAAAGCTGTCTTCTACACATCATCTTCTCTTACTTGCACTTGATGATACCCCGAATGAAGGTCAATCTTAGAGAAGAAACTTGCTCCCTGGAGTTGGTCAAAAAGGTCGTCTATCCTAGGAAGGGGATATTTGTTCTTCACGCCTTATTGAGCTCTTTGTAGTCAATACACATCCTCATGGTGCCGTCTTTCTTTTTCACAAACAAAACTGGAGCTCCCCACAGAGACGAACTCGGTCTAACAAACCCTTTCTCTAGGAGGTCTTGTAATTGAGACATCAACTCTAGCATTTCGGATGGCGCCAAGCGGTAAGGGGCTCTAGCAATAGGAGCGGTTCCCGGAATGAGGTCGATCCGGAACTCCACCTGCCTATCAGGCGGTAAACCAAGTAAGTCATCAGGGAAAACATCGGGAAATTCGTTGACCACATTCACATCTTCAATTTTTCTTTTCTCAAGTTTGGTATCCAACACGTACGCAATGTACGAGGAGCATCCCTTAGCTAGACATTTACGTGCCTTTGCCGTGGATAAGAGTACTACATTTCCCTTCCTTCTTTCTCCATAAACCAGCACTGCGTCCTCGCCCGTCAAAGGGATTCGGATCAACTTTTTAGAGCATACGATCTCCGCTTGGTTCTCTACCAACCAATCCATCCCAATTATGACATCGAATCCACCTATAGCCATGGGTATGAGATCCACACGAAATTCCTTTCCCTCAATTCCTAACACGCAACCTTTAATAATTTCATGCACCAAAACTCGACTACCATTCGCTATCTCTATGATCAATGCATCTTCTAGAGTACTAGTAGGCGTATGCAAGTGTTGATAGAATTTAGTGGACACAAAGGAACATGAAGCACCTTAATCAAAAAGCACGTGTGCAGGTACGGAGTTAATAAGAAACGTACCCGACACTACATCCGCCGACGCCTTTGCTTCTTCTCTCGACATCTGAAAGGCTCGACCGGTTGCTTTTGGGGTTCCCTCTTTTCTTCCTTGACTCCCACCTGTTTTCAACTTTTGGCAATCATTCTTGAAGTGACCCGGCTCCTCGCACCCAAAACATATGGGTCCCTTGACCGGACACTCGTTTCGTGTGTGGCCTGCCTTCCCACACTTAAAGCATTTGGTGGTAGTAGAGTTGGTGCTACACGTGCCGTGATGTTTATTGTGGCATTTGGGACACCATCTAGACTCTTGTTTGGGATAGGCTCCGCGATTGTTGCTGCCGAAATGGTTTGGGTTTTTGGATGGTGCATAAGGCCTTTCCCACTTCCTCTTCTCACCACTCGACATCCTTTCTTCTTTTCCTTTAACATAAACCGATTCCATGACTTTGGCCTCTTCGATTGTCTCCCTAAGGGTGGAGGCTCTTGAGTTCCTAACCATCACCATCATGTCCGCAGGCAGCCCTTTGAGGTAGGCTTTCATCCTATCCTTCTTCGTCGGGGCCACATATCCCACTAAATTTAGCTTTTCCATGAAGAGTCGGGTGTAGTCCTTTACTGACAAATTTCCCTTCTTCAGGGTTCGGAACTCTTCTTCGATGTGGTCCATCTCTTGTTCATTGCAATATTCTTCCATCACTTTCTCTTTGAACGTGGCCCAACTCATTTTGGTCAATTCTGTAACCTCGATGGTTGAGATGACAATGTTCCACCAGGTAAGAGCTGCACCCCTCAGCATTTGAGAGCCGAACTTCACTTTTTGCCCCTCATCACAGTCACAAGCCCGGAAGGCTTGCTCGATTTCCCGAAGCCAATTCATGCACACCACAGGATCATCAGATCCCACGAATTCCGGTGGTTTGCAACATAGAAAAGTCTTGTAAGAGCAAACTCTACTCATTTGTCTCGCCTCAATCGTCGCTAACTCCTGGGTTGGGATTCCATTTTCGGTACCCCCAGATCCTCCAATAGTAATATTATTGACAACTGCTTCATGCTTACGGTTGTTAGCATCTCTATCCTCCAACAACTTCATAAAGAACTCTTGTTGTTGGGCCATAGCTCTATTCATAGCATTCATCATCGTGCCCATCATTCTTGACTCCGGGGTTTCCTCCTCGATTACAGGATTAGATGTGGCAATGTCAACTTGGGAAACCTGATCAACCCCACCACCTGTGGCGTCTTGCCTAGGATGAACCCTTGCGATGGTGGTTCGAGGCGGTTGATCCGCGGTGGATTCAGTCACCGCTCGACACCATCCGGTGAGGTATCTCGTCTACTCCGAGTGTTCACCATAAGGACTGCCATGCAAGATAGCGGAAGAGCGTTAGGAGAGAAAGAATACAGAATTAACATAATATGGCACTGACACAAACATAAATTCTTGTAACAATAATGAGTTCAAGCACGCTTATGTAACAACTTGCTCAAAATAACATTAGCTAAGTGGAATTTTGAATAGGTTATACATAAGAATCCTCAACACCATCGTTATAATTCATGTATTATGTAACTCTGATGACTCTAAAACTCTTCTATCTTAAAAGACCTACCCACAACGCACAAATTAACACTTACGATTTTCAGCTTAAGTCTAGGCAGCTTAATTCCATACCTAGTTCGCTTAAACTAGGGCTCTGATACCAACTTGTAACACCCTGGGAAAAAACATAAGCTAAGATTTAACTTGAACCCAAAAATTCAAACGGAAAACTAGAGTTTAATAAGCATCGTCCACCAAAGGGGAAGGGTGAAACGATTACAAAACAAATAAAGAGGCGAAAAATAACAACCTATTAATCTAGACAATCCTACGCCTAGATTAAAAACGGGAGTTTCTATCGTCTCCAACAAAAACGTATGATCAAATATTGCAACGTTCCAAAACACCAAAAGCTTAACTACACGAAATGCCTTTTACGAAACAACGCTCCCATCAACCATTTTGAGTCCCGCCGCTAAAGGAACCTGACAACAAGTCATTACAAGAAAGAGTGTTAGGCTTACGCCTAGTGAGTCCCAATAGTGAAAATAAATGAACCACTAACCCAATATACATGTAAGCATGGATGAACACATAAATGACGTAAATTTAAACGATACAAGGAGAATAAAAGATTCTAAATTTCACTGGGGGGGTCAGAACATCCGAAGATGACGGGGGAGACCCGATTTACCGTTAATTATGATGAAACACAAAGTAAGTCATAATTCAACGTTATAGAGCATCATGTACAGGTTTAATACCATTGACGTCAACCTAACCAGTCATGTAGTCGGTCGTGATCTCAAGCTCTTTATCTCAGAAATTACATAATAATCGCAATGCCTATTTCTGAATGAGAGTGAGAAGGTGATTTGGAATTTACATAATGATCATTATGCCTAATTCCAACTCACACCACCCTTCACACCAATACAATGAAACAAACTTCATGCTTTCAAACCCTCTATATTCTAGTGATATGCTTGAATCCGTTATCATAAGCATAATAGTACCTACTTAATAATAGAACCTTACGCTCGTCTTAACACAAGCAAAATAACCCCACTTTGCTAAAAAAAGAACTCTAAACTAGGGGCATGAGGGTTTTAGAGTTTAATGGTCGACAACACATTGAAAGAGAGTATTCTACTAAGTGATTTGATCCTTTCATCTAAACTCAACATAGTAGTATAATTGGATTTCCCATGTTTGCTCTCTTTTTCCCAAAAACATCTTCATTTAATCTAAATAAGTAGATACATGAAGTTGAGGCATATGATAAGTAAAAGCTAAATTTTCATGGAATGAATTTAGATGAACTCACCTTTGTAGGAATTAGGAGAAGTCCCGGAAATTTTAAGAACAAAAGCTGAAAGTGGAAGCAGATCTTGGTTAAATAAGGCAGCCCTAACAGCTGCTACGGTTGCCCCATCGCAACCCAACAGCAGCTACGGCTGCCTTTCGTGACCCAACAGCAGCAACAACTGCTTCTTCGTGCCTCAACAGCAGCTATGGCTGCTTTTCTCGCGTCACAACAGCAGCTATTGCTGCACTTCGTCTTCTACCTGTTGCGCACGTCTGACTACAGCGACAACTGTTTCAAGTTCTGCCTATTGTCCTCGCCCAAACAGCAGCTAAGGCTGCTGTTTAGCTACCCGTCTGTTGCGTGACCCACAGCAGCAACAGCTACTTCGAACTGTTTTCTTTGCCCAAACAGCGGCTAAGACGGCTGTTTCCTACCTGTTTGCTGCGTGACCCACAGCAGCAACAGCTGCTTCGAACTTGACTGTTTTCTTCGCCCAAACAGCGGCTAAGACGGCTGTTTCATATCGGTATGTCGCGCAGACAAACAGCAGCTATGATGCTGTTTTTGCCCTTCAAACCAGCAACTAAGATGATGTGTTTCGTCCCTCAAACCAGCAGTTACAATGTTATTTTTTTGTCCTTCAAACCAGCAACTATGGCTGTTGTGTTTTTCTTTTAAGTCAGGCAGTTACGGCTGCCTTTCATGCTCGACAGCAGCTTCGACTGTCCTTCAATCTTTCGGCCAAAAACAGCAGCTGTGGTGTGTTGCTCGAGTTTAATCAGCAGCCATGGTTCTCTTCTTTGTGCGATGGCAGCTACGGCTGTTCTTCTACAAATCTGTTTCTCCACAGCCCCCAAAAGATGATCTTCCCTCTCCTTCTCTTGAACGAGAACCGTACCCTCCTTCACCGGATCTCTCTATATATCCTTTTCAGTTCCCACGATCCAGCCCCTTTTTTACTCTTTCCTTCTTTCCTTTCTTTTCTTTCTTTCTTTCCACCCAAGAAGAAAGAGTGACCTAATATCAAGTTTAGTGAGGGTAGGACAAGACCAAAATTCACTAGTCTGTAGCCCCCACCCCCCTTTTTCATCTTTTCAATCACTTTATTGAATTAGATTTTTTTTTTCAAAAGAAAAAAAGAAAGGGCCTATTGACTAAAGGTTATAAACTTGCAATTATAAAACATAAATATCACTAACGAGAAGGAATTCCTTGATGTGAACTGAACAGAGATTACGGGAAAAAGAAAGAAAAAACTCGAGTGTTATAATCATCCCCTAGAATTGATGCCCTAATCTCATCCACCATAAGACTATTACCCATAAGCATTATTGTTTGCTCAAGATTCTCATAAAACTTCGGCAACTAAAGAAGTACTAAAAGGGCTTGATCCTCATCTTCTACCTTCACATCAATGTCCTTTAAATCCGTCATACACCTATCAAATTTACTTATGTCTTCCGGATTGGAGAGCCTTCTTCCATTTTTCAAGTAAACAATTTGGGTTTCAAGTAAATCCTATTCATTAGAGTTTTTATCATGAAATTTGCTTCCAACTTTTTCCACACTGCAGCCGTTGATTCCTCATAATCAACCAAGAAAATAACATCCCTTTCAAGGCATCAAATGATCGATGCTCGTGCTTCAAGATCTAACTCCTCCCAATCTTCATCAGACATATTTTTGTGCTTCTTTTCCGTACCCACCAAAGCCTTGTGAGATTGGCAAATTTTTCATTTTCATCCTCCAAAAAGGAAAAATCATTCTTCCCGTTGAACTTCTCTAACTCATAATTCCCATCTTTGACTGTTCCGTTTGTAGACATCATTTACCTTGTTTCAAAATTTGCCTCTCTCGAGACTTTTATCGAACACCTTGTGTGCACCATAGAATATACCACCCGAACACCTCAAATTTGAGCTCTACCACCCAAATATGATATTAGGCTTTGATACCAATTGTTGCTCAACAAAAAAAAAGAGTAAAAGGTAAAAAATGAAACCAACCAACCTGAATTCTCAAACGTACTCAAACCGAAAACATTAATGACAAGAACAAGCAATCAAAGTAAACAAAAAGTAGAGACAAAAACAATATAGATTTATGTGGTTCAGCAAGATTGCCTACATCCACACTAAAAGAGAGAGCCCTTTTGTATTAGGTTAAGACTCAACCTCTTTTTTTCCTTTACAAGATATGAGTATTTTTCTATTTTCTCACCTTTCTCTCGTCTTCTTGTCACTCTCAACATCTGAACGAGCTTTACATATACAAGAGAATGGGCCTATTGACCATGGGCCAAGTATTGGGCTTTTAACTAAACAGAAGGTTCTTCCTGCTTAGGCGTGCTCACGCCTTATGACAAAACATGTTATGGCACAGTGCTTCAATATACAAAGTGTACTTTTGGATAAGACGTGCTCACACTTTATTACAAGACAGCTTCTACCTAATACACTTACATTTTCTCTATCCCACACAGCTATATAGATCAATCACCGTATTTCATGTATGAATTAAGTAGCAGGAGGGGCTTTTCTTCTACTTGAACTAAACTCCATATTCTCTATCGATCTTTTATTTATTTATCGGGTTTGGTTTCAAAACTTAAGATTACAAATATCGATTTTGGGGTTTTCCTTGCTTGGGGTGGTTTTATTGCGATGGTTGTGTCGATGGTGGGAGTTGGCGGATGGTGATGTTAAGGGTGGTTGGTGATGAGGACTTAAAAAGGTATAAAACATGAGTTACTGAATGAAATGATATTACTCCTTGATTTAAGAAAATGAAGATTATTAAATAAAATAAGCCATTTAATTTACTAAAAGAAATATGGATTTGGACGATTGTGTTGATGTTAACGGTGGATGGTGGATTGGTGGATTGGTGGTTGGTGATGCCCATAAAAAACATGAAAGAATAGTTTTTGATATTAATCCTTTTTCTAGAAAATGGAGTTCCTTTTTTTAATTAAAAAATAATATCCAATGTTCTAAATAGCATGAGTTGTGACTTGTTGTGACCATGAGAATAAGCCTTAAGCATTAGCAGCCACAACGAAGCTATGTTATTTTCTAAGTATAACGAAAAATTTGTATGTCACATATATATATATATATAGTTTTCTTCGTTGGGTTTTAGTCATATATATATATATATATATATATGTGTGGAGGTTCAAACGAGAACCTCTGTGATTTACGAGAACGCGAGAACAACTTAATAACCTCAAACTTTTTTAATTAATAAATTAACTTATATTAAATATAAATAAATTAATAAGGACAATAATGTAATTAAGTAATTTTTATAATTTTTATTTTATTTTAATTAGTCATAATTATCCCTTTTTTTCCTGCACGTTCGTTGCCACTCTCCTCTCTCCCCTTGTGATAATTGTGTGATTGTGTAACCATAACCTATCGAAACCATGATCAATCAAGTGTAACCACAATCTATCGAAACCATGAGTAATCGTTATGATAAATGTGTGATTGTCTAACCCTAACCGATCGAAACCATGATCAAATTGAGTGCGCAAGTGATGTTATAATAGTGATATCACATGATTATCACACCCATATCACACCAAATCGTTTAGTGGATTTCGCCCGTAATCGTTGTGATAAATGTGTGATTGTCTAATTCTAACCTATTGAAACCATGAGTAATCGTTGTGATAAATGTGTGATTGTCTAACCCTAACCGATCGAAACCATGATCAAATCGAGTGCGCTGTTATAATAGTGATATCACATGATTATTACACCCATATCACACCAAATCGGTAGTTGATTTTCTAAGTTAACCCTAGCCGAGTGGAATCCTTGTGATAATTGTGTGATTATCACATGATTATCACACCCAAATCACACCAAATCGTGTTGATATAAGCGATAATGTGATAATTGTGTGATAATCACATGATTATCACACCCATATCACATGATAATCAATGATTAACCGTTTATTAAATAATGATAATCATGATCGTGTAATCGTGTTAAAAGATTTTATGATATATTTTCCATTATTACTCTTTTAATTTTAATATTTTTTGAATCTTTTTAAATTTCAATTTTAATTTTAGAAATCTTTTAATTTTATTTTTTATCACAATATGAGGTTATTGAGTTGTTCTTGCGTTTTCATAAATCACAAGGGTTCTCGTTTGAACCCTTCTCTCTCTATATATAAAACACTGTGCCACAGGGCCAGAGATACATGGTGGCTATCATAGCAAGCCTTTTAAAACACGGATGATAGCCCAAATTTTAAATGTGTTTTTTATAAACATGTTTCTTACAATTAAAACAGTTATTTTTATGTAGTTTAGTCTTAATATGTTATAATACTCACTCCACCGTTGCACTAACAAGCATTGGTACAAAACAGACAACTAATTGTCACATTAACGTACCAAACATTAAATAAATAACTAGTTTAGTTCAACATCGTCTTATTTATTTCGTTAACATGTCAAATGCATCTTTTAACGTGATGGTAAGATAAAGTAAATTTACTATAAAAGGATATTTCCAAAAAAGAAACCATGTCAGAACTTCCATTTGGGTACCTGAAATGCAAAGTTTTAAACGTTTAAGTACTCGGGTAACCGGTTGAAGCATTAATCAGTTAACATGCTGATGTGCCGAGTGATGTGGTATACAACTCGGTATTATTTGTTGAAGCATTAATTGGATACCACATCTGCATAGTAACCGGTTAATGCTTCAACCAGTCCGGATACTTAAATGAAAGTTTTGACATTACATTACTCAAAATAAGAATTAATTTAAAATACGTTATTTTTTCATGCAATTTGCCCTAAATTTATTTTAATACTTTTTTTCCCGAAAACAAGTAGTCATTTCTATTTAAATTTATTCGAAAACAACTATGGAAATTTAAAAATAACTATTATACTTTATTAAATTTTCAGTTTTACTTTTATTCATGACGAAATAATATTTAGGAGTTGATAGCATGGAGTTACGGTTGTTATTAACGGTAAAGTTGTCATCTCGTTTATTGAAAATGATAAAAAAAAATATATAAATATTTTAAAATCCTATGTATTTTTACTATGACATTTATTGTAAGATCGATGCATATCATATCAAGATGATAATATTGTAACAACTATTGCCATACGCCTTCAAAAATGAGATTCGTTCTTTTGGTTATCTCAAAATTCGATTGATTTATGTGCATTATAAAATGATCATACGCAAGGGCAGATCTATCCCTTAAGGACCGGGGGAAAGGCCTCAGTCAAAGACCAAAAACGTTTGTTAAATAACTTAAATTTTCTATTTTTATCCTTGTATTACATGGTTTCCACCTAGTTCCATATGACCATATGCTTGCCTCCCGTAAGTCTCATCCAACATGCCCCTACTCAATTAATTTCCTGGATCCGCCACTGATCATACGATACAATCATTTATATATGAAAATTGGACAAAACTCATTGTCTCACGTTTGGCGCAACATGGGATAGAAAAAGAATTCATTGTCCCACGTTTGGCGTGACGACAGGGACAAGAACTGGGACAAGGTTGTCTAGTTCTGTCTCATCTAGTCCTAGTTGTATCAAACACCAGATATACTCTTGTTCTATCCAATCATGTCTGCATACCAAACGGTACTAGAAGGATTTGATTTTGTTGGATTTTGACTTGATAAGTAAAAGTGTAAAACTATATATAGCACCGTTAGATTTTAACTTAATATCATACAGATGGTATAATTCGTTAACTTATCCATGTATTCAGCCAAACATTTTACCAAAATACCCTTTGCAATATACTTTTTTAACTAGACAATTTCTTTAAATTCGGCTTCCGTATAAAATTAAAAAATCTACTCAAACCGCTTCAGTAAATTTAAGTTATTAAAGTATTTTTGGGATGAAATTATTGAACTTATATTATATCAATGCTAGTGTAGATAATTCATAAATTTCTATTTTTTGTCATCCAAAACAATTATTATAGAGTTAAAATAATAATTTTTGTTATATATTTTCTATTGGGTACATAAAAACAAACAAAAGTTAATCTTAATTTATTTAAGAGATTGATCTTGACAGGTTACTACGCAAATGATTTGATATCTTTATAGAGTAAACACTCACTGCAAGTGATTATTAGCAAGAGACATCACCTTCAGTTATCTTATCTTATCGAGTAACATTTATGACCATCAAAATGAATTGTTGGTAAGCGTCTTAAACCCGTTAAGTGCTTACTACGTGTCATCTTCCTTGCTTACTAAGTAAGGCTCTCAGTCCTTGTTATGTCTCTTATCGGATAAGATTCTCGATTCTTGTTATGCATAATCAGTAAGGTAAGTGACGTCTGGTAAACACTTACCTGATAAATGTTTAATTAATGGTTTCTTGATCTTTGACAATAAGAACAACCAAACTCAAATGCTTGTTTTCACCACAAATTTTTCTAATAATGAACATATGTATTTCAGGTTTTTATATAAAATATGTATCACCAAATAGTGAAAATGTATGCATCATTCACTTGAGATCATCCATTAACACCCTATAAAAGGAGATAAAGTGGTTGAATGAAAACCCACATCTCTTCTTCTCTTCTTCTCTTCTACTTTAACTTCAAAACCCTAATTTGAGATGAAAGCATCAGCAACTTTTCTTCTCTTCTTTTGTCACCTCTTAGTAGTGTCTTTGGCCAATTCGGGCATGAAAAGACAATACCACCCTTGCAGACATCTCGTGTTTTATTTTCACGACGTTGTCTATAATGGTCAAAATGATGCTAATGCAACTTCTGCGATTGTAGGTGCACCCCAATGGGGAAATCTTACAATTTTAGCTGACAAATTTCATTTTGGGAATGTAGTGGTCTTTGACGATCCAATCACCTTAGATAATAATTTTCATTCAGTGCCGGTGGGTCGTGCTCAAGGAATGTATTTATACGACACTAAGTACACGTGGACGGCATGGCTAGGGTTTTCCTTTGTGTTTAATAGTACGCAACACAAGGGAACCATAAACTTCATTGGTGTTGATCCGCTTTTGGTGAAGACTAAAGACATACTTGTTGTTGGTGGGACCGGGGATTTCTTCATGCATCGAGGGATTGCAACTATTAATACCGATTCTTTTGAAGGGGAAGTGTATTTCAGGCTTCGTGTCGATATTAAGTTTTATGAATGTTGGTAATCATGGGGAGTACGTTGTCGATCGAACGATGCTTATCAAAAACATGATGCAAAATAAAGCAATCTTTTTTTATTGAATCATAGATTCTTGAATAAAAATTATGTTATTTGTCATTGTGATCTAAGGCTTTTTTTTCTCATTTTCTCTCCACCTATTAACAAATTTACCTGGTAAACGTTTACCGGTAAAATTTAACATTATTTTTACTTATCGGGTAAGATTTTTGTCTACCAAAAAGGTATCGTATGCAACAATTTACCCAGTAAGCGCTTACTGTGGTAAGAGTCGTCGCCCTCACTTACCGGGTAAGATTCTTGGTCTTTGTCTCGTTCTTACCGGATAAGATTATTGGTTTTTACCATAATTCATCCAGTAAGATAACGTGACTTAGCATTCACTTACCCGAATAAGCGTTTGGTAAACGGCCCCTTTAGATTTTCAGCTATTATACTTATTATTTTATTTACAAAACAATGATTCGTATACCAATATTTGCAACTTTTATGTGATTTTACCCTAAAAAACAGAGAAAGCATGGTTATATATTAAAAAAAGTAAACTACAAATTTTTTGATCCATGTGGTTTATACCCAATTATGAACCTCATCCCTAAAATTCAATAAGTATAGCTTTCGTCCTCGCTATTTACATTTGGTTTTAAAATCTTCAATGATCACTAACTCTGTTAAACTTAGCTGTTAAGTGAGCGCTATTTGTGTCTTTTTACCCTTTTTTCTAATTTGTTTTGTATTCAAAAGACCAAAATTGTTGTTTTGCATTAATATTTATATTATAATTATATTAATACATGTTGGAATGAGCACAGAGAACGCTAGTGCTTTTAATGTGTGTAATGAACACCACCCCTGTAGGGGTACCATGGTGTTTTTGATGGTGATGTAGTATTTGTCTTCAAACATGAAGTAGTATCCGTCTTCAATCTCTAAGTATTTATGTTACACCTCGTTAAAGCGGAAACACGAGATGTAACAGGTAAGCGAGTCACAACAATAATTAATAAATAACACCTTTCAATTTTACAAAATAAAAAGAGTTCAAAGTCATAACCAAATTATGATAAATACTTCTTTTAAGAAAAAACTTCCATTTCGAACTTAATCCGTTTTGCCACGAGTATGCTCCCAAAATACTGAAATTCTTACTTGCTACCTGAAAAACATGGAACATAAAACGAGTCAACTACAAAGAGTTGATGAGCTCACGGGTTTTCACATGCATAAAACATTTTAATGCATAAACCAAATATTTGCAAACTTATGCGTAATCTTTTGCACTTAATAAATGTAAATCTACCACGATGTAAAAACTTGAGACGCTACTGAGCCTTACCTGACCAACGTGCCCCATTATTTTATGAACGACCATAAGTAGCTCGTACACTTACTTAGGTCCCACAGTTCGTAGTAGTACTAATTCAGCGGTGGTCCAAATTTCACATGATTACACCAAGAAAACATAGGTAATGTGCACCTCTTTCTGGGTGGGACTATCAACACAATAGCGGCTATCCACAATACCACGGCCCGGAAACGTGCCCGAGTTAACAAGTAGCGTTTACGGACAGGGACTTTATTTGGAAAATATACTCTCAAGCACATCAATTTAGCATTTATTTTATAGTGCAATAACAGTCAATATTTCATGACATAATAAATTTGACTAAACAGTTCTTTAGTCCGATGGTTTCAAACAAAGCTTGGCTAAACAGTTCTTTAGCCCAATGGTTTCAAACGAAACTTGACTAAACAGTTCTTTAATCCAATGGTTTCAAACGAAGCTTGACTAAACAGTTCTTTAGTCCAATGGTTTCAATAAATAAACATGCATAGTTTGCTTAATCTCATGTTTTTCCCCCAATAAAAATAAACAAAGCATTAAAAGTGGGGCCGTGAGAACTCACAGGTTTAGAGGTGAATATCCAGGAAGATGATGTCTGAATCTTTCAACGCCCGCCCTGACTTCCTAAACAGACCAACCACCAGAACTAAGGTCACTTATGGGTTATTGACAAAGATAAAGTTAAGTTGCATCCCTTGCAATGCCATCGAGTTTTCATAAATTAAAGTTGATTTTTTTATTATTTATTCTAAAAATAGCCCAAAAATTATACATTAAAAGAAATCGAAATTGTTTACTCAAAAGCTGAATTTTGGACAGATTATACACTCTGTTCCAAATATTTTTGGGTTTTACCAATCACTAAAAGTAGAACCTTCCAAAAGTCATTTTTATGTCCACTTTTTACATCATGCCAAATCATGAGCTAAGCCGACATTTTCCAAATACCAAGAAATTTGAGTGGGTTTAAGTCCCTCATAAATACTCTACAATCTCGAGTTACACAACCCCCAAAAAAGATTGCACATTCTTCGAGTGACAGTCTTTTGGAGGTCTAAACTCATCATTTTTCCAAAGATTTAAATTATATTTTCGAACTAACAAATCTGACCAGTTTCTAGAAAATGTTTTCCAATTCCATTAACTTCTTGAAGACGACAAAGCCAATAGAGATGCATGCAAGGTTCTTTCATACTTCAAAACATAACTTTTCATGATCCGACTTCGCATGCAGTGGGGTTTTCTCCTACTGTCTTAGAGATTAAAGAATCGGATCATAGATTATCATCCTTTATGAAGACATTTTTCATATCTTTGATGAATAACCTCCCCTCTTTAATTCTCCAGAAATTTACCGAAAGATCAAATTATAGGAGTAGGAGGATGAAAACTTTTGAAATTCAATAAAAGTAGGATAACTATTATCATACTTTTTTCTTGATATCTTGAGAATCTTCAAGATTGACAGAATTCCTAAGCTTGCTTGATGATGGAATCGGCTGGAGGGTGGTTGATTTTAGAGAGAGATGAAAGGTTTTTAAGCTGACGATATCTTGGAAAAAAAATTAGAGTTTTTCAAAGGGAGTGGGGTATTTATATGAGGATTTTAAAAAAGAAAGTGGGCTGGCCCCTCAAGGCCCAAACCCAATAAAACTTTTTATTTTTCAAAATAACAATAAACCCACTATAATTTTACCCAAATATTAATAAAATGACACTACTAAATTCAAAAATCTGTCTTTTAATAAATTATGTGGACATTCAAATGAGACTTTTGTATTTTAATTTTAAAAGTTTATAATATCAACTTTATTTTATTTGGAACGTTTCAAAAATATTTGACATTACACAAGTTAACTTTATCAGTTGTCTGTTGAGGCGTGATCTTCCAAGCTAAACTTTGGGTACTGAGTCAGATGAACTCTAACCACCATGACTAGATCCTAATAAATTTATAATTCTAAATATAGGATCTATAATAAAGTGCTAACCTAAGGCTCAGAAATGACCGAATGTCACAGTCTTCCCATGTCAGAAAAATTTCGTCCCTAAATTTATTCGTCAACCTCAGATCATGACTTGCTTGCGAACAAATGGGGGTATTTTCTTTTCATGAAATCTTCTCTTTCCCACGTGAACTCTGGTCCATGCCTCGAAGTCCAACGCACTTTTACAATTGGGATCTTGCTACGCCTCAATTGCTTGTCTTTATGGTCGAGGATTTCAATCAATTCTTCAATGAAGCGTAACCGTTCATTAATTTGAATGTCTTCCAAAGGTAGAACCAATGCTTCATCGGTTAAACACCTCTTAAGGTTTGATACATGAAATGTATCATGGATGGCACTCAGCTCTCGGGGTAAGCTTAGTTTGTATGCAACCGGTCCTACTCTTTCGAGTATTTCAAATGGACCAACATACCTTGGGCTAATCTTTCCTTTCTTTCCGAAGCGTACAATCCCTTTCCATGGAGATACTTTTAAAAGGACTTTATCACCCACTTGAAATTCCAATGGCTTCCTTCGGTTATCAGCGTAGCTCTTCTGACGATCTCTTGTAGCTTTAAGCCTTTCTTGGATGATTGAGATTTTGTCGGTTGTCTCCTGGATAATGTCAGGCCTAGTCAGCTGTCTGTCACCCATTTCCAACCAGCTGAGTGGGGATCTACAATTACGCCCATAAAAGGCTTCATATGGTGCGCACTAGATACTGGTGTGATATCCATTATTGTAGGAAAATTCAACCAATGGCAGATGAGTATCCCAACTGCCTCCAAAGTCTATCACACATGCTCGTAACATATCCTCTAGCTTTTGGATTGTCCTTTCTATTTGCCCATCCGTTTGAGGATGATAGGAGGTGCTCAAATTCAGCCTCGTGCCTAGTGCCTTTTGAACTGATTGCCATAATCGTTAAGTAAAACGACTATCTCTGTCTAATATGATGGAAACAGGTACTCCATGCCGCGATACGATTTCATTGATATATAACTGCACAAGCCTTTCCGTACTAAAGTCTTCTCGAACAGTTAAAAAGTGTGCGGATTTCGTAAGTCGATCCACTATGACCCAAATTGAGTCATATCCTCTCCTAGTTCTAGGTAACTTTGCAACAAAATCCATTGATATCTGATCCCACTTCCATTGGGGAATCTCTGGTTGCTGAAGAAGAACAGATGGTTTCTGATGTTCAGCTTTTACCCTTGCGCAGGTTAAACATCGACTTACGTACAAAGCAACGTCCTTTTTCATTCCTGGCCACCAGTAATATTCTTCTAGCTCTTTGTACATCTTATCGAATCCTGGGTGAATAGAGTATCTAGAGCGATGTGCTTCCTCCAGAATTATTGACCGGAGACCGTCGTTCACGATTTATGTAGAATCTCAATTCCAACTAAATTTACAACTACTTTCTCCAATTGAATCACTCCCAAATCATATACGTGCAAATAGCAATCATATGAATGTACATATAATCCACAAAAACTAAAAGAAACGAAATCCTAATTACAAGAAATTCAAAGATAACAGCGAATAAAACTCACTGAATTCGTTGATTTTAGCTCCATAAATCACGACAAAAGAAAAACCATCAATGGTGAATGATTCTGCTATCGCTCAAATCGAAAAACGATATAGATTTCATGCGAACATTAAATCAAGAGATTAACACAACAAAACTGAAACCAAAATCTTTGATTGGAGAAGGTCAGAAGGAAAGGGCGAAGAACCAAAATGCAGGAAGATCGAAGCGTCAGTTGTGAAATATCGAAGTGTCATCGCGTCGGGTGTGAAATTTGGGCCCCAAAATTTTGGGGGCCCTTTTCTAAATAGCATATTCAATAGGCCAAGGGACGGGCCTGTATTTAAATTGTTATACGTCTTTTACGAAACACTATGTCATGACATTCGTTTGGATACCTATCATTACCAACAATAGTTGACCGTATTCATAATAACATTCTATATTTGATTTTAGATTATTTCAAATGGGATAGAGGGAATAGTGATTGTGTGGGATTGGTATGTTCATCAGATTAAACAGGTATGTTGTATGTATACTCAAATGAGCTTGATGGCAATTTAATTTAATTTAGTTCGCATACCTGAAGTCATAATGAGTAGTTGATTAATACATGTGTTTTTTAATTATATTTTGTTTAGATGAAGAGGGGAGTTCATAGGCAGTAAAAACCTTTCAGTAATTAGAATTCGAGGATCTTTTTGGGTATAAATTACGTATTCTGTTTCCCATTCTAGCAATAAGATTTGCCACGTCCTTATTTTAGCACTTATGCATGAATGCTTCTTTTTTAACGGTTGATTTTTTTGTATGGTTCCAGCAAATCCAAAATCCAAGTGTTGTTATGATTGCAAGGACAACTGTTGCACAAGATGATATTAATGGTGATGGGAAAACTTTATCGGTTATTTTTATTTGCGAGCTAATGAAATAGGTTGAGCGTTGTATTGATGAAGGTAAGATTATCGGTCTTTGTCATGTTATCTAATAATTAAGGTAAATGATCCAATAAACGCTTACCAGGTAAACGTTTAGTAAACGGCCCCTAAATAATAACCATCCAAATAATAGCATTGAAGTTCAACTAGAAGCGGCATCTTAGTACTACAGTTCCATTCCATTCACATCATTTTTAATTTTTTGTCATAAGCGGGTGTTCGATTTTATTTGGATGGAAAAGCATGGGTAAGTTTTGAATTGTGGCAACAAGGGGTGAAATTTCTTTAAAATATCCTACATTTGCACCGCCTTTATCCATATATATATATATATATATACTAGTTGTATACAAGTGCAATGCGGTGGGAGTCACAAATGTAAATCATTTGAATAAATAAGAGTTATGGTTTCAATGGTCTCGAGCGCCGATAAATTATATGATAGTTAAAAATCCAATATATTTACACCAACCTAACCTAAYCAAACCTAATTACTAATGAATCAAAAAAAAAATCATTTTACATAATATTTGTATTTGTATCTTGATGTACGAATATGGTAAAAATGATTAAATAATTGACCCAAATATTGGACAAAACCAAACAAATTTAATCATCTACCAACATTAATCAAATGTACAAATTTAGTTTAATTAAATTGATTATCAAATGTAATGTACAATAAACAAATGAATTAGATCAACTCCATCTAAGAAAAGGTTAGATTAAAAATAAAACAAAAACACCCTAAAAATTTATACAAGGATCATTTATCTTCAGCAGACACCCAACAAATCACCCCTCTCTTTGAAGAAAGCCTATTAACTAAAAAGATGACACCTATAAAAGAAGAAAATTAATTATGAGAAATAGAACAATACAGGGAGGTTCAAATGAAACCAACAAAAACGGTGGAAAACCTTAAAACAAATTTCAACCTTTGGATAGATTTAATCCAACGAATATGATCAAAAAGGTGGTTACAACACTGGAAGGCTCCAATTAATGRAAATTTCCATCCTTCGTTTTTCTTTGGGTCAGATGGGTATCGAAGCTCTCCAGCAGCTTCGGATGAAACCATATCCAGACATGCTACAATTTGGATACARGATACAGCARCAAATCAGAAAATCATGAACACAAAACATTATTTTCCCAAGCACTAAATATAAATTTTCCAAAAAGCCACAATCTGTTCAATACTTGTAGGAAAAATATAAATTTCTCGTGACTAAATGAGTAGTGAAAGGGCCATAACATTTCCTGAACAATGTAAAGATCATAGTTCCTTTCCTATGRGGAGCTTTGTMTACAGTTTACATATGCCAATGAAAACTTCTCCTAGAAACATGCATCATAAAAATCAATCCTTTTAATCTACCGTTGCAACAGCTGCATAGCAAACCTCAATATACCTCTCCCCATGATTATGGACCCCCTCCCAACAAACCTATGATACTGCATTCTGTCAAGAGCCTGGACAACACAACCAAAGGATCCTTTGTTTAACTAACAAGTAATAACTTTTCCAATAGAAAACATCAGGAATTAAACATTCAATGTATTCTATTCCACGTTGGGGTGAGTGACAACTATTCAATTTTTTCCATCTTAAGTGTAGAATGTTAGGTACACCACAGACTGAGAAGGTTACTATATGAAACAAACTTGGATCTTTAATCTCAATGAAACAAAAATTATACTGGAAATGTGTCGCATTATCCATAGCAATTCAGGCTTACCTCCTCCTGAAACCTCTAAAGCATGAGACGCTTCTRTTCRAGATCCATAAACAAAAAACTTGTCTTTTATTAAACAAAAAACTTAATAATATTATTTTTAAACCAAACTAAATCCATAAACAAAAAACTTAATAATATTATTTTTATTGGTAGTGGTTTGAAGTTCTTGATGGATGGGAACCAACACAGTAACCTAAAAGATGATGCAGCAAGTAAAGCAGGGTATTGGGAGCCTCCCTATATATTAAACTTGTCTTTTATTAAATTATTAATATGGATTTTGCAGAGAACATGAAAAAGATACCTGGATTGTATGATAAGAAAGATGGATGAATAGACTTACATCTATTGAACCTTTCTTGGCTTTGAAGTTCTTGAGGGTGAAGCCGTCGTCTATGGCGGCGGAGTGGTGGGTGGTGAAGTCTAGGTCTTTAGGTGAGTCAGTTGTGGTGTCGCCGACGGTTGAGTTGAAAGGGGTGGAAGATACACGAAAGTTCACGCGCGTTGGCTTGCATGAGTAGACGGCGTCCTTCCTCAACGTTTTTCCGTACACCATAATCGTCTTGAAGGCAGTGCCCTAGCTCCCGGATAGCGTCAGCGTGGCCGAGAAAAGCCGCTCTGGCACAGAGAGGAACTCCGGCACGAAGGTCCTTGTCGTTCTTCAGACCACCGCTGCCGTTGAACTGAATCAGAGCCAAGGAGTACAATGCCGGTGAACCCACCCCAGTAACGCATCTTCTCCGGTGATTTCTTCACCATCGACCACTAACCTCCCCCTTTTCTCTTCTTCATCTCCCCCACCTGCCACCATCGTAAAACCCAGCTGCAAAATAAAAAAAAAGAATGAACAAATTTGTGGGAAAACCTATTCAGATTAGAAAACCTAAGATTAAACACAAAAACGATGTGCAGATCTGAAAACTAAACAAATTTTTGGTTCAAATCATCTTCTTGGTTCCATCTAGTTTATACAACTCCCCAACGGATTACTATATAACACATACAAACCCAAAAATCAAACATAGATCTTGAGAAGAAACAGAAAATCGGTGATAGAAATCAAAACCCCAAATCAGAAGTCAATGGGGGTTTAAACTAATCTCAAACCAAAACTCCAAATCGTTGCTACTGTGTTGATCTATCTTGCTGCTGCTCCTCGATTTCGACTTTTTCTCTTCTGCTTTTACAAACAAAGCCCAACTACCCCTCCAAATTCTAGGGTTTTGAAGAACCTGTGAAATTAAATCAACAGGGAGGAGGGAGCTATTTGTATCAATGAGGTTTTGATACATCAAATCCCTTTGATACATGAAATCGGTTCTCTGATCGAGGTGATATATCCAAAACACCATTGTTACGCCAAACGAGGTCTGTGAAGAAGAAAGACCTCTGCTTTCTAACCCAAAATGTTGCTGGTGCAGAGAAATTATACAGAAGAGAAGAAAAGTTTTGGTCTTGGGTGATAGCAGAGGTAGAAGATAGAAGAGGAAGAAACCTAAAGAAGAAACCGACCCAACATTGGTAATTTTTGGTCTTTGGAAAGCAGATGCATAAAAAGCTTGTACATTATGCATAAGAATTTGTAATTAAGAGATTTTTGAAATTGTTGCATAAAATGGTAGTACTTTAGGCTTCAAGAGTTGTAATTAAGACTTTGTCTTAAATGCTTATATATGTAGTATATATATATATATATATATATAATGTAATTATGAAGAAGAAGAAGAAGAAGAAGAAGAAGAAGAAGAAGAAATTGTTACGTGATTTTATTTGATAATTATTGTTGTTGAAAGTCTTCCATCGTTTGTGATTTCAAGGTGAGTTTTCTTTCAAAGCTTATTTGAAATGATTTTATTATGAAACTGTATGGTTTTGGGAGGTCTTTTGACATGATTATTGTTATGTGTTAACATAAATGTGAATTTTGATATGTGATTATCAATTAATTGGAAGAAGAGTGGCATACCCAGGAAAGGTGTAATTTGGGATAAGGGTGACAAAATCAGGAGAGATATATATTGAGATAAGCGAGGCATAATCAGAAAATGTGTACATTTGAAATAAGGATGACATAAACAGGAGAGACATATAATGGAATAAGGGTGACATAATCAATTTTTCAGTAATAATGATCTTTTGATCATGGGTTAACATTATCGCATCATTTTAATGCAATGAGATTCTGTTGTCGCATTAGTATGATGCGAGGAAATGAGATTATCGCATCTGTTTGATTAAGGAGTTATGTTATCACATCAATGTGGTGCGAGGACAATATTTATCGCATCCTTATGATATGACATATGGGATTTATCGCATATGTTGGATGCAACAAAGTGAGTTATCACATCTTTGAGATGCGAGGAATTAAACTCATCACATCCTTGAGATGCGACAAGTGGGGTTATCGTATGTGTATGATGCAACAAAATATGTTATCGCATCAATGAGATGCGACAAGTTGGTGTGTTATGTGTTTGACGTGACAAGTTTGGTACTTCATGGGTTTGATGCGATGAAAGGGGTTGTCTCATCTATATGATGCGATTAAAAGAGGTTTGATTTCAATAAATGATATTTGCATATTGTTAATTCAAATATTTGTTTCCTAAAGGTGTTTTTGGTGATTTTCACCCCGTAATAGCAATCAAATGAATTACTCACTAGACCTTATAGTCTAACCCTCGTTTTATTTTCAAATATGTGTATTACAGGTCGGGCACATGTGGAAGGTAAAGGAAAGGGAAAGATTTAAAGAGATTTGTTAATGCTTTACATCTGTGAATAATTGGAAGTTGAGTTATGCTTGTACTGAGAATGTGAAGACCAATTTTATTTTCATATATCAATGTGAGGTTTGAAATTCCTACCGAATACTAATATATATACGATGCATATATTAGCTTTGAAATACATCTATTGTAGTACATTCATGCACATTTGAATGTGAAGACCAATTTTATTTTCATATATCATAGAACTTTCTTGTCAATTATGAACTTCAAATGTAATCTATTTGACTCACAAAAGTCAGATGTGAACTCTATAGTCACCATAACAATATAGTATAATTTGCTTATACTTTTACAGATTAACTTCTGATAGACATGTAATTGACATATTTTATTATAATTTAAAGCGTTGAGGACTTGAAACAACAAGTTCAAGGATAAAACTAACTTGGGTGCACATTGCTTTGTTTTTGGATGTTCTGTAATTACTATTTCTAATTAGCAATAAATTTGATTTGATAAACTACTCCTTTATGTTTTTGTTTAGAAAAGAGATTGGGTGTTTGTGTTTGCTGCAACGAATAGTCTCCTCCATGGTAAATGTTATCGTTGGTCATGGTGGTTTTCATGTGTCTGATGCGAACCTATTATGGTTGGTGTGTAGGTTTTCTCCAATTCGCAATGAAGATTACCTTGAGAGTTCGTATCACTGTTGCTAATTAAGTCTCATATGAAAGAATCCTCAAAATATAATTTGGGTAAACACATACATTTTGTAGATTTAGGTCATGTATAATTTTGTAATTTTTAATCAATTTTGAATAAAAATTGACTTGGTGTAGGAATGACCCAAAAAATTTATTTAAATTACTGCATCTCCAATACTTGTAACCAAGGCTGCCCCTGGCTATATGCCCTAGGGGCGACACTCCAAGGCAACAAACAGCCTAAGGGCATTATTTCATGAAGCCATTTATACATAAGTAAGTTCATTTTGGGCCTAAAAGAATTATTGTTACTTGTATACAGCCCAAGGGACGAAGGGGATACCGATCGCGTAGTCAGTTCGTCACTCGCTCATCTCTCTCGACTCTCGGCCTTGCTTGAAGAACGAACGAACTCTTGTATCCCAACCTCGCTCTCGCTCTCGTTTCTGACTTGTTTTTTAGTTCTGACCGAGTAACCATGATGTGACCAGACCTCTCCCTCGACGTTCGGCTCTTGCTCTCGACCTCGTTTTCGGAGCTGTTGAGTGCTGAACTGGTTCTCGAATCTCAACCAGTCGATCTCATTTTTGAAATATGGAACTGAAACTCCTCTAATCCTCTGTTTCTCATCTCTATTTTGATAAATTATAAATTTTAATTTCTAATTTCAGTAATTTGTTTTATGTTTAGTTTATTTAGATTAGGTTATTTTATAATTTACTTATTCTGTTTTATGCTTACTGTTTACTTAGTTTAGATTAGACCATTAGGGTTATTTGTTTAATTGTTTATTGTTTAGTTTAGGTTAGGGATATTTAACTTATTTTGTTTAGTTTAGGTTTACCCAAATTCTTGTTTATGTTTATTGTTTAGTTTAGTTTAGATTAAGGAATAGGGATTTAGGGTTATTTAGTTTTGTTTATAATTATTTATTTCCTTATTAATGTTAGACTTTAGATTATATTATTCTTTTATTGATATTGTTATCATTTTCATTATTGCATAAACAAAGCTATTTCAACTTTAAAGTTGGAAGTTTCGACCTGTTTTGCAATTTCACGAACCATAACTAAATCAGGTGTTATCTTTCTATTTTCTATATCGTATCATTTGTTTAAGGTATGGTTCATCGATCACAACCATCGGATGCTTAAAATAGAAAAAGAAAAAAAAAGACAAGAAGAAATTGCTCAATCTTTGCAATGATCTCTAAATAAGTTTATTGTTAGACAACCAAATGTTTTTGAAAATATTAGTGATAAAAATGAAAATGCATGTGATAAAAATGCTTGTGATAAAAATGAAAATGCATGTGATAAAAATGTTTGTGATAAAAATGCTAGTGATAAAAATGAAAATGCTTGTGATGAAAATGCAAATGCTTGTGATGCAAATGTTTGTGATAAAAATGAAAATGCTTGTGACAAAATTGCAAATGCTTATGATGCAAATGAAAATGTTTGTATGAAAATAACGATGATGCTTATGATGAAAATCTTTAACGATGTTTGTGATGAAAACATTGATGATGCTTCTAATGATGTTCGTTTGAATATATATGATCCAAGAATTTGGCATATGTTAATTTCTAAAATGAAAGATTTGTTTGTTGAAAAAGGACCTATTAGCGAAACTAACATCAGTTTCCCATAGATAATATAGGTAGACACTGCTCTGATGAATTTTATGTTCGTAAGTTACGCAATGGTGATTGTCATGATTGAACACGGTTAGTTTATTCAAAAGAGCTAGATAAAGTTTTTTGTCTTTTTTGCAAGCTTTTCAAAGAAGTCCGCCCAAGAAGCCAATTAGCAAGTGTTGGATTAAATGATCAAAAACATCTTGGTCAAGTGTTACATCTTAGTCCTGAGCATATGACTAACTTGGGAATTTGGTCCGAGTTGCGATTGAGATTGAGTAAGAATAAAACACTTGATAAAGAGTTACAAGATTTAATAAAAAAAAAGGATAATGATCATTGGAAAGAAGTTTTAGTTAGAATAATTGTTGCTGTTAAATGTCTAGCAAAGAATAACATAGCTTTTCGTGAGAGAAACGAAAAACTTTATGAAGAACATAATGGTTACTTTTTAGGCTTAATTGAAATTTTGTTGAGTTTGATCTTGTTATGAAACAACATTTTTAGTGTATCAAAGAAAAAAAACTGGTTATTATTATCTTACAAATTTCAAAATGAATTGATTGAAATGTTGGCATCCGATGTTAAGAGTGCAATCATTAAAAAGATCAAAGAGGCAAAGTATGTTTCAGTTATTGTTGATTGTACTCCAGATGCAAGTCATCAAGAACAAATGACTTTGATTATAAGTTGTGTTGATGTGTTCAGTTCTCTTATACAAGTAGAAGAGTTATTTTTAGAGTTTTTGGTGGTAGAAGATACATCTGGTTTAGGACTTTTAAATGTGTTACAATATGTTTTGGAATCACTTGATTTGGATATTAATTATGTGTGTGGACAAGAGTATGACAATGAGTTTAATATGAAAGGGAAACATCAAAGTGTGCAAAAAGATTACTTGATATTAATCTTAGAGTCTTTTATATGCCATGTGGTTGGCATAGTCCTAATTTAGTTTTATGTGATATGGCAACTCTTGTCACAAAGCAAAAGCCTTTTTTGATACTTGTCAAGCAATATAAAATGTATTTTCTAATTCTACAAAGAGATGGACTATTTTATTATAATATATTGATGATTTGACTTTGAAATCTTTATTTGCTACTAGATTGGAAAGTCATATTGAAAGTGTTAAAGCTATCAAAACTCAAGTTGGCCAAATTAGAGATGCTTTAATATAATTGGATCAGGTAAGTGGGGATGGAAGAGTGTATAGAGAATCGGAGTTTTTGGTAAATGATGAGCTTTCAGGTTTTGAGTTTATTTGTAAGTTTGATTACTTGGCATAAAATTCTATATAGAATTAATTTAGTTAGCAAGAAATTACAGTCTAAAGATATGCTTCTTGATATTGCAATACAAAATCTCATTGGATTAGTTGAATATTTAGAAAAATATAGGGAAAATGGGTTTAGATGTGCTATTAGTGAAGCTAAAGAGATCGCAAATAATATTGAAGTTGAACCTAAGTTTGCTGTAAAACGTTCTTTCTCCAGGAAAAATACAATTTGATGAAATTCCAAATACGAAGAGAGAACAATAATTCGCTCAATAGACATTTAGAACTGATTATTTTCTTGTTTTAGTTGATATGGCTCTTCCGTAATTACGAAATATATTTGAACAAATGCAAAAATTTAGTTGATATGAGTTAAAAAATGTTATTTGAATCTTGAACTTGTTTGAACAAATGGTAATGATTCTGATATTGATGGAAAATATTTGTTTATAAAGTTACAAGTTTTGTAAGGAATGCTACTAGAAGAGGCATCTAAGAGTGGAAATCATTGGACATTCTTACAAATTATGGAGTTTGTAAAGAAGATGGACACGTTTCCACATGTCTTGCTTGCTTACAGGATTCTATTGACTGTAACAGTCACCATAGCATTTGCAAAAAGAAGCTTTTCGAAGTTAAAGTTGTTGAAGTCATATTTACGGTTTACCATGAATAGGTTAGCAATTTTGAGCATTGAGAGTAAGTTTATAGCTAATATTATCTATGTAAAGTGATTATTATTTTTGCTTCAAACGCAAGAAGGCATCGTTTTAGGTGAACTGTGATGTATTTTATATTTTGTTACATAGGGTTTTGGTTTATATCCCCCCCCCCCCCCGGTTGTATCATTTTTGTTATATTTATAACAAATCGGTATAGAGATGAGCCGTCTAGATTGACTAGGTTCCAAACCCCTTCAAATAGTTTATTTGGTTTTTTTTTATTAACCTGGATATCCAACCCGCTATGCGAGCCGACTAATCCCAGGGCGACCACCTACTTTGCAGATAGCCCGGAGTCACCGCATTTGAACCTCCGTGGCCACAAGAGGATTTTTATTCCTCCTTGAATTTGAACCTGAGACCTCCTGGTACTTTTGACTTTTGAATATAACAAATGTACAAATATAGTAGGCTTTATGACATCTTGAAAGAATTTTTTATTTTGAAATTGAGTAATCTTAATGAATCTTTTACATCCCGCTACATTGCACGGGTAAGTAACTAGTATAGTTAAAACTCTATAAACTAGTAAAACTTATTAACCGATAGATTTATAACTAATTGAATATTTTTAAATGAAAATACCTAATTTCAAGATTACATTTAATTTAATAAAAATGCAAAAGATAATTGAGTTATTTCTCAAAGTTTTAAAAAATAATTCATTTATAATATTATGTATTTAATATGAGAGGAAAGATAAAATGCAAATCATTTTTATAATGCGAATTTTGTACACCGAATTCCACCAATCATTGATTTTCTTTTAATTTTAATTATAAGGGGCTTAATGGTCAAATGTAATAAGGGGGTGTTTGGTTCGCTTTAAGAAAAAAAAAATGGGATTGGTAATTAAAATAAGGTAGAATGGGAATCATTATTTTCATTCCATTCTATTGTATTATTATAGATTCCTTAAAATTAATTGAAAAAACAAAAAAATAATTGATAGTCACCTAATCCATTGCATCATATCATCTTTCTAATGCACGTCTTGATAGACGAGAAGGAGTGGGAGGCAGAATTAAAAAAAAAAGTTTATAATCCCCCCAAATTGAGGAGGAATGACTTTTCACCAAATCTATTGTAATGATTGATTAATTTTTTGAAACCAAACATCATTTTTCATTCCATTCCATTCCTTATTTGAACCAAACATAATCAATTATTATCATTTTCATTCATTACCTTCTAATACCCCCAACCAAACACCCTTATGGTTTATTATTTATTTTTATTTTCATATATATACAAAATAATAACCAACTAATTATGATAAATTGATTTTTTTTTTCTAATTACGGTTTTATTTTCTAACTAATTTTTTCTTCCTAATTACGGTTTTATTTTATAATTCTTTTTCTAATTACAGTTTTAATTTCTAATTACTTCTTTACAGTTTTAATATCATCTTTCCAAGTCGATTAATAAAATATTATATTTAATTATCATTATTATTTTATACATATATATTAATTAAGTTATATTATATATATATATATATAGAAAGAGAGAGAGGGGCACGTTTAAATGAAAACTGTGCAATTCTTAAAAACCGTATAAACTAATTTCGACGAATAGTAAAATTTTATTTTTTTAATTAAATTTAATCATTAAGGGTATATTGGTCATTTGCATTGTTTTCTATTAAATATGAAAGTTATTAATAAATCTTAATTAAGATAATATAATAAAGAAAATTTTATAAATGGTAACATTTAAATATTTAATTAAATTATAATTATAAAAATTAGATTTTGTTATATTGTGTCTCGGTTTATTATTGCCAATATAACAGCCTAGATTTTGTTATTGATTAATCTTGGTATATTCATTTACATGACAATTAGATGATTTATCTACTTGTACCCTTGCTTAAAGTAGTTGTATTTTGGACTAATAATATAAGTCCAAGTTTTATGTAAATGGTCAATTATGTTAGAAAATAAATTGGTCTTATGACTAGAAATGTTAAGAAAAATCCATGTAAAAACTAATATTGAATTAGGCAATTGATGAGGGGTAACATTTGCTAAGTGGGAATTCTTTTACTAAGTATTTAAATCCTTAATTTTCTGAAAATACATCTCATTTTCACTTTTCACTTCTCTCTCTAAACCTAACCCTCTCATCACATAAACCCTCGATTTTGGTCTAACCTTCTCATGCATCTTCCAATTTGATGATATTTTGAGGATTTAAAGCTAAAGGATTGAAGATAATGTAAAGAAGCAAGGTATGAATCTATAAATTTCAAGATTTGTGGTCTAATTTGTTGATTTGTGATAAAGATTGGAAAGGTTYATGTTAGGGTTCATAAGGTTTTGATTAGTAAGCTAAACCTTTGTTAAATGATGTTATTTTGATGTCATTGTTGGTTAAAAAAGTTATAAATTAAGTTTTAATCATTTATTTGCAATATGGTAAGCTAGATAGTTGATTTTTGATGGTATTAGTGTCAAACTTATGAAAAAGGGGCTATTTTGAGCTGTGTATAGGAACCTTAGTTCTGCTGGTTGTTTAAAAATTCATATAAAATCACTCATTGATCCGATTGAGATGTGCCATATATTTTTGGAAAGGTATCTGTGTCTACTACAACTTTGTAGTTTATGTTCAGACTTGATTTTACCTCCATAATGCTCAAAACAGTGGGTTTATATAGCTGGTCCTGTGCAAAAACGGGATTTGCATATTGTTTTTAGAAAATTCATATGAAATAGGTTTTTACTCTAAACGGAATGAATCCAAATCGACTGGAACCCTACGTATTCAGCCTACAACTTTTGTTTAGACATTAACACCTGAATGCTTCTCTAAGTATGAGAAAAATGATCAAAGTCAAGTTGGTTCAAAGCTGTCTGGTGCAGGGGATTTAATAGTTTTACTTTTGCTTGTACTTTGTGCTTTGAGTATTGTAATATCCATAGATCTTGTATCAATCAGTCACAAACATGTGTAACTTATTCAGGACCAATCTTAGAATAAGAAAGGGGCATTAACAAGGGGATAGAAGCTACGTGTTTACTTCTTCGATTGTCGTCTAAGGTACGGATACCCGATTCTTGTGACTTTCTTTAATCATTAATTCATTATAGAGGCAATATTGTATCTCATTACCATCTCGGCATCTATCACTTGTATATAATTATAGTTTCATATTTTGTGAGATTACCCCTTTTCACATTGAATTGATATGTTTTTGGTGATTTGAGCACTTTGTGCTTTAAGGCACGACATCAAGGGCAATGATGTCGTGACGCCTCCATGGCGGCTATAAATTGTCATGTTGTCCTCGCTATTATACCCCAATGTCAATAAGTGGGTCTGGCCTGGTACCGACTAATTTGAGGGCGAATGGATCGATCCTAAGAACCGTTATCGGGAGCCGTATTCGGGAACCATTTTCGGGAGCCGATTATCGGAAGGGAATTGAGTGTATTGCCCTACACTCATTTTCCATTGTTCGAGTGGTCCGTACAACCCTCGAACCCAATTGATTTTCTTATTTTATTTTCAATTCTTGACTTGATGATATTATTTTAAATTATTTCGGTATGGACATTTCATGTCAATTATTAATTGATCCCTTCATGTTTTGGTTTTCGGATTCCTTATAATTATTATCTTTTATTAACTCGATTTATACTTGCAATCTTGTTACTTTAATTATCCGTTCACTGAGCATTAAGCTCAGCCGAGATTTTCTTGTCCTCGGCATGTACATGATCATAGGTGGGACTATCACGGGACTGAGAGCGATGGAATATGACTATTTTGAAAACGACCTTGGATAGTATAGTAGTTTTTGTTTATGTATGTATATTGTAACTATATCCATGTTGTCTTAACTTTTAGTCTACCACGTTCTTTTGATGGATGTTCATAGTAACTCTGGTTATCTTCTATATATATATTAGCTATTTATCTTGTTATGTTTTCCTCCGTAACACACCATCTTCCGGCCATGCGAGACAAGGGTGTTACAGCCAAGTTTCTTGAAAATCGTAAATTATTAGATTAGTAAATCCATGAAATCAGTAATAGAAAAAAAATTCATGAAACTGGTTTCATACATGGTGAAATTGGTGCATGGAGTAAGTGAAAAATGATTATGAAATGGGTGCATGATGAAATCGGTTTCATACATGGTGAAATTGGTGCATGAAGTAAGTGAAAATGATTATGAAATAGGTACATGATGAAATGGGTACATGATGAAATTGATACAGCATGAAATGGGTGCATGATGAATATGGTGCATGATGATATGGGTGCGTGAACAATCTCATTGGTCAAGTGAAACAGAGTGCATGAATAGGGTGATAAAGTTACCATAATAGGGTGCATGATGAATAGGGTGCATGATGAAGATGTGATTGGGTTTACCATTTTGCCCTTCTCGCTATTATAAAATAAAATTTTTAATATATATATTTTTTAATTTCCTAAAATAAACTAAACTAATCTTGACCATTGATCAAGAAAATGGATGGATGAGATTGGTTCACATGGTTTACACAAATGGGGGCGATTTTCATTTGATCGTTCCTCTCTCTCTCTTTCTACATATATATATATATATATATATATACTACATTAATAACCATTTAGGCCAAAATCTTAATTACAAACCACAAAGCACAAAGTACTACCATTTTATACATAAATTTCAAAAAACTCTTAAAGACAAGTCATAAAACACAATGTACAACCATTTTATACATAAAGTTTAAAAAAACTATAAATTACAACTAACAAAGCATAAATTACAACCAYCAACACCACCAAARTTAAAGCTTTGAGTTTCACTTTCCCTGTTGAAGCTTTTTTTCATCCCTTTTTACAGTTTTCTTCCACCCATTTAGTAACTTCAAACCATTCTTTCTTCATTCTTGTTTCTTCCTTCCCTATTACAACTCTCACTTGATAAAATGATTCAGCTTTTCTTTATCGTAAACAACATCATCACTCAGAGGTTTCTGTATTAGGGAGTGCTAATGGCACCCCTTTGATAGGGGTGCCAAATACATTGGAACTTGAACTTTATTAAAAATAATATAATATATTTTTTATTATTATTTTATACATTTATATATATATATATATAATTCCTTATATTATATATTTTAT
>NC_037529.1:26077832-26079589 GCF_001531365.2 Cynara cardunculus var. scolymus
GAAGTCGGGTTTTTGAATGCATCCAAGTTTGAAAGTGGATTCAAGGGTGGATTTCTTTGGGTCGATGAAAGAATTTAATTCATTGAATCCGATTCCTTGASYATYCTTTTGGCCATTAAGTTTTTCAAAAACTTCTTGTGCATCCTTATAATTTTTCATCAGAAGTTCATTGGTATGAAGCTTCTGATGAATAACTTCTCGCTCCTTTTGAAAGAAATCTTTAAGAGCGACTGAATTCAATCTTTCTGCCTCAGATTCCTTTAAGGCCTTAGTTTTCTTTTCTAGGTCCTTAGTTATACGCTTGTTCAATTCCAGAAGTTTATCTTCTTCTGTTTTCTTTAGGGTGCTTATGCGAGTCTTTTCTTTTGCTAAATCCTCTTTTTCTACGGTTAGAAGATCAGTTTCTCTTTTGTAGAAACTTGCTTCTTTTTTCGCTTTTATTCTTTCAGATTTTTCAAAACTTAATTTTTCTTTTAGTTTCAAAAAATCTTCTGAAAGCTGGATTACCCTTAACTCTAGTTCTGATGGAACAGAGTTGGTTTCATAAGACTCACATACTTGGTCATCATGGTTGGAGGAGGATTCTGCATTGGACGTGGCCATTAGACAGATGAGCGCCTTATCTTCATCATCTGATGAGGAGTCGGACACCCAGTTTTCCTTTTCAGCCATCAAGTTTCGCTCTCTTGAGTTATACTTGTATTTGTTCTTATAGTAATCAGCATCCTTGATCAAACGTCCTTTGCATTCCTTGGAAAAATGACCAAGTTTTTTGCATCTGAAGCATCGAAGGTCATTCTTCTTGTCCTCTCTCCTTTCCTCTCTTCGTTCTTCTCTTCTCTCTTCTCTTCTTTCGTCCCTTTCTTCTCTTTCATCTCTTCTTTCGTTCCTTTGATAGAATTTGGATGGCTTTCTATCATAGGATGACTGGAACTTTTCCCTTCTGAACTTCTTTTCTAGGTCCTTAGTTATACGCTCGTAGGGTTTTCTGATGAACTTCTTTTGGAATTGCTTAGTAATCAAGCCAATGATTTGGCGAAAGCTTTAATCTCATCATCTGATTCAGAAGTTTCCTCTTCAGATTTTGATTCTACCAGCAATGTTTTCTTGCCTTTCTTCTTGTGTTCTTTGGCAGGAGTCCTTAATTTTTCCATTTCATCGGCAGCAAGAGCAAGAGGTCCTCCAATGGATACCTTTTTCTTCATTATGTCGCTTTCTTGCGCTGCAAGAGTTCCATACACGTCATGAAGAGACCAGCAATCTAAGTCTTGGTTTGCTTGTAGAGACATGGATAGCTGAGTCCATTCATCGCCTAGACTTTTCAGGAATAAAACATTGTTTTTTTCCTTGGTTCTGATGATATCGTTTCTTCGACATTGATTTATCAATGTGTTGAAACGGTCATAGGTCTTTTGTATAGGTTCATCAGGGAGGGCTTTGAAGTTGGTGTAATCGTTGAGACATTGTGCTCTATGATTTTTCTTCGTCTTTGCTCCTCCTTCCAGTTGACTTGCCAATTCGTCCCATAGTTCTTTCGCAGTGGATCATGTATCAAGGGATTGAAAGATTTCATTGGGCAGGGCCATGATTATCAATCTTTTGGCTTTTCTGTCAGTTTCGACTCTTTCTTTATCATCTTCGTCCCAATTTCTTTCATCTTTTGGCATGTAATATGCTGGAATTTCAGCTGTGGTACTTGTTCCTGGAACTCTTGGAACTAGAGTTTGAGGGATGTAAGGACCCTCCTGTATGGATCG
>NC_037529.1:26079799-26088196 GCF_001531365.2 Cynara cardunculus var. scolymus
TTACAAAGAAAGTTATGAAGACTCAAAAATAAAATAATAACATTCAAGAATAGTTTTGAGCTTCAAAGGTTTTACTTTATAAAATAATGATATGAAAAACGTAAAAGAGACTTAGATTACAATAGGCCTAATCATCTATTTATACTAGTTGGCTAATACTAAGATAACTATAWATTGCTACTTTCTAGCAAATAGTCTAGCTAATAGATAAAGTTTATCTTTTACATGGATAAGTATTATTAACAAGATAAACTATAATTTCAGCTGTTGATTTGTCATCTTCAGCTGTCATTATCAATGTGATGAATTCATCCTTATCTTCAAATCTTCATTGCACGCTTGGATGAATACTTAGAAAATCTTCTAAGTGTTTGTCTGTCCAGAGCATCGATGAGAGCGCTTCTTTCCATCGCATCGTCCATCGATCCTCTGGTTGAACTTCGTCCATCGGTCCAATGTTCATCGATCCTCTGGTTGGTCTTTCCATCGATCCAATGGTCTAACTTCGTCCATCGGTCCAATGGTTGTTCTTTCCATCGATCCTCTGGTTAGTCTGTCCATCGATCCAATGGTCTAACTTCGTCCATCGGTCCAATGGTTGTTCTTTCCATCGATCCTCTGGTTAGTCTGACCATCGATCCAATGGTCGAATCCAGACTTGGTTCTTTCTGCCTTGATGTCTTCATTGGTCTTCTGGTTCTTCATCACTTGTTTGTTTTTCATTACTTTTTTACATTTTGCATTGTGGGGTTTAACATTTTCCGAGTCTAGGAAATTGTAAATAATGGAGAATATATGAATAACAATGAATCATGATCTATAATCATTATATTATGCATGAAACTTCATTATCATAACAATATTAGATTTTTGTATGCTTACATTTTGTTGATAATACTTCATCAATATTTTAATTTGCGAAAGAAATCACCCAATTTATTGAATTTCCATGTAGTAGGGGAATCACATGGATTTATTAAGTCCGTACAAACCTTAGGGCTATTTACACTCGTTTGAAAAACTTCAATCGATATCTTGCAATTATTTAATTTGAAGATAACATTGTTAACTATAGGATTTTCGGTATGTGGCCAAAAGAATATGAGTTTGGGATATGAAACTAACTTTAATGTTTTAATATCTTAATAGTATTTTTTGAGATTTTGGCACGAGACAAATAAATATTGGGTTTTGATATAAAGTCAAATTCAAACTTTTACATTTAAAGGTAACAGTACATGTCTGTTTGGAGAAAACGACCCCACAACCAAAAACTTGCGATTTGGTCTGATTTTGTCAACTAATAAGCCAAAACTCTTGCATATAAATGTAGAATACCGACTTAGGATCGTTTTGATTCGAGTAGCTCGTGAAATCATTGAGTTTTGACAGAGAAATCTGAGTTTGAAGTTCGGAATAAAAAATCTATGTTTTTTCACCGATTTCGGATAAGATTCTTAACCAAATCTCTTAATTTTATGTATATGACTTCATTTTTAAATACTCTTTCAAACCCCAATAACCTCATATCTTATATTTGGGTTTATATGGTCCGATTTTATGATTTTAAGTTGTAGAGTTTTAGTTTTAAAAACAAAACTTTAAATCAAATTTTGGAACTCATTTCTTGACGAAAAATTATGTACTTTATGTCAAAATGTTGGTAAAAATATTATCAATGTTTTGGTGCAAGAAGAATGAAAGAAAAGCGTCAAGAAACAAGCTATTTTCGAGCTCAAAATGGTAGGTAAAAAACGTGCAGCCCACGGCTGCTTGTTTTCGGGTCAAGAGGATGACCCGCGTAAGTTACGATCTGGTCGGGTTGGCCAAGAATCTGATCCGCATCTGTTTACCCATTAAATAAAAGAAATCGATGGTGCTGAAGGCAAGGCTTAAACCCAAGACCTCCATGTTGCTAATCTACGCCTTAACTAATAGGCTAACCAAGATGTTTATTTCTTTTCACTGATATTATTAATATGCATTAGATATTTAACTTTCAGAAATTAGCATTTAACCCCCTCGAGTTCCAAAAATGTAATTTTCTGAAACTTTCATCAAAATTTATTTGGATTTTGTAAATTACAAATTCTTACCTAGTTTCGATTATGTATCTTGTTTAATTACCAAAATGACCATATACATAGAAAATCGGTTTTTAGCAATACTTCATGTATTTGCTTTATAAAATTACTGAAATAACCCTATGTCTTGGAGATTGGCATATAAGCTTCATTTTTATATTATTATCTTTATAAAATTAAAATGACCTTATATTTAGAAATCGGTATTTTAGCAATACTTTACGTATTTGTTTTATAAAAAAAGCGAAATGACTCAATGTCTTAGAAATTGGTATCTAAGTGTTATTTTGAATATAATTCTTATGAAATTACTAAAATGACTCTACAATTTGGAAATCGATATTTTAGCGATACTTTACATATTTGAATTATAAATTATCGAAATGACCCTATCTCTTGGGAATTGATATCTAAGTTTTATTTTGATTATTATCCTTATGAAATTACCTAAATTACCTCACAATTAGGGAATCGGTACTATAGCAATACCTTGAGTATTTGCTGTATGAAATTATCAAAATGCCCTTATACTTTGGGATTAGACTTTTAAGCATTGTTCTATTATTCGACTCATGAAATGTACCGATAATATTCTAAATTAGAGAATCGGTTAAAGCTATATCTTTGGTATTCGACTTCTTAAGATAACGGAAATGCCCTAGACTTGAAAAATTGGTATTCTAAACATTATTTCGAGTATTTAATCATGTTGAACTTCAAAGTTATGGCATGACCATTATTTATATGTGTGTGACATATTTTCACCATTATTCACTTGGAAATTTTAAAAGAGAAGTTTTGACCATAAAACATTATATACATTGCAAACTATTTAGTTTAGCTAAATAAAATATTTATTGTTCAAGAAAATGTGAAGTGTATTGCACATTTTTATAAAATGTACGAGTGACAATTAATATTATAATTAAGTCACATTATCAATAATATTTCAAGAAAATATTTGAGCGAAATATGAGATATGATGGTATCGAGGATTAATCAATAAAAATTGTTAAGATTAGTCGTGCTAAGATTGTTGCAGAATAATGATCAATTTAGTTACGATTATCTAAGGTGTTTAGGAATGATATGAATTATCATGTAGGTTATGGTTTTCTAGAAAAACAACCTATCGAACGCTAACAATTCAAGGTGAGTACATTATGTGATTTTTATGGGATATATACATGATTATTACAAAGTATTTTATCCATGATATTTGCATGATGTGCTTATATRCATATGATGATAACTTGATTGTATTGATGTACATGATATTCAAGTATATGCATGATACAGAATATGATGTTGATGAGAAAGATTATGATGACTTGATATTATTAATATGATATTCAAGTATGTGTATAATGTGAAAGATGACGATTATGCATATGTGATTTATGTTGTCACTTGCATGAGCTGTATATTGCATGTCACAATGAGATTTGCATTAATGAGAGAGTATTGCAAATAAATGGTATGTAACTAGTATGATTCGGAAAGATTCGTCCACCATACGGGAGGGTTGGACATGAAAGGAGGTCTTGCAATTCCGAGGTCTTGGAGTCCTCGTCCATAGAATACACCACATACACAAAGAAAAGTGACGAGCCGAGGCATCACTTGTAAGATAATAACTAAAATACATTAAAACACTGTTTATATGTGCATGTGATCATGAAACCATATTGTATTCATTAAGCTTTTAGCTTATACTATACATGTATATATCTCAAGTGCCAATTATCATTAGACGAGTTGAATGAAGAAAGATAGACTATGATTTAAATCACGTTTGATTAGATATTTTAATTAGCATTGATTACGTTAAAATATTTTATGTTTCCGTAATTATGTAATGAATTATGTTAAACACATTATGTATGTTTGAAATTTTTAAGTTCGTGTTTTGTTTATGACATAAATTATTAGGAACGACGTCACGACACTTGAAAAAAAAATCGGGCACGTGACATTTTAACCTTTTCATTGTAGCTTTTGGCAAAAGACCAGAAGTTATGGGAGTTGGAAGTGTAACTTTTAGAAATTGATTCTAAGATTGCGAATTATAAGTAAGATGAACATTTAAATATAAACATAAATAAATAAATAATTAATTGATATTGTAAACTAATTGGATAAATATCTAAAATATGATTATTAAGATGAACATTTAAATTAACTATCTAAATATATAAAAATTGTAAACTAATAGAATAAACATTAATAATAACAATTCAAAACGATAAATACTATTATATACATAAACTCTATCATACCCGAAAGAAAATATAATATTTTGAATCAAATTTAAACTAATAGATAACAAATATCATTTATAAAACTACTAGTTGTTTATCCGTGCAATGCGGCGGAAACAATGAATGCAAATGATTTTGAAGCATGGTGGTTTTTTAAGTAACATTATGAAGATATGATTTGCAATTAGTCTAAATTAGTGTATATAACTTAATTCATTTTTAATAAATAAAAGTTATGGTTCCAATTACAACATCAATCAAAAATTGTATGATAGTGCAAATCGAATAAAATAAAGTATAATCTAATTACAACATCAATCCAATTCCAATATAATCTAATTATGTTAAAAGACACAATAGATTGGAGAGAATAAAAACTATAAATTTTCATTAATCATAAGCCGTTCAAATAAGAACAATCACATAGAAAGAATGATAAGCATAGAAGAAGATTTACCCACAACCCAACTCAAAACAAAACCATATTGCCTCTATAACATTCCATAACACGAGAGAATTCTCAACCTACATGTTAGGACTGAAAATCAATGTTAAATTGTATTCGTCTTGAAAGTTAATTTTGTCTATAATTGTATTAAAAGTCACCGTGTTTGACTTTTCATAGACAGTTTGACTTTGACTATTTGTATCATGTTTGACCCTATATAAAGGGTGAGTTCTTGTAATGTTTAGAAGGATTCTCAATTGTAATATCAGTTATGTAATAAGAGTTTGACCATATTTTGAGTGTTGACCTTTTCTCTCTATTCTCTCAAGTGTTCTTACAAGATTTATATAAATCTGCCATTGTTAAATTGGAGCTTTAATGAAGATTGATTAAAGTGGGACTATCAATTGGTAATAGAGAGGGGACTTCACTACAATACTCCAATCCTGAATAGGATCAGAAAGAATGGTCCTGGTTCTATTGACTGGTATCGTAGTCTGCTGTTTCTTGTGACACATGCCAAAACAAAAGGGTCCAAAAGGGTAAAGATTCATCGAGATTTTGCTGAAATTTTGGAGGAAGAATTGCGTAGGATGGGAGCTACAGTTGTATCAGCCTGATTAGTTCTTGTTGTATATGGACAACTTGTTGTGTTAGAAGACTTGTTTTCACATTTCCTGGGTTTGTGAATCTTTGACTAATTTGTGACGGATACAGCTTGACTTTCTATTCTTCTAGGCTTCCTCGTACAAGGAATCAGCCGGTTGTGTTTTTAGTCAATACTTTTGAAAATCACCGACTTCTCTTGATTGTTTTACAGGTTTGACCGAATTATGGTTCTCACTTACATTTCTAACCAGGCTAAGCAGACAAAATTGACAGAATTACATTAACCGAGCTTATCATTCTTGTTAAAAACCCCTTGTGTCCGAAAGCATTGTTGCGAAGATTTCTATAGAACCAGTGCAAGGGAAGAAGGTTGAACATAATTTTCTTTAAGATTTGTCCAGATTTGAAACTTTGCAGATTGTAATTTCATCTAAATTAGCCCAGTCCTGTGTTGTATTTGTTGTTCTTTCGGACAAAGGCTTTCAAGATCGGATACCCTCTTGCCCATTTTTGTGTTGTATTTGTTGTGTTTTTTGTCTGTATTCAAAGTTCATCGTGCAAAAGACTTCACTGATTTAGTCGGATTAGAAGTCTTCATCCAGATTTGTTTCTTGGATACAGACCTGGCTTCTATATTTTTTGGTCATAGGTTAGAAGGATTTGATCTTGGACAATTGATTTGGGCTTGACTCATCTTGGGCTTAGATTTTTTTTGGTATAATTGTTTTGGTTTTGTTTTTTTTTTTTAGATTTTAATTTTGGATCACTTTTTATCTGTTTTGATTTGTGTTCAACTGTTTTGAGAATTTTTTGATCTGATTTGCGTCGCATAAACTGTTTTAATCAGTTTTTAACTGTCTTTGACTGTTTTAACAGTTTTTGACTGTTTTTACTAATTTTTGACAGTTTTTCGTCGATTTTCTGATTTCTCAACAGTTTTTGTGTTGTTCTTCTGATTTTTTTTAGCTTAATTGATTGATTTTGATTTCTGTTAATTGATTTCACTGCATTAGATCCTTTGATCAATTTTTTTTTGAAATGGCAAATTTTTTCGAGAAGGATTATAAAGCGCTTAAAGAAAAATACGATAAACTAAATTCTGAGCTTGACAAGAATATATCATGGACAATTCGTCTTACTGATTGTAATGAGAGAGAAAGAAGAGAAAAGAGTTTTGCAAGAAAAGCTGAATGATCTGATAAAGACTGTTTCTAATTCATAAGAGACAGTAAGATTGAAGAAACAGATTGAGGATTTAACAGCTAAACTGCATAAATCTAAATTGCAAATTGACTCTTTTGGGAGGAATAATAAAGAGACTGAGGACTTATCTGATAAAATTCATAAGACTGAATGTGATCTGTTTGAGTCAAAGAAATTATTGGAACTAGAGAAGAATAAAGTTTTAGAAGTTGAGAATGTTTTAAATGCTGAAAGAAAAGATATGGAGAAAGAGAAGAAGAGAGTGATTAAATTAGAGAAAAAGTTTGGTGCTGAAAGCATATCTTATGAAAATAAGATAAACTCTCTCGAGCTGAATGCTAAAATGCTGTTAAAGCAAATCTCGGATTTTGAGCAGCTGATTATCTTGGAATGAGCCAAGATAGATAAAGAGAAGAATGACATCAAAGAAGAATGTTTGAGCCAAACTCAGAAATTATCTGACAGCATTGCTCTAAAGCAGAAGGCTTTAGATAAAGAAAAGAAGCAATTTGCGCTTGAAAAGAGAAATACTACAAAGAAATATGCAGCTATTGCTAAAGAGCTTGCTGAAAAGAAAAAAATGGCTCGACATCGCTTCTGAGAATGAGAAGAGCAGCTCAGATGAAGAGAGAAGAGAGTTTGTCAATGAGAAGAAGAAATTTGAGAAGCTTAAGAAGGAGTTAGAAGGTAAACTCCTGGATACTACAAAGAAATTGTCTGATCTGAAGACAGAACTTGAAACTGAATTGAAGATGAGAACTGGACTAAAAAATAAGTATGATTTAGTTGCTGATGAACGAGACCAGCTTTTAAAGAAAGTCAAAAACTTTTCTTGTGCTCATAGCTCAACTGGTTCTCCTTCACAGTGTAAAACCAGCTTCTATGACTGTTCCAAATCGAACTGTTGTTCAAGCAGCCCTAAATCAACTGTTTCAAAGAACTATTCTCTTTCTTCTAATCAGTACTATCAAGGGTACGTCATTGGATCACCCAATTACTCTTCAAAAGTTTTTTTTTGCATTTGGGTCAATAAAACTGAATCTGTTTCATCTTGTATCCCTGTTGTTACTAATACTCTTCCTTGTTTTATGAGATCTACTACTGATTTGATTCATCTTAGCAAGAGAAGAATCATGTGCTCCACATGGAAAACAAAAGATTTTGTGAACAAGAATATGTACAACAAGTGTACTGTTGATAACAGATTTCAGACGAATTGGAAAGGTAATAACAGGTATGATAACAATAATCTGTATGAATCTTTATTTTGTATATAATCATCCTGTTAAAAGCACGAAAAAGAAAACATCTAACAAAAATAGATGGTTTGGCAGTTCTAACATCCCGTAACCTGATACTAACAAAGAAGGACCCAAATTCGTTTGAGTACCAAAATCTGTTTGATTTCATTTTGCAGGTGCATCATTACTGCGCTGATCAGATATTCGTACATATGATGCACAAATTCGGGGGAGGTTATATTTTGTCCAAACAAAGGCTTCTAAACAACACAGTTCAGGACCCGTGCTTTACCGAGTGTGGTTTCTAAACATCCAGTTTAGAACCCGTGCTTAAAATGTTTCCTTTATTTTTTTTTCTTTGAGCTTAACTGAAATATTACAATAATCTACTTTCTAGGGGGAGTCTCTAGGAAGTTTGTTGATCCTCTCTCTCAGTGATTTGATGATAATCCCTTTTTCCTTTCGATGTATTTATGTTTCTGTACTTTCGGTTCCAGCGATCATACACTGAGCTTGTTCAGTGATCGCTGAAGAACTCGCTTTGTAATTCA
>NC_037529.1:26088296-26103737 GCF_001531365.2 Cynara cardunculus var. scolymus
GGGCGGTTCCATAGTTTTCGGTCCAACAATTGGTATCAGAGCTAGGGCCGTACCAATGTGGGGGGGGGAATGTTGGGACTTCCGCCTCATCGTTCCCTCGAGCCGGTCAAATCCGCGATTCTTAAACCCAACGCTCCTGTAGCAATGCAGGAGCTCCCACATTGGTGAGGCTAAGGGGATTCGTCTTCCTTATAAGGAAGGGGGATCTTACTCCTACCAGTGATGCATTTTAAAGCCGTGAGGGGTTGTTGCCGAGAGGGGCAGCCCAAAGCGGACATTATCATGTGGGCGGTTCCCTAGTTCTCGATCCAACACAAAGGATTCAGATTGTTCGCGTGGATACCATGGAGGCATCAAACTTTGTTTGTAGTTGTGATTCAAATTCTCGCTAACTGTGTGGTATAATTTCGAAACACCCGATTTATTCCGGTTCGTATGGGTCCTTGGAGGGTTACAGTTTTATTTTCCGCTGTGCTTGAGATCCCGTAACCCACCAATAGGTAGGCGCTTGGCTTTAAGAAAATGTTTGTACTCCATTCGATTTTCTCGGGTTTCTTGATGAATCCCAAGAATTCTATCAGCACATACAGCTTTACGATGACGAATAAAGATGCCGAAGTAGATGTCCTCAAGATAAGGTTCTCTAATCTAAGCCCTGTCATACCCTGGAACGTTGGCCCGAATTGCAAATGGCACATAATTCTTGGAAAATATCTTTGTAGGGTCAAACGCCATCTTCGGAGTATCAGAAATGCCTTGAGACATTGTGGTGAACGGTTCAGCAGTAAATTGATGATCAGCCTGAAATGGAAAGATAGGATCACCTTCATTGATGTCGGTTTCAAAGTCAAAGTAAATATCAGCTGATTCATCAATGTTGTCAATATCTTCTCCAAAATCCTGATCTCCGCCCAGTTCTCTAGAAAATGCTTCGTTAAAACCAACATTGACAGACAAATCCAGTAACAACCTTGTTTCTACCGTGGAGTCCGCCGGCTTTTCAACCATTGGCTCGATCGTATGATTTGTCTCCACAGCTGTCACCTTCTCAGCTGATACCGATCTAGTAGTCCTTTCTCTTGTTCTTTCTGGAACAGGACTTTCTACATTAAGGGTTTCAGAATTAGGCTCCCCTACAACACCTTTAGCACAAACTGACGACTCAGCCAACCTTTGTCTTTTCCTCTCCCTCTCATGGTGATCCGGATCTTCCTGACCATCATGCCTTCGTTTCAAAGAGGCGGCTTGAGCTCGAAAAGTGTCTTCCAAGGTTGATACCCTTTCGGTTAAGGCATCAATGGAACTCTGCATTAAGGAAAGTGCTTGAGTATTGGATACAATTAACTTGCTAACCTTAGAAAAACTAGCCGCAACAACATCTTGGAAAGCCAAAAACTCTTAGGCCTGAACGGTTGGGTTTTCATCTACTAGCTGCCTTAGGAGCCCAACCAAATCTGCATCTGCCGCGTCTGGGTTCTGAGAAGAAATTAGCTTTGCGTACAAAAGTGACTTGAGCTCATCCACCGATTGTTCTTGAGCCCTTAGAGGTTCAGAAACAGGCGGTGGTGACGGCACAGATGGTTGATCTACAACTGCTGGCTCTTTACCCTTCAACATCCTCTTCAAGTTCATGATTTATTCCGTCATAGATTCCTGGACAACCTTTAGAGTGCCATCCAAATATTCCCGTCACACGAAGTCGGGTAAGATAACACCTGGATCACTTAGATTACCAGTTGTAATAACAGTTAAGAAAACTGTTGTGCCTACGTTCAGTGTTGGCAAAATGGTAGCACTGGTAGGACTTCCGACCTATCCTTGTGGTAAGTCAACAGACTCCACTTCGGTCGTTCCAACAAGTTTACTAAGATCAGTGGTTTGAGCAACAGATGCTCTCGACTCATGTGTACCTATATGTATCGGCACTAGACTTGATGTGCACTGAATCGATCTCGTAGGCTGGGGCAAAGGCCTACTATTTTCAATATCTACATTCTCCGAGTGAGAAGCAAATAGATTATGTGCTAAGTCCCTGTGAGAAGATGAAACAGTTACTTGTTGAGAAGCAACTAAGTGGCTAGGGGGGTGTCCAGTTACATAGTTGGGCTAGCTATGTTTGTTTCCATATTAACATTCAACACCTGAATGTCAATAGCATATGTGGGTGCCCGATTAACTGTATCAGCTGGGATAGGAGCATGTTCCTCGTTTTGAGCTCCACACTCACTCTCACCATGTTTTTCTCCTTCCCCTTCACTCAACCTCTCAACATTTTTGACTTGTACTCCCTCATCTTCATGAACCAATATATCATCCAATAAACGATGCATGTGACAACAGTCAAATTCGAAATCCCATGTTAGCTTTTATTAAGATTATATTAGTGTTATTGAAGTTAATTTATAGATTAGGAGTTAGTTAGATTAGTTTAGTTGAAAAAATTTATGAATGTCCGGCAGTTGCTTATAAAGTCCGGTTCCGGTCCGAAATTATCTGAAACGTCCTATACAGTACCAAATGCTTTAAATTATACCCAATATATATAAAACAATAAGTTTTAGTGTTTTAAATATAAAACCTTTCTATTTAAATAAATTTAGTCATCTTGGACTTTTAAAGTGAAGAAAAATGTCAAAATTGAGAAATTGGGCTTTTTTGCATTATGGGTTTGGTTTTTATAAAAAAAAAAATATATGTGATGATTGGGTTGGGCCCTACCATGGCCGGCCATCCTCCCCCCATTCCCTCCCTAAACCTACATATAAATACCTTCATTTTCCCTTTAATCCTCATAATCTCTCATTCAAATTCCAAAACCCCCTCTTTTCTCTCCCTAGAAAACTCAAGAGTCATCTTCATCCTCTTCAACTACATTCAGCCGAATTTCTCATCTAACTTCATTATTTTGGCAAGATTTTGAAGATACAACATTTATCTTATCATCAAACAAGGTAATGCATATATCCTTTCATCTTTTCTTATATGTTTTGGGGAGAAAAACCCATTTTTTATGCATTCTTCATCCTCTATTTTATAAGTTTCGAAAATCTTGAGTTTCAAGGTGAGATTATACACCAAAAACATGTAAAAGTGTTTATTTGATGGTGGTAATCCATGACCCAAACGTTATAACTCAAAGAGATAGGAAAAAATCATGATTTTATGTGATTTATTTCATGAAAACTTCATATTTGGTGCTGACAGATTTTGTGTATGTGCACAAAATCGTCCATATCTTTAAAATTGCTTGTTCAAATGTTATGAGGTTTCTTTTAAAAGTTTATCTACTGAGTTGGGGTTGCAATTCATTTGGTCTCACTCAAAATCATTGAGTTTTGACCCYCCAAATGCTCAAAACGTTATATCTATGCATATGAGATTTTCCAGTAGGTAAACCCTACTTTGAATGATCATAACTTTCTGGATAATCATCCAAAATTATTGATTTTTCTTCTGGATGTTAGTTTAATGAGATACCTTTCAAATTCCACAGATTTCACTCGATATGGTGGTGATTTGAGGTTTCATTTACTTAAAATAAAATGAACATGCAATCTGTCCGATTTTGACAGATTTGTATATGTGTGTTCCATCGATCATATATCTCTCATAACTCAATGAAAAAGGATGATTCTTCTTTTGAGAGTTAACTTTATGGAATTTCTCCTACAATCAAGTGGAATCATATAAAATTATGGAGTTTTGATCTCCAAACACCTAAAACTCTATAGGTGTGTAAACTATAAGACCACCAGTAGGTAACTTCTAATTTGTATGATAGTATCGTTTTCCTTGTTTGTCCTTAATGTATGATTCTTCTTCTAAAACTTTCTTTTATGAGTTAGGATTCATTTGAATCCAGTCTCACTCAACAATACGATGTTTTGAGGCATGAACCGATTTTTATAARTTAGGTGTGCAATCTGTCAATTGATGGCAGATGTGTGCATGTGATCTTAAGGTGTCATATCTTCCTCTCAACTTATCCAAAATGAGTGATTCTTAGTTTAAAAGTTTTTTATAAGTGTTAGGTTACCAATACAACTTGAATCTTTGCAGAAAACCAAGTAGAACTCTTTTTATGAGTATTTTACTAACATGGTGCAATCTGCCATTTCAGTTGTGATAAGTTGCATTGCATGAATTATTTGAAGAATCATCTCTTACCCAATCTTCATGAAATTTGGTCACGATGGCTATAACTCAGTGCTACAAACCGTATAAAAATATGGGAATTTATCTCATTTTTAAGTCTCATTATTGGATCATTTTTGTAACTTAAGATTCTGTCCAGAATCTGAAATTCTGGATTTGGATAAATTTTGTAAAATTGATATTCTATGGGATTATAGCAACATTTCCGGTATAAATTAACTCATTAATGAGCATATGGACAATATGTATATTTGGACTATGGATAATATTTTGGAACAAAAGTGGACAAATATGGACTTAGGATTTAGTAAACTCCATAGATAGAGATGAATCAATAAGTAATGATTTCGGTTATTCCTATTGATAGGGAATCGTTGATTTAGCGTGGTATTCGGATCGTATTGCTTTTTCTTTGCGGAGCTGTATATCAAAGGTGAGTTTCACGGCCCCTTTTTACTAATTTTTTGTTTTGGGGTGAAAAGCATGATTGAAATCGTTTGATAGATTTATATCGTTATATGAATCTTGTTATGAGCTTTTAAATTGCACACACTATTGATATGTTGAGTAAWGTCCCTGTTTACACTACTATTAACTTTTTCGAGCCTATGATTCTTGTGGGTAGCGCTATTTGGTTGTCATACCCACCTTGTTGCCGTTGAGTAGGGCTGCACTTGGTCATTAAATTTGCTCTACCCATGTGACACGAAGCGGTCACCTCTGAGGTAGTCCGTTAGGAGTGCTACCCATGTGACACAAAGTGGTCACCGCTGAGGTAGTTCGGCATGAGTTCTACACATGTGGGGTTCGAGTCCCCACCACTGAAGTAGTTCGTAAGAATGTTCTACACATGTGGTTCGCTACCACCTCTGAGGTAGTTCGTGGGGCGTTTCTAGGTTTAGTAGTGGCTCAACAATATAAATCATGTGTATGACGTGTTTTTAAGTCATTGCTCATAAATTTTATAAATAAGATTTGCTGCATTTAAAATCATTTTATGCATATAAAATCTGTGAACTCACCAACTCTTGAAGTTGACACTTGTTTGACATGCTTTTTCAGGGTAAGAAAGATTTTCAGTGACACATATTTGAAGACGTGTCACATTTAGAAATTTCAATCTTATTTTATGTTTAGTGTTGCAAACTTGTATTTGGGATTGTAAACTTTAATTATTTTGTATTTATGTTTTAAATTGTATGGTTGTGTTCTTTATACACTATTGCTATGAGACTCTACCTGTCATACCCCGTGTTTCCGTTTTAGCAGGGTGTGACAATGCAGTTCATCGTAATCAATGCCAAACTCATCGATATCAAAAGATAAGCTTTGAAGAGGCGGACAAGTTTGTTAATCTAGATTAGCATTGAAGATGTCGTCAAGATTGTCTAAAATTGCTCCAACTTGAATATATCTAGAAACAACTGGATGAGCAGCATTATCGTCATCATCATTGTTATCATCATTATCATCACCATCATTGTCAGTCTAAGTTGCCTCATCATCTGATATATAATATCTTCTGAGCTTGAAGAAGAAGATGTGGAAGTACTTTCTGTTGAAGTGTTATGTAGATCAGAGTCTCCCCTCGACAGACAGCCCCTCTCATTTACATTTTTCCTCTGCTCGCAACCCTGTTCAGGTACCCCATGTGCATGAACTGTCTCATCTATGTCTAAACCCTCTCACTCAGTTGAGACATGGGTTGATCCCGGGGCAAGTCAACCGGTTCTAGTTGAACTATAGGATTATAGTTCTCCTATAGTCTATCACACAATGAGCACTCTAATCAGCAAAGGCAAATAACTCAGGTGGAATCGCCATAATAGATTCCAAAATTTTCAACTTCTGTGTGAGACCGAATATGTTGCATGACGAATGATGGCCCAACTTCACTTGATTCTCTGATCGAAATGTCAACATTTGCATTCATCATCGCCTTTGGAACAAATTTTCTGGCTTTAGACGGGAATCTTTTGGCGTTGACCAACTCAATCAGTTCATTCCAAATAATGAGCGCGTAATCGTAATGACGATTGAATACAATTCCGTGGAAGAACTTCAGGAATGGACTGCTACATGTATCAATTCCAGCAGTTTTTGACGTTAAGCATCGATTGAGTATGGAAAACATGTCATATTGAAGGAAGGAATTGTCTTTTAAACTGAGACGGATTTGTCAACTCTTGGGAGTATCCTAATCGTCTAATATATCTCCACAACTCTTCATCAGATATAAGCTGTTCGAATCCAAAAGAAGTTGGACCTGGTAAACGTAGAATCCTTCGGAGTCTTTTCAAAGTCAACAGACTTATGTATTCATCTACATTCTCTTCGAAATAGTAAATGTCGCCATATTTTGAAAGAGAAAGTGTATGCCAGAATTGTTGTAAGTACACCATCGAGACTTCTGCTGTTGCTGAGAGAGCATAAGCAATCGAATGTCCACGAAGGATTTCAGGAATTATTTTATACTCACAGGGCATGTCGAAGTTGAAGTGGTGGTTGTTTGGCTTTATATCTAGGTAGAGATATTGTTGTAATATGGATTCATCGTGAATAGGTGTGTTTAAAGGCTGGGTTGGGTTATTTATATTGTTGGATCTAAGTAAAGGAATGTGAGATTCCTCATCAGATCGTTGATTTTCTTCAGCCATTTTACCCGTAAAAAACACCAAATTTACGATCTGTAATGAATAAAATTTATACAGTTTCAAAACTGTATATAAAAGCAACCACAGTTGATTTGAATTTTTTTTTTATCAAAAATCTAAAAATAATTCACCCAGTAAGTAAAAATTCTAAAAACAAAAAAAATTTAAAAAAATTCACACAAAAAAAATACCAAGACTAAAAAAACAACAAAATTAAAAAAAAAATTCTTAACTAAAAAAATAGCAAAACTAAAAACTAAAAATAACTAAAAAAAAATTAACTAAGAAAATTAAAACTAAAAAAATCTAATACTAAGAAAATAAATTAAAAAAATATCATCCGGATTAACAATCCGGAAGAGAAAAGAACTAAAAAAAATCCTAAGTTTAAACTTAATCGGACAAAAAAACCCACACCGGTTGAGGTTGAACGGAGTGAAGTCCGATCACCTTCTCCGGTGAGAAAACCGATCAAAAATCCTAAAACAATTAAACCTAAAACCTAAATCGATCAAACTAAATCGGAAAAAAACTCTTAATAAATCTAAATCTAGTAAAACCTAAAAATTAACAATTCATCATCGAAACAGTTAATGTTATTCACGAACATGAGCGATGAACTTTCTTTACCAGTTAAGATTCAGATTCAAATTCATGATTAAGATTTATTTTAATGGATTTAGATTTTAAGATCAAACATTAAGTCTAAACATATACGAAACAGGTCCAAATGAAATGGTGAACAACCTTATAACAAAGATGAAGTAGAGTCGAAATGAATCAAAGAAGAAAGTAAGATCTGAGCGATTTGTGCAAGCGATGAAGACGATAGATGAGTGACGAACACAATGAACAGTGACAAGCGATTTGAGTAAAAGTAAAAAGTGAAAAATGAAATTTGACGAGTATATATAGGATGAAAAACGACCCTTCAACTGCTAATCAGAACAAAGAGTTGTCCAGATTAAGATAACCGAATAAAATGGTTGTCCGGATTATTCTAGATCGGTCAAACACTTATTCTTTTAAACTCTAAATCTTTCAAAATTAGACATTTTACGATAACCTGTAAGAAAAAATTTAAACAGTTAGTACATACAGATATGTTTACTCCCCCTTAAAATATGAATCAGTAAAAGACGAACAAAATTCCACACCCCACCTCAATTATAGATTCCACTATCAAAATATTTTAAATCATATTGAAAAATTTGAAATATTGATTTGTATAAAAAAATACAGATATTTTGAAAAGATGTATTTGACTTAAATACAGTTCAATAAATTGAACTATTTTTAAGAAGAAAAATTCAAATTTTCAAATTTAACATGCCTAACTTAGATACTAGAAAGCTGCAGCGTTTTTCATCTAAAGCTTTCGTAAATAAGTCGGCTAGTTGAAATTCTGAATTTACCAAATACAATTCAATAGTTTCTTTTTCAACATGATCTTTAATAAAGTGATACCGGATATCTATATATTTGGTCTTAGTGTGTTGAACAGGACTACAAGATATTTCTATTGTACTATTCGAATCACAATAAATGGGAATTTTATTAAAATGGAAACCGTAATCTCTGAATCCATAGTACTTGAGAACAACAGCTAGCAGCAGCTACGTATTCTGCTTCAGCGGTAGAGATGGATACACAGTTTTGTTTCTTGGAAGCGCAACTTACAAGTTTATCTCCCAGAAATTGTAGATGACCCAAGGTACTCTTCCTGTCCAACATACATCCTGCGTAATCTGCATCTGAGTATGCTGTTAGTTGAAACCTAGTACCCTTAGGATACCAGAGTCCAAGACTGGCAGTCCCTTTCAGATAACGAAAAATGCTTTTAACAACACTTAAATAGGACTCCTTTGGATTAGCTTAATATATGGCACAAAGATGTGTTGAAAACATAATATCCGATCTACAAGACGTTAAATACATTAAAGAACCAATCATGCCTCTATATGTTTTCTGATCTACAACTTTTCCAGATGGATCAACAATGTAGTTTGTACCATGAGCCATAGGTGTTTTGCTAGATAAACAATTTTCCAAATTAAATTTCTTCAAGATATCAAAAATATACTTTGTTTGACAGATAAAAATTCCTGAAGATAATTGTTTGACTTGAAGACCTAAAAAGAAGTTCATCTCACCCATCATACTCATCTTAAAACGAGTAACCCTTAAGGCAGAAAAGTTGTTGCAGTATTTTGGTTTCGTAGATCCAAATATTATATCATCTACTAGGCTCTCAGTGCTTGTTTAAGACCGTATAAAGCTCTGTCAAGGATATATACATGATCCGGCTTTGACTGATCCACAAAACCTTTCGGTTGAGCAACATAAACTTCTTCCTTGAGAAGATCATAAAGTAATGTCGTCTTGACGTCCATCTAGTACACCGTAAAATTCTTGTGTCCGGCGTACGCCAAGAACATCCTTATAGCTTCGATCCGTGCTATCGAGGCAAAGGTTTTATCGTAGTCAACACCTTCTTGCTGATTGTATCCTTTTGCGACAAGCCGGGCCTTATTTCTAACAACAACTCCGTCTTTATCTTTTTTATTCTTGAAAACCCAGTTTGTACCGATAACCATTTTATTGTTGGGACGTGGAACCAATCTCCAGACCTTTAATGTTTCAAACTAATTCAGCTCCTCTTGCATTGCAATTATCTAGTCCAGATCTGCTAAGACTTCAGACACCTTAGTTGGTTCAATATTGCTTAGGACAGTGGAGTAAAGACACTCATTAGCAGAAGTAGACCGAGTACGAGTAGATGCAGTTGGATCACCAATAATTTGATGTATTGGATGATCTCTGGTCCACTTTTTGCTATGAGGTAGGGGAATATATGAACTTTGATCAGAATTTTGATCAGTATAAGCATTGGGGGAATTATTTGTAACAGGTGAAGGTTCATTGTTTGGAACTGAAATAGGTTGAATATCTGACCGAGGTAAGGTATTTTCATCTTGAACGATTGACACCTCTGGCAAATTAGTATTTGAGCCCTCTTCACACTGAACTGGACAATCAGTAGTTTCTATCTGTATTTCTTCATCAACATCTTCTGATTCTTCTTCAGTTTCAATTACTGGTACATCAACAGATAGACCAGATAACTGTTGTTCATATTGAACATTCCTGGACAAATCATTGGACTTATTAGGTTTATTATCAAAATATATATATTTTTTTAAGGGTGTCCGGGCCAAAGCCCGACTAATCCCCGACAAATTTGGAGGCTAAACATGGCCCCACTTAAATGTCGCCAACACTCCTCTCCCAGGGCTCGAACTCGGGTTCATGACTATGCCATGCCCAAGCCTTTACCACTAAGCTGGAAGGTCTATGACTTATTATCAAAATATTCATCGTAAAAATTCTCAAAAAAATAATCTAAATCAGAAAGATTAGAATTTGAAGATTCATTGTTATATGTGTTCCGCGAAGTGTTAATTATCAGACCGGGTCATGAACCATTTTGTTCAGAAGCCACATCAATCACTTCATCGAAACAAACGTTGACGCTCTCATTGATGATTTTCGTCCATTTGTTGTAGACCCTGTATGCAGCATACGTTTTTGAGTAACCTATGAATACAGCTTCATCAGCCTTCGCAACAAACTTACCTCTGTCCTCTCTGTCATTTAAAATGAAACACCTGCAACCAAATACTTGAAAGAATTTGATATTAGGTATGCTTTTATTTATGAGCTCGTATAGAGTTTTACCAAACCTTTTATGAGCTAGAGATTGGTTCTGGGTAAACTAAGTAGTAGCCATAGCTTCAGCCCAAAGAAATAATGGAAGCTTTGAACAAATCAAGAGTGTACGCGCCGCTTCCACCAAAGTTCTATTTTTCCATTCAACGACACCATTTTGTTGCGGTGTTCGGGTTGCTGAGAAAGTATGTGTGATACAAGGGATTCTAAGAATGAGCCGAGAATCCTGTTCTTGAATTCAGTTCCATTATCAGTTCTGATTTTTTGAACTGTCAGTTGTAAATTGATTTGAACAACCTTCAAGAATAAGATAATAGTCTCTGCTGCTTCATCTTTTGACCTCAGAAAGTGAATAGTCATCGACAATGACTAGCACATACTTCTTTCCATTTATACTTTGTACTCTCATAGGACCACAAAGATCCATATGAAGTAAATGAAGATGACGTTCGATATTGAACTCTGTTTTTGACTTGTGTGAAGCTTTCTTCAGTTTACTCAATTCACATGCATTGCAAACATGTCCTTTATGAAACTTTAAGTCTAGAATTCCTTTAACCAAGTTGTCAAAAACCAACTTGTTCAAATTCTTGAAGTTGAGATGTGAAAGACTATTGGTCCATTAGGGTCTACAAGAAGAGTAAAACAGTTTGTAGAAGAGGGGGATGAATACAAACACAATATTTTCAAATTTAAAATATATATTGATAAAGAAGATCAATAAAGATTTTACAAGATTGTTTACGAAAAGATAAGGTGATAAAAACCTATCTAAACAATCTATAGTTACACACTAAATCTTAGCAAATACAAGAAAAGAAATGTTGTAGAGAAGATCCTTTACTTAAGCTAGAAAATTCTTGAAGTAAGAATTAGGGTTAGAGAGTGAGTTGCGTGCACTCTGCATGGAGAATAAACACTTTTATTTATACCCAGTGCATTAAATGTTCATTTAATGCAATATGGTAGGGTTAGAGTGCGTGTCAAACCTTAAGAGGAAGGCTTGTCCTTTGCAAAAGTGAATATTAAAAAAGCACTATTCAAGAGCAGACATCCTTACCTAAATTTCATAGACAATAGAGTCGACTAGTCGGCTCCGTACCATACCAACTTTTATAAGGGTATGGGTTTTGTCCTTTGTGTGCATAAGGACAAGACAACAACAATCGTGCTAAGCAAGTTTCCTTTTATCGCTGAATGCTGGAATGAACTGAAGGTCTCTTCATCATTCCTGAAGCTTGAGCAGTCTTCACACATATGTAGACAGACTTGTAATCACTGAATACCGCTTCAGATCACGTACTCGCCGGTCTCTAATCTTCACTTTCAATCTTCGACGTTTGCTGAAGGTTCTTTGGTGTGAGTGTTGTCTTCTTGAAGTATTGTTGTCTCTGATAGATTTACAATACAAGTTCTTCAGTGATCACTAAACATGCTCAGTGAAGATCACTGGAACTGAAAAGACAGAAACATAAATACATTGTATTAGAGAAAAGGGATTATCATCAAATCACTGAGAGAGAGGATCAACAAAGACGTTGATGCCACAACAAATTTTGCTTCAAGGATGCCTTGGACATCAAGTAGACTCCAGTATCCACTTGTGTGTTGGATAGGTCGATTTTGTAGAGGTTTGATCTTCTGACTCCAACTAGTAGCTCCTTACCATCAGTAGTACGGATGTTGCACTGGTTAGCTTTAAAACAAACTTCTAAATTTTTATCACAAAATTGACCTATACTGAAAAGATTATGTCCAAGTCCTTCGACATACGACACTTTCTTAATCATTAATTTCCCAAAACTTACGTCACCGTATCCAAGGATAGGTGCGTATTGGTCATTACCAAACCTTACCGTTCCTCAAAAAGATTCAACAAAATTATTTAATAGCTCTTTTATACCAGTCATGTGCTTAGAACATCCTGAGTCTAAGAACCACACATGCCGGTTTACCTACACAGAGCATCAATTGGGTTTATGTACCCATTTTAGAATGAGTCCTTTCAGATTAGAATTTTTTGGTGGTACACTGTAAGTACCAAACCAACGCTCTTTGAATTTAATTTTCTTTGATAAAGCAGATAGAGTAGAATGCATAATATGATAAGGTTTAAAAGAAGTAAAAGACATAAACATCTCATCCAATCTACAAGGAAAACAATTGTTTTTGCTATTCTTAATATCAAACAATTCATTTACTGAATATCTGTTTACAATTTTATTCAATGCAGAATTATTTAACAGAGAATCAACAAAACTTTTCTTCTTTTGTTGATTTGATGATTTATTTGCAACTTTCACTTTCCAGACCTTCTTAAACTTTAATGCATTATCTGAAATAGAAGAAATAAAATCATTAGATTTATATGATCGATGAATCTTTTGTGTAATTTTCTTTTCAATAAGCTTCTTCTGTTTCCTCGAATTCTTTTTAGTTTTATTCTTTTTATAATACCAATTTTCAGAAATAGGTTTTTTATTGAAAGTCTTCTTAAAATCTGAAGCTATTTCAGAATCCTCCGTCATTTCATTTTTAACTATAAAATCCTCATGACTGGGAAGTTTCTTCGAGAAATCAAACTGAGAAATCTTTTCGTCCAAACAAGTATCTGAATTCAAGATGTCGGAAAAATTTATTTCTTCATTTAAGACTTTTAAGTCTTCTGATTCAGAAGTATCACTTAAAGATTTTGAACATGAAAAATATTCAGACTCAACTTGTTCCTTTTTGACTTTAGAATTTCCTAAATTTTTAATTTTATTTAGAAATTTTTGTTTTTGTTTATTAAACAAAACTGTTTCTTCATTTAAAATTTTCTCTAACTGAACCACTTGTTTTTCCAAAATTAAAGTTGGTGTATGTTGGATCTAAATTCAACTTTGGTATTGATCTAATACTCTAAATAAGCTCTAAAACAATTGAAGTGCAGCGGAAATATTAATAAGAGCAAAACAGAGTGAGTAAGTGATTAGAATTTCTAAACACACCAAGAACACACAGTCTCAACGAAGAAGATGAATGCAAGAAAATTGCTCCAAAGGTTTTCAATCAATTCAATTGAAAGTTTTGACAATTACAATACTGGAAGCGCACAATTTACAAAGGCCCTATCCGCTATTATACTAGTTCCTAACGACCTTAGAGACTAGATCTTGACACGTGTCTTCATCTGAGTCGTCCAAAGAAAGTTGATTAAGCCCTAGTCACGTGAGAAGCACATGCGGCTAACTACCTTCGGAAACTGTTAGAACAGAAACTTTACAGAAGACGAAAACCGCAGACCCTCTGTGAGCCATCTCAGAGGTTCTGCTGTAAATGACTTGCGTGTTCTTTTGACAGAGGACTCTTTTCCAGAACCTCTGTGAGACACATCAGAGGTTCTGCCACTCTTCACTTGCTCGATCATACGGCTTCTGTCGCTAGTCCTCTGTTGTCTTTTGTGGAGTTAACCTTCTGTCAAGTCTTACAAWATACTTTTTCTATACTTTTACAAGATAGGAATAATGGAGCTAACAATCTCCCCCTAAGTATTGAAAAAGTAATTGTGGACAATTGGGTGCAATATTTGACTTAAGAAAAAATACAAGAGGAGATTAATCTCATCCTCTGCAAAAATTTACATTACTGAAAGAAGTAAAAATTGTGCAGGCCTACACTATTACAAAAGTTTATTCAACAGCAGAGTCTGGATAATCGTCTACAGCATATTACAAATCAGTCTTGACAGTCTTGTAGACCTTGAAGATCCATTCCCTGAATGAGACTTGTATTTTGATGGTTTCTAGAAGGTCCGTTACTTCATCCGCCCTTATTCGCCCTTTCTGCACCTCTACCACCACTGAGTTGAACACCCATTTGAGGGACTCTGTTGAATACTTATGCGCCTCTTTCGGATCGAAGAGTCTTAGTATCTCATCTTTGTCCAAGAAAACAAACCCAAAGATGGGATTGTGGATAATAGTGTTGGGATGGAACCTATGCAGCCAAATGGGTCTGTTCTTTGGAGGAGTAATCTTCAGCTCTGGCTGGGCCAACCTCATAGCAATATCGAAGTCTTTCTGGCTGTAGAATTTAACTTGGGCACGCATCACCTCTATCAGCCTTCTGAGAGAAATCGAGTAGCTTGACCTCCTCTCTATGTATTTGTTCAGGATCTTGTGCAAGAAGATTAGATCAAATACGCATAGATTATGGAGTTCAGCATCTGTAAAAGTGTAGAGATTGACATCATCTCTCTTCACCGTATATTGAGTGTACAGCACAGTCTTCTTAAGCATGGTGTGCAGAGAGATGGTTTCTAGTGAGCGAATAACGTACTCTGAGACAACCTGCACTGGTGGCTTGGTGAGTTTAGAGAAGTGAAACTTTGCTTCGGCAGAGGGCATGCCAGTTAGCTCTGGATTGTATAGGGCTCTGTGTCTGTGGATGAGTAACGCCACCGCAGTTCTCGTCAACAGTAGTTACAGGCTCTGTACGCATCCTCTGTGTAGGAATCTTGTTCATCAAATCAATAATTTCAAAGACCCTCCCCACTGTGACAGACTCTGGCGTTATGGTGTCTTCTTCAAGTATTGGCCTCTGGGTAGACCTCTCTGGTAGGATTGGCTTGACTATTCCTAACAGAGCGTCGAACGTACCCGTGGATGTCTTTTCAGGTATTGTGGCTAGTTTGGAAGAGCCTTCTCCAACTTTGGGGATGGGAGCTCTGCCTTGCTTCATCCGAGCCTCTACCAAAGAAGCCTTGAGCGTTTGAACCAGATCAGGGTCGTCATATTCATCTTCATTAAGCTCCTCCAGTGTCTCAGAGCTAGACCCTTTCTTTGGCGACGCCTCTACCACTTTACCCTTGCCTTTCCCCGTAGGCTCTGGAGATTTTTCTTTGGAGAATAGGGCTGCAGCC
>NC_037529.1:26103912-26106687 GCF_001531365.2 Cynara cardunculus var. scolymus
CAAGCGCCTGAGTACTCTGGAGGCCGCCTTCTCCATCTTCTCTATTACCATTTCAGCATTCAGAGTGGTGGTGTTGATATCAATATCTGTGGCCCATTTCATGGTAGAGACGCATCGATAGATTTCCTTTTGGAATGAGTGACCTTCTGTGACGAGTTGCTTCATGCAGTCTCTGATGGATTCGTTAGTAGCTCGGGCTTCTTTGAGAAGATGGTCGTGGTGTTTCCGCACGGTCTCTCCGAGGGCCTCAACCATTGTATCTAGCGCTCTGCGAGTGGCTAGATGGTTAATGTTAGCCCTGGAGGATGAGGAGTCGACGCCAAAACTGATCGCTGAGGAGAACATCTCTTTGATTTCATCCTTGAAGGCGGAGTAGTTCGTGTAGCCGGTGGAAACCATGTCTGCAGTGTATTGGGCGGCGACCTCTGTTAGTTCTGTCTTGAGTTTGATGATGGAAGAAGGATTGAGAGACAGCGCGCCGAAGGCTTCTGTGAGATCAGCCTTGTTGAGGACAGAGTTCTGAAGGGCTGATAAGGCCGCCTTGAGTTCAGAAGTTGTAGAAGTCAACTCCTTCAGAGCCTCTGTGAGAGGTGTAAGTGCCTCTATCGCCGGAGAGGAGGAGGACGAGCTTTTCAACTCATCCGACCTCTTGAGTACCTCTGTGGCGAAGGTTTGAAACTCCTCCTTCGTCACATAGGCACTCGGGGAACCTAGATCACCAATACATGGTGACCTAGTAGCCTTGGAGTGTAAGGCACCCTCAGTGACCGATTTGGCGTTGTCATCTCGTGGACTTCCACCAAATCCTCRGACATCCCCAATTGGAGAGCCTACCGGTGTTCTGTCGATTTCATGCCTAATAGGTTCAGAGCCTAACTTGGCAGAGGGATCAAGTGGAGACTTTGGGCATTCTAGACCCGCAGCCTCGGTGATTCTCTCGCATGCCTCTGAAGCATGACTGGGTGGTTCACTCACGTGTGGAGGGGCAACGGATGCCACTCTTGGTAGTGTCGAGCCCTTGGGCTAACGGACTCTTATGATAAAACTACCATCCTTTTGAGAGAATGATGGAGTAGAATAGGGTTCCCAGTTTGTGCATTCAACAGAGGACGAAAGAATATCCTCTGCGAGGTTGGTTGGTTCAGGGTTCAGCGTGTGCACACTTTCTTCAATAGGGGTTCCCTCTAGAACAGGGTCCCTAGCCATGTGGGTTGCACTGGGAGGGAATCTTGGATGTGTGCCTTCGGCATCTTTTTCACCCTCTTCTAACTCCACTTCTTCCTCTTCGTTGTCTAGTACGACTTATGTCCCCAAATCTACTACCTCTGTGGGTGCTGTAAAACGCTGTTGGAGATCGAAGATTATATCTTGGATTTACTCAGTGGGGGACTCTTCTCGAACATCCTTGCCCAACCTTCTGCGCTTAGGTACAGCCTCTGCCGGGCCTTCTTGAATCTTGGCCTCTGTGACCTCAACCTCTGTGGGTTGGGCCTTCTTTGATTTCTTCWTTTTGGGTTTTGGCAGAGGACTGTTTGGACCCTCTTCTGCTACGGGTCTCTTTTTCCCTTTCTTTTTCTCAGAAGGATCGACATCCTTGTGAGTCTTCTTAGACTNGGACCCTCTTCTGCTACGGGTCTCTTTTTCCCTTTCTTTTTCTCAGAAGGATCGACATCCTTGTGAGTCTTCTTAGACTTCTTTGGCCTTCATGGGGGACTACTAACTACTCTCGGTCCTTCCTCACTCAGCTCCCTTGCCTCTGCAGGCTCCTCCAATCTTCCCTCAACTCTCATTTTGTGCACTATCTCACCTACGGGGATACCTATTAGTGGAGGGGTTTCAGGGACCGGCTCTGGCCTCCTGTATCTACTTCTATAAGCCTTCCTATCTCCTTTGCTAAGGTACTTGAGCATAGCTTTTGATAATGGCCTCGGGCTTCTGTAGCCTAGCTCATGCTCATCAAGGGCTTTTGTAAAGAGATCAGCCAATTGGAATTCAGATTTGACAAAGTATAGTTCGATATTACCTTCTTCTACATGATGTTTTAAGAAGTGGTACCTTATATCGATATGCTTTGTTTTTTAATGTTGCACAGGGTTGGCTGATATTGCAATTGCGCTCTTAGAATCATAGAGAATGGGGATCTTGCCAACAGAGTAGCCATAATCACGTAGCTGAGTCTGCATCCACAGAGCTTGTGAGCAACAACTTACAGGGGCTACATATTCAGCCTCTGCCGTGGAAGTTGATACACAATTCTGCTTCTTTGAAGACCAACTAACAAGCTTTCTTCCAAGAAATTGACAGCTTCCAGAGGTGCTCTTTCTGTCGATTTAACATCCACCATAGTCTGAATCGGTGTAAGCCATGAGATCAACGTTGGAGTGCAGAGGATACCAGAGTCCCAGAGTTGGTGTCTTCTTTAAATATCTTTGGATTCTCTTTACTGCACTGAGATGAGATTCTTTGGGGTTTGCCTGATACCTAGCACAAATACATGTTGAAAACATGATATCAGGCCTACTTGCAGTGAGATATAGCAGAGATCCAATCATACCTCTGTAGAGTTTGCACTCTACAGAAGGACCATTTATATCTTTATGAAGCTTCTGGCCAAGGGCCATTGGTGTCCTCATGGGAGAGGCATCATGCATCTTGTACTTCCTCAAAAGGTCATGCACATATTTAGATTGATTGATAAAGATTCCTTCAGAGGATTACTTGACTTGTAGACCTAAGAAGAAGGTGAGCTCTCCCATCATGCTCATTTCAAACTCA
>NC_037529.1:26107848-26109221 GCF_001531365.2 Cynara cardunculus var. scolymus
TCATACCATGCTCTGGGAGCCTGTTTGAGGCCATACAGAGCTTTGTCTAGGAAATAGACATGATTAGGATACTTCTCCTTTCAAACCCAGGGGGTTGCTTGACATAGACTTCTTCTTTGATTTTGCCATTCAAGAAGGCTGACTTCACATCCATTTGAAACACCTTAAACCCTTTGTGAGCAGCATATGCCAGAAAGATGCGAATTGCTTCTAGTCTAGCCACAGGGGAAAAGGTTTCCTCATAGTCGATGCCCTCCTCTTGGCAATACCCTTTGGCAACTAGTCTGGCCTTTTTCTCACCACCACACCTTGTTCATCCTTTTTTTTTTTGCGAAAAACCCACTTGGTGCCTATTGCAAGCTTTCCATTTGGCGGAGGTACAATAGTCCATACATAGTTTCTGTCAAACTGAATGAGCTCATCTTGCATAGCATCAACCCATAAGGGATCTGCCAGAGCCTCTACCACTGTTTTTTGTTCAATTTCACTTACAAAACAAGCAAATAAGCAAAAATTTGCAGTGGCTCGTGTCTTCACACGAGCAGAAGGTTCTCCAATAATTTTAGATTATGGATGGCTTTTGGTCCACTTAGTAACATGTGGTGGCTGAACAGTGGATATTGTTTCTTGAAGAGTTTGAGATTGAGATTGAGATGCAGAGTCTGGGACTTGTTCTTGATCTTGGATTGAAGAGAGGTCTKGAGGACTTTCTGTTTGGGTAGYTTCTGGTGTAGAAGCTTCTGTGGAAGGTGTTACAGAGGATGATGAAATGGGAGGGAGGTGCTTGCTCTGTAATAGTTGTTGTGGAAGGACTAGCTCTTGTAGCTTGATCTCGACTGACAGATTCTGCAGAGGTTCTGTCAAGTTCATTGTCATCTTCATACCACTCTACAAAGAGTTGTTCTAAATCTGGGGTGATTGTGGCATTTGGTGACTTGTCGGCCTGATTTTTCCACTCTTCAGAGAACTTATCTTTAATAACCTGAAAAGTATCATCAAATTTCAAATTAGTGCTTACAACCACAATTTGAGTCCTAGGAATATATGCTCTATATGCAGCAGTATCCCATGCATAGCCAATGAACATTGCATCATCTCCCTTGGGCTCAAATTTTCCTATAGACTCTCTATTATTTAGAACAAAGCATTTACACCCAAACACATGGAAGAACTTGATGTTTGGTCTTTTGTTGTGGAGAAGCTTGATAGGGTGTCTTCTCAAATTTCTTTACTACTAAGGACCTATTCTGTGTGTAGCAAGCAGCAGAGACATCTTCTGCCCAGAAGGAGAGTGGTAGCCCAGAAGCATTCAACCTAGTTCTGGCAGCTTCAACGAGTGTTCTGTTCTTCCTCTCTACTACTCCATTCTGTTG
>NC_037529.1:26112572-26157974 GCF_001531365.2 Cynara cardunculus var. scolymus
AGAACATAGAGTTGTTGTCCTCTGTAGTTCTCATCACTCCATATCTCTTGCAATTGCTGATTAAGGTATTGAACCTGGAGTATGTGTCTGACAGGGATTCACCCTTCTTAGCTTTGAAGCTATGATATTCATCAATACAAGTGGCTCGGTTGTTTTTGAGAGTCTTCTTCCCTCATTTTATTTGTTTCTCCAATTCTGCCCAAATGTCCATAGACAGATGGCAGTGATCAATACATTTGAAAATCTCATGAGGTATAGCCATGATTAACAGCCTTTTACATTTGCTTCCCAATTCAACCAATACCTTATCTTCATCGCTCCAGTTTGCAATTGGTTTTGGCTCATAGTGCTCAGGAACTTCGGGGGTTGTACCAGTTATTGGAACTCGTGGAATCAAATTCATTGGCACGTATGGTGGATTGTAGAGAAATTCACAAATTTTGGGGTGAATTCCCTTCAGGAAGTTGATCATGCGCACTTTCCATTGTGGGTATTCCTCTTGGATAAGCGTGGGAGGCTCGGATTGAGATCCAATGCTCATGAACAAGGTATTAACCATGTTTGCCATTGAAATTTGAAGAAAAAATAAGAACAAGATGAAACTGATTCAATAGTGAGTGAAACAGGATAAACTGAAGAAATTGGTGTTCTAGGAATCACAGATTAATACCAAAAGCAGAATTAATTGAATTAGAATTCAGAACTTGCTCTGATACCAATTGTTGGATCTAAATTCAACTTTGGTATTGATCTAATACACTAAATAAGCTCTAAAACAATTGAAGTGCAACAGAAAAATTAATAAGAGCAAAACAGAGTGAGTAAGTGATCAGAATTTCTAAACACACCAAAAACACACAGTCTCAACGAAGAAGATGAATGCAAGAAAATTGCTCCAAAGGTTTTCAATCAATTCAATTGAAAATTTTGACAATTACAATACTGGAAGCGCACAGTTTACAAAGGCCCTATCCGCTATTTATACTAGTTCCTAACGACCTTAGAGACTAGATCTTGACATGTGTCTTCATCTAAGTCGTCCAAAGAATGTCGATTAAGCCCTGGTCACGTGAGAAGCACATGCTGCTAACTACCTTCGAAAACTGTTAGAACAGAAACTTCACAGAAGACGAAAACCGCAGACCCTCTGTGAGCCATCTTAGAGGCTCTGCAGTAAATGATTGCGTGTTCTTTTGACAGAGGACTATTTTCCAGAACCTCTGTGAGACACATCAGAGGTTCTGCCACTCTTCACTTGCTCGATCATACGGCTTCTGTCGCTAGTCCTCTGTTTTCTTCTGTGGAGTTAACCTTCAGTCAAGTCTTACAAAATACTTTTTCTATACTTTTACAAGATAGGAATAATGGAGCTAACAGTGTATAAAATTTTGGTTCAGCAGGTTTAGATTCAAGCTCTACTTGTGAATAACTATGGAAATAATCAGTTGAAAGTGCAGAGTCTTGTGTTTTGTAGCTTTTATTTAAATTTGAATAGTCAAATGGAACTTGCATTTTGTCCTTTCTTTTTCTGTTAAAATCTTCTTGTTCATCAACTTCGTCAGAAGATTTCATAAATTTTATTTGAAACTCGGGACCACAGTCAAGATATTCAAATTTATACAAGGTTAGGGTTTTATAAACGATTTGGATTTTCATACCCTAACCCTTCCCAAGGATTAAAAAATCTTGTTTCAGAAGGTTAGTTTAGAAAAATCGTTTGATCAGTTTGCCCTCTCTTATATAACTTTTCTTCTTTAGCTTTTAGAGTTCCATTTAAAACTTTGATTTGTAACTCAAGTTTACTGATTTTAACAATTAAATCTTCATTCACCAACTCTAAAGATTTATATTTTTTTCTTTGAATAAAATAATTCAGATTTTAAGATGTTGGATTTTTCATGAAAAGATTTTGATTCAGATAATAAAGATTGTACCCAATCAAAATTTCCAACATTTTCATCAAAAAGTTTGATGTATTTTTCTTTTTGCGTTTCTAAATCTTTTTGAAGATTATTTGCACGCTGTTTTTTCAGATTTTAATTGTTGCTGAAAACTTTGGAGTTTGAACATCATCTTTTGCATCTGATGTACGCATGAACTTTCTCATACCTCATCATTTGGCTCAGCACTCTCCTCTTCAAACTCATTAGAAGAGTCTATTTCAGTTCTAGCCATTAGACAAATGTGAGCCACAGCTTCTGACTTCTCATCCTCATTAGTAATGTTCAGCCAGTGGTCATCTTCAGCCATCAATACCTTTCTCGCATCTGTTTGTTTTGACAGGAGAAACTTATTCTTGTAATAGTCGGTATTTCTTGAAACTGACTTTCTGCAGTTAACCGCAAAATGTCCCAATTTGACACAGTTGTAGCATTTGGTGTTCTCTTCTGCCACACTTTTAACGAACTTCTTATCTTGAGGCTTCTTCTCATACTTCTTCTCATATCTCTTTTCATCATATTTCTTCTTTTCTCCAAATTTATCTTTAAACTCATATTTAGAGCCCGAATAGAATCTTTGATTGTTAGAATGCGGTTTCTTCTGGAACTTCTTCTGAAAGGCTTTAGTGAGCATTGCCATGGTCTGTTTGATTTCATTCAATTCTGAGTCAGAACCAGAAGTGTCATAGCTTTCACTTGATGACTCGCTTGTCTGAATAACCTCTTTAACCTGGTTGCCAGACTTAACCTTATTCTTCTTTTCCGAAACAAGGACCAAAGGCTTAGTAACTTCCTTTTCTTTTTTCTTCTTCATATCTCTGACCTCTAAGACATCTTCCTCATTTTGTTTCAAAGTTTCATAAACCTCATGTATGTCAATATCAGACAAAGACTTATTATATTTGATATTGTTTGCATAAGGTTTCCACTATGGTTGCAGATTACTGAGGAATTTAACATTTATTTCAATTACAGTCTTAGAAATACCATTCTTTGTAAGCTCATTCAACAATCTGGTCAGTCTATCATACACTTGATCAAGACACTCTCCATCGCTGGCTTTGAACTTTTAATAAGCTGTTATGTAGTTAGTAATTTTTAACTGAGTTCCAACTTTGGAGCCCATCATCATTTTCTCTATTTGTTTCTACATACTATGACCAGAATCTTTATAGCTATCAATACTGGTATAGATGTCATTTATAAGCGCTTGCATCATGTAAGATTTGCATAAAACATCTGCATGTGCTCTTGCAACTTCCGGTTCAGTGTATTTTTCTTTTTCTTTAATCACCCTTTGAGCAGGTCTGCCCTGTTCAGGAACAGCATAAGTTTCTCTCCAAAATACAGCTAGTCCTTCCATTAGTGATTCCATGATCAGCTCTCCGTCTTTCATTCGTTCAATGAAATTGAGAAATATGTCTCTCCACTAATTATAATCTCCTCTGAAAAGTATTGGCGGCTTGGTATCAGTACCAATTGTCATCACTTCTCTTGAACTCATTTTTATCTTATTAAAATGATATTGGATCTCTGCAGTTCAAATTTTGATTTGAATGATTAAAATTCAGTAATATCTCAAAAAATCGCACACAAGAAATTTACAACCATTCAACACTTAGAAAAATTTCAACACTTAGCCTTATCCAGATTAGAAGTTCGGACAAGTTTATCCAGATTAGGAGTCCGGACAACTAATTTTGTCAAAAACTAAACAACTCGCACAGGTTATCCGGATTAGAAGTCGGGACAAAACACTTAGCAAAATTTTCACACAAATCACAATACGATCAAATCACAAATAGTCAACAAGTCAACACATGCAATCCGATCAATTCAATAGACGATTTAAGAAAGTCAAACAATCAATTCGATCACTTAACCAAGTCGAACTTCACAAATCGCTTGTCAAAGTCAAAGTTCGCCCAAATATAGTCAAAGTCAAAATCCGTTCAGAGATTAAATTGCACAAATTCACAATACGATCAAAATTAAATTGATCACAAGTTCACAAGTTCAATCGGATAAAGACTAAATCTCATACAGTTTCAAGTTGTTTATTACTAAACCGCACACAGAGTTACACACATTAATTCTATATCGCACACAGCTATAAGCGGTTTATAAGAAAATTGTACAAGAATATAGCACAAATTCACTAAGTCACAAATCGCACAAAGAGCTATGCGGTTTATCGTAAATCGAGCAATGAGTTATACGATTTATCTTCAAATAAAAACACATTTTTATCAACTTTTCACCAAAAATTTGGATCAAAACTCGAAAAATTATGAACTTTTGAATGAACAGAAAGTTTTCGTAAAACTCAAAATTCTGTCAAAAATGCTTCAAAACTTGATTAATATGCAAAACTGTGTGAATCAAATATGTTCAGATTGTAATCACAAACTTAGTAATCCAAATTTTAACAATAAACACTGAATTATGATGTGATTAGAGAAGAAAATGATCAAATCGGCCAAGAATTTCATGAACACAAGCGATGAACAATCAAGAACACAACGATAAAACAGTAAAAAAAATTCCATATTTTGTGCGAAAATCCTCGAAAATCGTGTAATCCTTCAATCAAATTGTTGCTCCTATGCTCTGATACCAATTGTAATTCCCCAATTATCAATCAAATCAGATTTTCTTCAAAAAGTAGAATCAATAGTAGGGAGAGAATTTCACCAAAGCTTTGAATGTATTTCTTGAGAATGATTACAAAATGATTAGCAAGACTATCTACTAATTACACTACTAATCTCCCTATTTATACTAAGAAAGCAATAAATACTAACAAATACAAAATAGGAGAAACTGCTTGAATACAACATTACAGAACAACATTGAATCCAACATTCCATTAAAAAAATAATATATCTTTGAGATCCATAAAGAAACAGACAAAAGTCCATACTCTGTGTTATGAAAAAGAAGAACCAACCTGAGACAGAAGTTCTTAATTGAATAAAAAGTTGCTGTAAACTGAGGTTGTCCATTTTGATTTGAAAAAGGAACCAGAGTATAGTAGAGTGAAAGATTACATACCTTAGGAACTCATATAGATACTCATGATTGGAGTATGCATACAATCTATCGAATAAACTTGTCATGTTTAGAGGCAGAAGCTCTGTATAGTACATACAGAGGCTCTGTCCTATAATCATGAAGGTTTTTTTTTTTTGAGACAGAAGTTTTATATAGTACATATAGAGGCTCTATATGATGCATGATCTAATACTCCCCCTCGACTTTAGCTTCGCTTAACTTTCTCCCCCTTGAACTATGCTTGGATAAAAAATGATAAGAAATGCACAAGAATGGTGAACAAGGTATAGAGGCTCTATATGACAAGAGGATAGAGAGACATAAGTAAGAGGCTTTGCATGTATTATGCAGAGGCTCTGTCTCATGGACAAAAACTCAAATAAAATAGGAAACAGAAATATGCTCAAGAGGGATGCAGAGGCTCTGTATAGTACATACAGAGGCTCTGTCTTAGTTAATGAAGATTGAGCATACCCAACTTGCTAACTAAAAAATTGAATCTCTTTTCATCAAGAGCCTTAGTAAAAATGTCAGCAAGTTGATGATCTGTACTCACAAAAAAACATTTCAATCGTACATTTCTCTACATGGTCTTTGATGAAATGATAGCGTACATCGATGTGCTTTGTTTTGGAGTGCTGCAGGGGATTGGTTGTGATCGCAATTGCGCTCTTAGAGTCACACAGAATTGGAATCTTGCCAAACTCAATGCCATAGTCTTTTAGTTGAGTCTTCATCCAAATACTTAGGAACAACAGCTTGCTGCAGCTACATAATCTGCCTCAACGGTGGAGGTAGATACGCCGTTCTGCTTCTTAGATGTCCAGCTGATGAGCTTGTCACCAAGCAATTGACAACTCCCTAATGTACTCTTTCGATCAAGTTTGCATCCTACATGATCAGAATATGTATACGCGATAAGATCAAAGCCATAATACTTGGGATACTAGAGACCCAAAAATTGAGTCCCTTTTAGGCATCAATTTTTTTATAGCAGATATGTGAGATTCCTTAGGATTTGCGTGATATCTAACACAGAGACATGTAACAAACATAATATCTGGTCGACTAGCCATGAGATACAGCAGTGATCCAATCATTCCATGGTAAGTCTTGACATCCACCGATTTTCCAGATGGATTTGTGTCAAGCTTAGTTCCCGTTGCAATTGGTGTTCTCATGATTGAAGAGTTGTGGAGTTGGTATATCTTTAATATGTCAAAGACATATTTAGCTTGGCTAATAAAGACACCATTCTCTCTCAGTTTTACTTGCAAGCCGAGGAAGAATGTTAATTCTCTCATCATGCTCATTTCAAACTCGCTCTTCATCAAGGCAGAGAACTTATCACAGTGCCTTTGGTTCGTTGAACCAAAAATAATGTCRTCCACATAAATCTGGACTAGGAGCATCTCACCTTTATGTCTCTTAATAAACAAAATGGTATCGATTTTACCTTTTTCAAAACCATTTGATAAGAGAAAAGATGAACGACGTTCATACCAGGCTTCTGGAGCTTGTTTAAGTCCATACACAGCTTTGTTCAAGAAATAGACATACTCTGGATGTGTGGAGCTTTCAAACCCTAAAGGTTGTTGAACGTAGACCTCCTCCTTCAGCTTATCATTCAAAAAGGATGACTTTACATCCATTTGATAGACTCATAATCCTTTATGTGCAGAGAAGGCTAGAAATAAGCGTATAGCTTCTAGCCTTTTAACTAGCACAAAGGTCTCGTCATAGTCTATGCCTTCTTCTTGGCAGTAGCCTTTTGCTACAAGCGTGGATTTGTTCCTTACAACTATGCCATCATCATCCTTTTTATTCCTGAAAACCCATTTACAACCAATAGCAATTTTATCCCAAGGTAAGGGAACAAGAGTCCATACCTTGTTTCTTTCGAATTGTTGGAGCTCTTCCTGCATGGCATCAACCCAACTTGCGTCTTGTAGAGCTTCATGAACTTTCTTAGGTTCTACCATGCTTAGAAAGTTTACGAATAAACATTCATTTTCAGTGGCAGCTCTTGTATTCACACCACTTGAAGGTTCACCAATTATCTGGTGAAGAGGATGATCTTTTTTCCATCTTGTCGTTGGGATTGGAACAGAGGTTGGGGTCATTGGATCACGTTCCATAGATATGTTTGGCATTTGGCTCTTGGATGCTGAATAAGGTTCTGCTTACTCCCCCTCAGATGATGGTACAGAGGAACCAGGTTCAGAGACAGAGATGTTATACTCTGGCTCTGTAGGACTGGGCTCTGATCCAGAGCTGGAAGGCTTTGGCTGTGGATTTGCATGATCACCAGAGGAAGCAGAGGTGTGTGAAATACCAGTGATAGATGTACTTGCAGTTTGTGGTTCTTCACTAACACGTGCAGATTCATCTCTGGGTGCACATACAGAGATGTCCTCATCACCAAAGAAGTCTTCAAATAAGAGCCTGAGTTCCAATTCCCTTGACTTCATTTGAGAATTGGAAGTCATCTTGTTAAGTTCGAGTCCAGAGCTGAGGTACTCTAAAGTCATATGTTCTTTATCGTCAAACAAGACATTGATGCTTTTCATGACAATTTTGGTTCGTTGGTTGAAGACTCTGTAGGACTTGACTTGTGTAGAATAACCAAGAAACTTGCCTTCATCGGCCTTCTTATCAAACTTGCCAAGCTGATCATGGTCATTCAAGATGAAACATCTGCAACCAAAGATGTGTAAAAATTTAATGTTAGGCTTTCTTTGGTTAATTAGTTCATAAGGCGTCTTCATGTGCCTTTTTACCATCGTTGCTCTGTTTTTGAATGAAGCAAGCGGTTGAAATGGATTCTTCCCAAAAGTCAGTTGGAAGACCAGAATCTGCTAGCATTGTTCTTGTAGCCTCAACTAATGTGTGATTCTTTCTTTCTACAACACCATTTTGTTGTGGTGTTCTTGCAGCAGAGAAGTTATGAGATATGCCCTCCTTGTCCAAGTATGCATCGATTTTTGCATTCTTGAACTCAGTTCCATTGTCACTTCTCAGCTTTTGAATTTTGCTCTGTAGAAGAACTTTAATTTTCGTCTGCTAGCATTGTTCCATCTGACTTCTGCCTTATAAACTCAATCCAAGTATATCGTGAAAATTCATCAATAAGCACGAGGATATACTTCTAGCCAGACAGACTCTGCATAGAGATTGGACCACAGAGATCCACAAGAAGCATATGCAGAGGTCTAATGCAGGACACATCTGTCTTTGTTTTCTGGGATGCTCTTTTGAGCTTTCCCATTTCACAAGCAGGACATAGATAGTCCTTCTCGAACTTTATGGTTGGAAATCCGTCAGCCAGTTTATACTTCACAAGCTTCTCTATATTTTGAAAATTCAAATGAGACAACTTATGATGCCAGAGCCAGGCTTCTTCACACTTACGAGATACGAGCCAGAGAGTCTCTGAATTATCTCTTGGTGAGAAGTTCATAAGGTATATATTACCCTTACGTTTGGCTCTTAGAAACTCCTGATTCTGACATAATAGAACAAGCTTCCTTTTGGAACTTGACATTGTAGCCAGAATCACATAGTTGACTTATACACAAAATATTATGTTTAAGCCCAGAGACATAAGCAACCTTAGAAACAGAAACCTTGCCTTGGTGAAGATCTCCATATCCCTTGATTTTTCCTTGCATATTATCCCCAAAGATTACTTTTCCTCCAATTTTCTCTTTGTATGAGGAGAGTAACCTCTTGTCGCTAGTCATGTGTTTTGAGCATCCGGAGGCAAGATACCAAATGTCCACATGCGGCTTCTGCAAAATAAATTATAGGTATTTAGGTACCCATTTCATAATGGGTCCTCCATGATTAGGCTTAGGAGATTGGATTTTAGCTTGGGGGAGAGGATCTGTCTCAACACCTGAGTTACCAGACTTGAGATCTAGTTTGCCAGATTTGGCCTTAGGAGTTTTCTTCTCTTATGAGTCTTCTTGGAATTTACCCTTGATGACCCAGAGAGAATGCAGTTGCAACTGGAGAAATGCTGCTTTAACTTTTGCAGCAGAGAGAGACATTCACAAGTATAAACACATTTTTGATGACAAAGCGGTTTATTTGATTCATAAAACATTTTATTACAATCATTCCTAGAATTGTTAGTTCTAACAAACTTTCTATCTAGTTCAGATTGTTTGGACTTCTTTGAATGTGTCTTCTCTGTCCTCTCCTTATCCCTTTTTACTCCTTTGGCCTTCAGAGGCCTCTCTCAAATATAGGAATTAAAAATAGAGTCAGCAATGGATTTTCCTTTCTGTTCTGGAATGAACTTAATTGGCTTTTCAGATTTGGGTTTAAAGTCCTTTGATACAGAGGTAACAGGTTTAGCTTTCTTTGCCCTATATTCAAGCTTTGGAGAGAATTTAGCTCTTTCAGACATGTCTACGAAATCAGGACCTCTGAGAATCTTTTTTTTTGTCCCATTGTTGAAACAAATTTATTAGATTTACCATTTGGATGTTTCACAACTTCTGGTCTTGTTGCCACTATCTCTGTCTCAATTTGCTCTTTACTCGAGTCCACCTCTGACTCTAAGTCAGGGTCAAGAAAATCCTTGTGTGAATTTTGAGTTTCAGAGGTATCATTTAGAGTTTGAGATTTTCGCGTACATGAACTATAGCCTTCATCCATCTTTTGTGTTGAAAATTTTCCAAAAGTATCCGAGGAGTTACTCTCAGAAGTATCTGCATGACCTTTAGAAGGATATTCAAGGCCTTAAGCAAATCTTTCTCGAAGACTTGTCTCACCATTTCTTTGAAGTCATCTATTAACTTTGGATCCAGAGTTTTAACAAAGTTATCTATTGATGAACTCTTGATTTCATCTGGTTCAGGTTTAACCACATCACCATTCGTTTTAGGATGTTCAAGATTATTAGAGCCAAAACAGAAAATCCCCTATGTCTTCTGTATGCTATTTAGATCAACTTGTTGCATACTTTTTGAAGAATAAGAGATATTTTCGAACTTTAACTTTTAAATTCTGGCTCCATTCTCAAGTTTACATCTTTTGAAAGGTGAGTTTTTATGCATAGATGGAAAATCTGGTTTTTGCTCTGCCCCTAACCTAAACACAGACTCAATAGTGGATTTCTTCTTCCAGGTGAGGTCTAGGTCTGTATAACCTATCCCTACTCTATCCTATTGTGAATTAATCTTTTCATAGACCTGCTGAGCATCTCGATATTTTTTTTATCAAGAGCTCTTTTCTTTGTAAGCTCTGGTGTAAGAATTCCCTTTCCTTTTGAAAATAAAATTTCAAGGCTTCAGAATTTATCCTGTCACGCTCCTTTTGTAAAAGATCTTTTTCCTTCTTTTGCATAGCCGCTTTCAGTTCAGAGCACTCTGATTTAAGACTATTTTCAGTGGAACATTTTGTTTCTAAGAGTTTTTCTACAGTCAAGAACTCTGTCTCACGTTCAAAGAAAGATTTTTCTTTTTCCAAAGATTTCATTTTTAGATTTCTTGACAGAAAGTTTTTGTTGTAGTTTTATGAAATCGTGAGTTAAAGCAGAGATGCTTTCTTCTATATCAGAATGAGAATAACCAGAGGTAGAACATACCTGGGAGTCGTAGTCGGAGCCAGATCCAGACTATTCTGTATCATTCTCAACAGCCATTCCACAGAAGTGGGTTTGGTCTTCTTCTTCAAATGAGGATTCAGAGACCCAGTTTTCCTACTCAGCCATAAGACTCCTTTGGGATTGATTATATTTGTACTTATTTTTATAGTACAACTCATCTTTCACCAAAGGCCTTTGCACTCTTTGGAGTAGTGACCCATCTTCGCACATCTCAAGCATCTGACAGCTTGCTTTTTCTGTTCAGACTGCTCTTCCTTCTTCTTGTTTGGCATAGAGGGAGGGTTCCTTCCTTCAAAGCCTTTGCTTCTATTTTCATCACCTCGACTGCCTCTCTTGTCAAAGGCTTTCTTCTTGAATTTTCTTTGAAATTCCTTGGTGATCAAAGCCAATGAATGTGCAAAAGCACTATGTCATCATCTTCAGAGCTTGATGCTCTGTCTTCACCGTCGCTCTCCACGATAAGATCCTTCTTCCCCCTTCTCTTATCCTCCTTTGATCTTCTCTCTCTCTGTGGTTGACTGGATCCAGTCTCTTTTGAGTCAGAGACAAGAGTCCGAGGTCCACCAAGAGCGACCCTGGGCTTTTGCACCTTTTGTTCCTGCGCTTACAAGGTGCCATACACGTCATGAAGACTCCATTGCTCCAGGTCTTGGTTTGCTTGGAAAGACATGGTCAAGTTACCCCATTATGTATTCAATCTTTTCAAGAAGAGCATATCGTTCTTTTCTTGAGTTCTGATCACATCATATTTTCGGCATTTGTTGATCAGCGTGTTGAATCTATGATAAGTCTGTTCGAGAGACTCATCAGGAAGAGATTGAAAATTGTTGTACTCATTTAGGCATTGAGCACGACAGTTTTTCTTCATCTTAATTCCACCTTCCAGCTGGTTTGCCAATTGGTCCCATAGATCCTTGGCAGATTCACAGGCGCCCAGTGATTGAAAAATCTTATTGGGAAGGGTCATGATTAAAAGCCTCTTGGCTTTCTGGTCCACTTCCGCTCTCCTCTTGTCCTCATCATCCCAATCTCTATGAAGCTTGGGAACTCGTCTGGTAGGTACTTCGACCGTGTCACCAACAACAGGAATGTGGGGAATTAGGGTAGTAGGTACGAAAGGGCCATTCAAAATAGACTCGTAAAGTTCAAGGTCAAGACCTTCATAAAAAATTATCATACGAATTTTCCATTGGGGATATTCTTCCCTAATAAGAGTCGAAGGTTTCATAAGGGAACCGACGCTATGCATGGAGTTCCACGATTGATTAGACATTTTGTTCAAAGATTTTTTAGAAGAAATTTGATTTGAAAGTAAAAAGTCGAGTTTGACCAATTTCTAGAATACTAAAAGCAAATGTTTTTAAAAACATATCAAATATTTTAATGGAATTTTTTTAAATGAATAACCAGAAATTAAGAGAGGTATCCTGATGGATATCGATCGACTAATCAATGAATTTGATTAGTTGGCTCTGATACCAATTGTTGGAACCCAGTATCTCTTAATTATCAGAAAACACAGTTTGGAAGAATATGAATGGAATGAAAATAGTGTAACTGAAATGATCAAACGAAATATTCAACAAAGATAAGAACACAAAATGACTTTGAATACGTCGGATGCTTTTTATTAGATGAGAAGAAAATAATAACTCTCTCAATCTAATAGTATTCTCACAAGAATTGGTATAGTCTAAGTCAGTTCTATCAAATAATTGTAACTTGAGGAGGATGCCTCCTTATATACGCCTAAGTCAAACAGACTATGCTAGAAATGTGGCTTGAAACTCTGAGCACTGATTCCGCATCCTTATCGTTGACGACCCTTGAAAACTAGAGCGGACTAAGTCGAGCCGCCTTGATTCTGTTTGACGCTTGCGAGAATTTCTGAACTAAGCGCGCTTTCGATGGAGTTAAGAGACTAGAGGCTCTGCATGTATTATGCAGAAGCTCTGTGTCTGGAGTGTAGCTTTGTATCAAGCGCTTAAGATATTTGGCGCTTAGGGCTTGATCATCCACGAAATAGAACGCAGGCTCTGTATGTGAGATGCTTGGCTCTCTGAGTAAGAGCATTGTATCTTGATCTATTTTGCATGAGAGCTCTTAGTCTAGACAACTTCTAAAGACTAAGTCCTATGGACTAGAGTAAGAGGCTTCTTACTTACACTTTCACAAAATGGGGTCTAACAGAGAGAACCAAGATCAATCCTTCAGATGGTGTTAATGACCCCTCAGGTAATATTCCAACCTACCTCTCTATTTCTTCTAACCCTGAGCTATCTTATGCTCAACCATCTTCTTTTTTAGGTCCTCGCGATGAAGGAACACCAGCCATGGAAGAAGATTACAACATGGCTGATGACATGAAGCTGATTCTCTCGGTAGTAGAGATTGTCTTAATCAAAATAGACCAAGTCCATAAAGACATGCCTCTCAGGGATGATCTTTCCTCTGACCTCTCAGCTGTCAAAGCTAACTGTTGGTCCCTTGAGGGTCTACAAGATATGTATAACAGTTTGTAGAAGGGGGGGGGGATGAATACAAACACAATATTTTCAAATTTAAAATGTATATTGATAAGAGAATATCAATACAAGTTTTACAAGACTGTTTGCAGAAAGATAAGGTAAGAAAAACCTATCTATCTTTGGTTACACACAGAATCTTAACAAACAAGAAAAGATATGTTGTAGATGAAAGTTCTTTTACTGTATAGAGAGGAAACACTTCTATTTATACCCATTGCATTAAATGCCAATTTAACGCAATATGGTAGGGTTAGAGTGCATGTCAAGCCTTAAGGGGAGGGCTTGTCCTTTGCTATAGTGAATAGTACAAAAAGCCTATTCATGAGCAGACATCCTTACCTAAAGTTGGTGGGTAATAGATTCAACTAGTTGGCTCCGTACCGTACTAACATTTAGAAAGGGTATGGGTTTGTCCTTTGTGTGTATAAGGACAAGACAATAACAATCGTGCTTGGATAGTCATCCTTACCTAACCTGGAGGTTTCTTCAGCATTCGCTGAGGCTTGAGCAGTCTTCAAACATATGTAGACAGGCTGGTAATCACTGAGTACCGCTTCAGATCACGTACTCGCCAGTCTCTAATCTTCAGTTTCATTCTTCGACATTGGCTGAAGGTTCTTTGGTGTGAGTGTTGTCTTGAAGTATCGATGCCTCTGATTGATTTACAATACAAGTTCTTCTGCGATCACTGAATAGGTTCAGTGAAGATCGCTGGAACTGAAAAGACATAAACATAAATACATCGTATAAGTGAAAAGGGATTATTATCAAATCACTGAGAGAGAGGATCAACAATTTCCCCCTATTTGATGATAACAAGACAACATAAAGAAAGTCGTCTTATCAAATAACAGTAAGAAAAAGTTAAATATAAAGTACATGTCCCTTTTTACTATTTTGCGATCTTTTTCAGTGAGTCAGTCTTTGCTTGAGGATTTTCCTTAAGTCATATTTAAGAGAAAATTACGAGGATGGAAACTGAAACTGAAAGCTTATTCGCTGACTTATAGATTGTCAGTGAATGTAAAAAGTAACTCTGGAACTCATAGACTTGTGTCCCTATTACTTTTTTCATGGATCTTTTTCAGTGAAGTACAAGAAATACTCATATTATTATCATTGGAAATATTACAAGTACTTTAGAACATGTCTAATACTTACAGACTAGAAGAATAATCACTGAAAGTAGACATAGTAAATAGATTTACAAGGAAAAGTGAACAATATTACAAAGAGAAACTAATCTAGAACACTTAGATCTATACAGCTAGGTACATCTTCACCAAGATTCTTTCGACGTAGGCATTCCCTTCGTATCTTCAGGTCCACGACTTTCCCAGGCATGCTATCATCTATCCAGAGTAAGAGGTAAACCAAATGACCCATTGGACATAGATGTAGCTCTGACATTCTCTGAAATCTGACTTCACCTTCATARTCAAGGAATATAACTCCTAACTCAGGTTTGGAATGCACAGAGTTGGGTGTATAGGGACCCTTAGCTGGTAAGTCGAGATTCAGCATAGAAATGTCTATACTCTCATGTTCCTTTAGGATTTCATCGAAGGAGAACTGTGTTTCATGTTTGTTCCTTAGGAATGGTCCATCATTAGGATTAGAGAGCTTCTTCTTCTTCCCACCTTTCTTCAGAGAAGGCCTGTCAGGGACTGCGACATACTTGGACATCCGTTTGATGAGATCACTGATGATGTCTTCGATAATCGGCTTAGGTCTTGACTTGGATCGCTGAATGGCTTACCTGATCTCCAGCCACTTGCTGTATCCATAGCGGCTAAGGTAGGAAGGGTACTCGGTGATGGCATCAAGATTGTCCCTAGTGATGAGCATTGAGACCAGTGTTCCACCATCTTTTGAACATCCGTTGATACTGACACTGATGATCGGGTGGGGACTGACTCTCTTCTTCAATTTTGCTTCGCTCTAACACTTTTCCTTTTCAACCAGCTTCAGGTTCATCTCATGCTCAGCTTCTTCAAAGGAAAGAAGTTTAGCCTGGGCTTGGACAACGTTCACCTTCTTCTTGGACTTTCTCTTGGGGAGAATCTTCTTAGCTAGTGACTTGGCCAGCTTTAAGCTGTCTTCAGTCTGCTTCCTCTGAAGCTCTAGCTCTTCTTCAGCCCATAATGCCTCGAGTCGTTCAGCTTCTGAAAGGAAGTCAAACTCACCACCACTAGAGGTATGAAGAGGAATTTTTACTCTAGTCTGGTTGAGTGACGCCTTTAGCTAAGCCATATGCTGGTCGGTGGGAGCACTAGAGACAGGGTTTTCAAGAATCCACTCCAGTCGACCGCAGGTAGTTGATGGAATTTGAAGTTGATAAAGTGAAGTGACTACTACGTGAGAGGTAGAGTTGATAGGTCACATTAAGATCAATCTTCATAAATCTTCATACATTCATGGCAATCTTCAAGATATTCTTCAAGAACAAAAGAAGGAGATGATGAGAGAAAAAGTCAACTTTCAAACGTTGGTCAACCTTTCAATATACATAAGATATTACAATTGAGTTCCTAACAAAATTACAAAAGACAAACCCTTTATATAGGGTCAAACTTGAAAGCCACTAGTCAAAGTCAAACATACTAGAAAAGTCAAACACGATGTCTATTTTAATTATAGACAATAGTAACTTTCAAGACAAATACAATTTAACATTGATTTTCAGTCCTAACATTCTCCCCTTTTGTATTCAGGCTTGAAAGAATTTACGCGCTTTGAATCTCGTTTGAACTTTCTCTCTTCAAACTCTTTATGACTTCTTCGAAAAACAATCTTTACTTGAAATCTTCAAACAATCTTTTGTTGAGAAAATCTTCTAACATTCTCCCCCTCGAATGTAGAACAACAATGATCTTCTCTTATGACAATGTAGAACAGTATCAGCAAAGATCTTCAGAAATGATCTTCAAGATATGGTCTTCAAAGAATTTCAGGCAAACAAATCATTAACATTCTTCTTCAAAAATGAATTTCTTCAGACAAAAATTCTCAAACTTTCTCTTCGATGACAAATCTCTGTCAGCAAACTTTTGAAACGATGATCTTCACATTCAAAAACTCTCAAACATTGTAGCACATGAATAATCTTCTGTAATTATCTCTAGTCACACTCCTTTTGAGTCTTTTTGTCGTCATTAATGTTACTCCCCCTTGATCTTTACAACATATTCCCCTTATATCGTTCGGAATTGAACATTTCATTCATTATTACATATTCCCCTTTATGATGAAATGATAATCATTACATCATACATCTAAATGAATGAAATATTTAAGTGAAAGCCGTCAATTCATAAAAATTGTAAGCAAATCTTTTCAAATCCACTTGTTTAACCTTTACAGATTAAGGGATTGGAAAGATAACAACCAATTTCAACATATGACTTTTTTTCAATCTTAAAAAAAGATTGGCCTGTGAGTATAACAAATATACTCAGTACAACATATGTACTGTATACATGAGACTTTATGATATTAATATCACCAGGTCTTCCATTCAATCATCGGTAGCTAATAATAGCATATCTATTAATTTTTCGGCGAAATAACATATAAAATGCAAAATCTATGTAGTGTAGAAAGATAAAGCAACATATGCTTCTTTTTAGGCTCAAAAAGATAAACCGTGTGGACTACACAAATTTATTAGACTCAATTATGTGATCAAAAAGACATGAAGGAGGGACATATATCCTTCTGTTTCAATATCAACTTTCTCCGAATGAGAAATTGATAGATTATGAGCTGCGTACCCCAAGTGTTATTGAAACACTTATCTGTTGAGAGATAAATGAGTAGTTTGTGGGGTTGTGATAAGAATTGGCCTGGCTTTGTCTTTTTCAATATTAGTCTCAAAAGAATTGAGAACTAATAGATTATGTGGTATGCCTGAAATTTAGAAGTTTGGAACATGATTTTGTAATCTTTTAATCCTGACACAACTCTCATCAATTATTTTAGCTCACAATAACTACCCTCTCTTTTTCATTTTAATCTCAGCACACAAACCCATTTTGAATTTAAAGCTCACTTAGATATGATTGTCCTCTTGGATAGGTTTGTCGGTTCTGACATTTCATAGAGGTATTTATGTTAAGCACTCAGTCCCTCCTAAATTTACTGAAAGCTCAGCTGATCACAATGGTTGATCAAAATATATTATTTCTGTAAAACACAATGATCAGAAAAAATTGATCAAGAAAAATATATCGTTTAAGCACAAACAATGAAGGAGTGATACGACAAAATCAGATTATTCAGTATGCGAGAAAAATGAATGAAGATCTGTAAGAACAAGTTTACAGATTCTGATAAAAAAAATGAATGAATGAAGGGTATATCAATCAAGGTAAAAAAATCAGAAAAGAAACTTTGAATACTAACGAGCGTATTATCACCGAAAATGATTTTAATTTTAAGAGACGTGATAATAATAGTTTGAAGAATAGCTGAAACAGGTATTGGAATTATGATCAATGACAAATTACGCAAGTAAAATCTCAGAAAATACCTGTTCAGAAAATGTACTCGTTTCCCGAAAAAAATATTTCACTTCACGAAAACATTTATTCAAAAACTTCTAGAGACTCCCCCTACAAAGTAGATTTAAGTAATGTTTCGATTTAGCTCAAACTAAAAAATGGAAACATGTTTAGTACGGGTCCTAAACTGAGTGTTTAGAAACCACACTCGGTAAAACACGGGTCCAAAACTGTGTTGTTCAGAAGCCTCTGTTTGAATAGTGTACAACTCCCCCTGAATTTGTTCATCATTGGCATGTTATTCTAATCAGCATGGTAATGACACGCCTACAAAATGAGATCAAACAGATTTTGGTACCCAAACGAACTTGGGTCCTTCTTTGTTAGTATCAGGTTGTGGGATGTTGTAACTACCAAACCATCTACTTTATTAGATATTTTCTTTTTCGCGCTTTTAACATGATCATTACAGAGATAGTAAGATCCATACCAGTTATTGTAACTACCAAACCATCTGTAGTCACCAGTCCACCTGTTGTACCTCCTCCTGTTCACAAAATTGGTAGATTTGCATGTGGAGCAAATGATCCTTTTCTTGCTAAGATTTATCAAGTTAGAAGTGGATCTCACAAAACAAGGAAGATTATTAGTAACAACAGACTTATGGGACGCAACAGATTCAGACTTATTAACCCAAATGCTTTTAAGTTTAGAAGATTAATTAGGTGATCCAATGACGTATCCTTGATAATACTGATTAGAAGAACGAGAATAGTGCTTAGAAACAGTTGATTTAGGACTGCTAGAATAACTGTTAGATTTAACACTAGAACAATCATAAAAGCTAGTTTTACACTGTAATTGAGAACCAGTTGGGCTTTTAGCACATGAAAAGTCTTTTACTTTCTTTAATAACTGGTTTCTTTCATCAGCAACTAAATCGTATTTCTTTTTCAGTTCAGTTTTCATGTTCAATTCAGTTACAAGTTCTGTCTCTAGATCGGACAATTTCTTTGCAGTATCCAAAAACTTACCTTCTAATTCATTCTTTAACTTTTCAAATACTTTCCTTTCTTTCTCAGATTCCTTTCTATCTTCGTCTGAACTTTCCTTCTCATTTTTGGAAGCAATGTCAAGCCATTTTTTTTTTCTCTGTAAGCTCTTTGGCAATTGCAGCATTTTTCTTGGCAGTGTTTTTCTTTTCAAGAACAAACACTCTATTTTCTTCATCTAATGTTTTATTCTTTCGAACAATGCTGTCAGACAATTCCAAATTCTTTCTTTGACATTCTTCTTCATACTCTTCCTTCTCTTTATCAAACTTGGATCGTTCCAAGATGATAACTTGTTCAAAATCTGATATTTGTTTTGAAAGCAATGTGACATTCAGCTCTAATGTTTTTATCTTGCTTTCAAATACTTTTCTTTCAGCATCAAACCTCTTTTTAGTTTCTAAAACATTATTTTTCTCTTGATCCAGTAATTTATTAACATCAAGCAATTCACTTTCAGATTTATGCAGTTTAACTGTTAAGTCCTCAATCTGTTTGTTCAGTTTCAAATTATCTTGAGAAACTGAAACATTATTCATTAATTCATTCATCTTTTGTTGCAAAATCTTCTTCTCTTCCTTCTCTCTTTCATTATAATCAGTTAGACGAATTGTCCACCTTATGTTCTTCTTAAACTCAGAATTTAGTTTATCGTATTTTTCTTTGACCTCTTTATATTCCCTCTCACAATATACTGTCATTTCAGAAATCAAGATTGATCAAATGATCTAATGCGATGAAATCAATAAAAGAAATCAATATCAATTAAGCTCAAAAAAATCATAAAACTCAAAAACTGTTGACAGATCAGAAAAATAGCGAAAACTGTTAAAAATCAGTAGAAACAACCAAAAACTGTTGAAAACAGTTAAAAACTGTTAAAAACAGTGAAAACAGTGAAAAAAAGTTAAAACTGATTAAAACAGTTTTACGCGACGCAAATCGGTTCATAATTCTCAAAACAGATAAAATCAGATCAACACATAGTTAAAAAAATCCTCAATAAAGTTCAAAAAACAAACAAAAAAATTATGGTGAAAACAATTAAATGAAAACCAGATAAAATGAGAAATTCAAATAAGAAATTGATCGAAAAGAAATGAAAGAAATTCAGCCCAAGTCAAAACGGCCCAAAAAAATTGCAATTAAGAGCTATTTATATGAAATGGGCTAAGTATGTTGGGTTCAAGAATGTACTTTAAAATTGTATTCAAGTTCTCCCTTTGTAATGTTTTTGTAATAGTTAGCATTTACTATTTCCTTAGTATAAATAGGATTTAGTCTCTTAATTGTCATTAGTTCAGTTCATAATTTCCAGATTAGTTGTTAATAATCTTGTACTTTCTCTCAAGAAATACAATACAATAGGTGAAATTATCTCTCTACTCAATCTTGATTCAAGTTCTTGAATAATTATTCTGATTTGTATGATTTTGGGAATATCAATTGGTATCAGAGCACAGATTGCAGCGATTTGATTAGAGGATTTTCAATTTTTTCGAGGATTTTGCACGGATTTAGAGGATTTAACCTACTGTTCTTGATATGTTATTCATCTGTTCTTCAGTTCTATCAACAGAATTGCACATTTTAGGCTTGAATCACATCAATTTTGAGTTTTAATTGATAAAATTTGCATTACTAGATTCGCAATTACGATCTGAACATCTTTGATTCACATAATTTTTTATTTTAATCAAGTTTTGAATCATTTGATCGATTTTTGAGTTTACGAAAATTGTTTCTGTTCTTCAAAAACTCATAATTTTGCATGTTTTGATCCAAAATTTTGGTGAAAATGTGTTAAAATTGTGTTTTTTGTTGAATTTTAATCCGTATAACTCTTGATCGGTTTAGTGTAAGTCGCTTAGTACTTGTACGATTTAAGACTTGTGATTGTGTGAATTGTGATTGTTCGATTTAGGATAAACCGGGTAAAGCTTGATCGATATAGATTTAAATCTCTTGTTTGTGTGTGTGATTTACTGATTAATCGGTTAAACGTTGTGCGATTTGTTGATAATCCGTTTGTTACTTGAGCGATTTAGTTGTGCAATTTAGGTTGTTAATTGTGCGATTTAATTGTGTGTTTTAATATTGATCTCAAGTGTTTGTGCGATTTAGTTTTAGTCGATCTTTGACTTTGACTATTTTGAACGGATTTTGACTATTTTGAACGGATTTTGACTTTCATTGATGAGCGGATTGATATCTTTGATTAGTTGAACGAATTGAATTTGTTGACTTTTTGAGCGGATTGAATTGTTGACTTTGAAATTGAGCGGATTTGTTCGTATTTTGACTTGTTGACTAGGTTGACTTGACTTGTTGACTTTTTACGTCCGTATTCAATTTTGGCATTTGTGCAAATTTGGCTAAGTGTTTGAATTGACCGGATTTCTCATTCGGATTTATTGTTAATTGTGCGATCTTAATTGTCTTTGTTGTCCGGATATCTAATCCGGATAACTTAAGTTGATTAGAAATTCTTGACTATCTCTTTGTCCGGATATCTAATCTGGATAAGCTTGTCCGGACTTCTAATCCGGATAAGTCTAATTTTTTTGTAAGTCTTGAATGAGTGCAATTTCTTGTGTGCGATTTAATTGAAATAATTTTTGAATCCTAATCCTTTAAATCAAATTTTGAACTACATAAGATCTGATATCATATAAATCTGATAAAATGAGTTCAAGGGAAGCAATGGCTATTGGTACTAACACCAAGCCACCTGTACTGTTTAGAGGAGATTACAACTAGTGGAGAGACGGATTCCTGAACTTTATTGAAAGAATGAAAGAACGTGAACTGATTTTGGAATCTTTGATGGAAGGACCAACAGTATTTTACAGGGAGACACCTGCCATCCCTGATGAAGGCAGACCTGCTCAAAGAGTTATAAAAGAGAAGTCCATATACACTGCTGAAGAAAAGGAGAGAGCACATGCTGATGTGTTGTGCAAGTCATACATGATGTAAGCACTGACCAATGACATCTACACAAGCATTGACAGTCACAAATCATCTGGTCACAGTATGTGGGTGCAGATAGAGAAAATGATGTTGGGTTCCAAAGTGAGAACTCAGTTAAAAATCACTAACTGTATATTTGCATATGAAGAGTTCAAGGCTAAGGAAGGAGAGAGCCTTGACGATGTATATGACAGACTTACTAGATTGCAGAATGAGCTGACCAAGAATGAAATCTCTAAAACAGTCATAGAGATAAATGTTAAATTCCTTAGCAACTTACAACCAGAGTGGAAACCTTATGCTAATCATACTACATTCAACAAATCCTTATCTGATATAGACATACATGAGGCTTATGAAACTCTGAAACAAAACGAGAATGAAGTTTTGGAGATCCGAGATTCTAAGAAGAAAAAGGAAAAGGAAGTTGTTGATCCTTTAGCCTTTGTATTTGAGAAGAAGAGTAAAAGCAGATCTGGAAAGCAAGTGAAGGAGATCAGCCAATCAAGTGAATCGGCAAGTGAAGTAGCGACAGCTCTGATTCAGATTCTGAAATGACTGAATTCAAACATGCCATGGCAATGTTGACAAAAGCATTCCAAAAGAAGTTTCAGAAGAGAACGCACCCGAATAATCAGAGATTCTCTTCAGGCTCAATATACGAATTTAAAGATAAATTCAGAGAAATTAAGAAATATGAAGAGAAGAGATTTGAGAAGAAATATGAAAAGAAGCCTAAAAAGAAGAAGAAATATATGAAAGGCATAGCTGATGAGAATACAAAATGCTACAACTATGGCAAGCTAGGTCACTTTACGGTCAATTGCAGAGCGACTACTAGAAGAACAAATTTCTTCTATCAAAACAACGAGATGTGGGTAAAGCATTAATGGCAGAAGACGACCATTGGTTAAACTTAACTAATGAAGAGGGAGAGTGAGAAGTTGTGGCTCACATCTGCTTGATGGCGAAAACTGACAATGGTTCTTCAGATGAAGGAGAAGAAGAGAATGCTGAGATGGAAGAAGAGGTATTGGAAAAATCATGCATTAATCAGATGCAAAAGATGATGCTTAAACTCCAATCTTTTCAGCAACAATTAAAAACAGAAAAATTGCATTCAAATAATTTTGAAAAAGAATTACAAACACAAAAAGAAAAATACATCAAACTCTTTGATTAAAATGCTGTAAATTTGGATTGGGCACAATCTTTACTATCTGAATCTAAATCATTTCATGAAAAATCCAACGTCTTAAAAACCGAGTTATCTGATTCAAATGAACGATATAAGTCCTTAGAGTTAGTGAATGAAGACCTAATTGTTAAAATAAGAAAGCTTGAACTACAAATTATTGATTTAAATGAAAAACTGAAAGCTAAGGAAGAAAAGTTATATAAGAGAGGGCAGATTGATCAAACAATTTTTCTAAATAAACCCTCTGAAACAAGATTCTTTAACCATCGGGAAGGGTTGGGGGTACAAAAATCCGAAATTTTTAGGAAAAGCTTTATACTATACCCCGACTTTATATAAATTTGAATATCTTGATTGCGGACCCGAGTTTCAAATTAAATTTACTAAATCTCTGATGAAGTAGAACAACAAGAAAATATTAACCGAAAAAGAAAAGACAAGATGCAAGTTCCGTTTGATTATAAAAACTTAATTGATAGCTACAAAACACAAGTTTCTGCACTTTCAACTGATTATTTTCACAGTTATTCAAAAGCAGAGTTTGAATCTAAACCAGTTGAACCAAAGCCTTATACTCCAACTTTAATTTTAGAAAAAAAGTGGTTCAGCTAGAAAAGATTTTAAATGAAGATAGGCTGTCTTTTAATAAACAAAAGAAAGAGTTCTTAAATAAAATTGAGGATTTAGAAAATTCTAAAGCTAAAACGGAACGAGTTGAGTCGGGATATTTTTCGTGTGCTAAATCTTCGAGTGACACTTCTGATTCAGAAGAAATAAATATTTTAAATGAAAAAATTAATTTTTCAGATATCTTGAAGTCGGAAACTTGTTTGGATAATGAGATTGATCAATTCGACTTTTCTAAGAAACTTACCAGTCATGAAGATTTCCTTGTTAGAAATGAAATGACTGAGGATTCTGACTTAGCTTCAGATTTGGAAAAAAAATTAATGCAAAACATGTTCCCGAGAATTGGTATTATAAAAAGAATAAAACTAAAAAGAATTCGAGTAAACAGAAGAAGCTTACTAATAAGAAAAATAAACATAAAGTTAATCATTGAATTAAAGCTGATAATTTTATTTTTCCTGTTTCAGATAACTCGTTGAAGTTTTAAGAAGGTTTGGAGAGTAAAAGAAGAAGAAAAATCTTCAACTCAACAGAAGAAGAATAATTTTACTGCAACTGTATTAAATAATTCGACATTGAATAATTCTGTAAGAAGATATTCAGTAGATGAATTGTTTGATATTAGAAATAGTAAAAATAATTGTTCTCTGTGTGGATTGAAGGAGTTACTTAAGTCTTTTACTTCTTTTAAGCCTTATCATATCATACATTCTGCTTTATCTACTTTATCTAAGAAAATTTATTTTAAAGAACGTTGGTTTGGTACATAGAGTATACCACCAACAAGATCTGATCTCAAAGGACCTCTAAAATGGGTACCAAAACCCAATTGATTCACTTTTGTAGGTTAACCGGCATGTGTAGTTCTTAGACTTAGGATGTTCTAAGCACATGACTAGTAGAAAAGAATTATTATCTAACTTTGTTGAATCATTTGGAGGTATGGTAAGATTCGGAAGCAATCAATACGCACCTATCCTTGGATACGGAGACGTAATTTCTGGGAATTTAATGATAAAGAAAGTGTCGTATGTCAAAGGACTTGGACATAATCTTTTCAGTATAGGTCAATTGACCTATCCAACACACAAGCAGATACTGATGTCTACTTAATATCCAAGGCATCCTTGAAGCAGAATTTGTTGTGGCATTGACGTCTTTCTCACCTCAACTTTAAATATCTGAACAAGTTGGTGTGTGATTACTTGGTTAAAGGCATCCCGGACTTAAAGTTTCACAAAGACCATGTGTGTAGCGCATGTGAGATGAGTAAGCTGAAGAAAGCTTCACATAAGCTGAAGACAGAGTTCAATAGTGAACGTCCTCTGCATCTACTCCATATGGATCTCTGTGATCCTATGCGAGTCCAAAGCATAAACGGAAAGAAGTATGTGTTAGTCATAGTTGACGACTACTCAAGATATACATAGGTTCATTTTCTGAGCTCAGAGGATGAAGCAACTGAGAAAATCATCTCTTTCTTGAAGACAGTTCAAAATAAGCTACAACTGCCAGTTCAGAAAATCAGAACTGATAAAAAACTGAATTCAAGAACAATACTCTTGACTCATTCCTAGAATCCATCGGTATCACACATACATTCTCGGTAGGCCGGACACCGCAATAGAATGGTGTCTTTGAGCATAAAACAGAATGTTGGTGGAAGCGACGCGTACACTTCTTACATGTTCTAAACATCCACTATTCCTATGGGCTGAAGCAGTGGTGACTGCATGTTTTACCTAGAACCGATCCCTCGTTCATAAAAGGTTTGGTAAAACTCCCTATGAAATAATAAATAAAAGAATACGTAATATCAAATTCTTTCGAGTATTTGGTTGTAGGTGCTTCATCTTAAATGACAAAGAGGACAGAGGGAAGTTCGCTGCAAAGGCTGATGAAGCTGCCTTCGTAGGCTATTCAAAAACATCTGCTACATGTAGGGTCTACAACAAAAGAACTAAAATCATCAATGAGAGCGTGAACATGTCATTTGATGAAGTTATTGATGTGACTTTTGAACAACATGGTTCAGGACCCGGGCTGATAATTAATACTACGCGGAAAGCAGATAAACATGAATCTTCGAATACTGATAATTCTGACTTAGATTCTCTGTTTGAAAACTTTTATGATGAATATTTTGATAATAAATCTAATCAGTCCAATGATTTGTCCAGGAATATACATACCGAACAACAATTATCTGGTCCATCACCTGATGTTCCAGTAACTGAAACTGAAGCAAAAACTGAAGAAGTCAATGAAACAATTGAGATGGAAACTCCTGACGGTCCAGTTTAGCGTGAAGAGGGTGTCAATACTGACGTGCCAGAGGTGTCGGTCATTGAAGATGAAAATACCTTACCTCAGTCAGATATTCAGCCTATCTCAGTTCCAAATATTGAGCCTTCACCTGAACCTATTCCAATTCCAATTAACTCCCCAAATAGTTACACTAATCAAAACTCAGATCAAAGTTCATATATTCCTCTACCTCATAGCAAGAAATGGACCAGGAATCATCCAATACATCAAATTATTGGTGATCCATCAGCACCTACTCGTACTCGGTCTTATACAGCTAATGAGTGTCTATACTCCACGTTTCTGAGTAACATTGAACCAACTAAGGTGTCTGAAGCCTTAGCTGATCTAGACTGGATACTTGATGCAAGAGGAGTTGAACCACTTTAAAGCACTGAAAGTCTGGAGATTGGTACCTCGTCCTAACAATAAGACGATAATCGGTACAAAATGGCTTTTCAAGAATAAAAAGGATGAAGATGGCGTTGTTGTCGAAAATAAGGCCTGGCTCTTCGCTAAAGGATACAATCAGCAAGAAGGTGTTGACTACGAAGAAACCTTTGCCCCGGTAGCACGGATCGAAGCAATAAGGATGTTTCTGGCATACGCTGCACACAAGAACTTCACTGTGTAATAGATGGACGTCAAGACGACATTCCTTTACGGTCTTCTCAAAGAAGAAGTCTATGTTGCTCAAACGGAGGGTTTTGTGGATCAGTCAAAGCCGGATCATGTTTACATCCTCGACAGAGCTTTATATGGTCTTAAACAAGCACCGAGAGCCTGATATGACATTTTATCAGAATTTCTGGTAAAGTCAGATTTATCAAAAGGTAATATAGACACGACTCTCTTTATTAAAAAGGTGAAGTCGGATATTATTTTGATACAAATTTATGTAAACGACATAATATTTGGATCTACGAACCCAAAATACCGCAAAAACTTTCATGCCTTAATGGTTTCATGTTTTAAAATGAGTATGATGGGTGAGATGAACTTCTTTTTAGGACTTCAAGTAAAACAATTATCTTCAGGAATTTTCATCTGTCAAACAAAATATATTTTTGATATCCTGAAGAAATTTAATTTGGAAAATTGTTCATCTAGCAAAACACCTATGGCTCATGAAACGAAAATACATGCCCATCCGTCTGGAAAAGCTGTAGATCAGAAAAAATATAAAGGCATGATTGGTTATTTAATGTATTTGACGTCTTGTAGACCGGATATTATGTTTTCAATACATCTTTGTGCCAGATATCAGACTAATCCAAAGGAGTCCCATTTAAGTGCCGTTAAGCGCATTTTTCGTTATCTAAAAGGGACTGCTAATCTTGGACTCTGGTATCCCAAGGGTACTAGTTTTGAACTAAAAGCTTACTCAGATGCAGACTACGTAGGTTGTATGTTGGACTGGAAGAGTACTTCAGGACATATACAATTTTTGGGAGATAAATTAGTCAGCTGGGCATCAAAGAAACAAAACTGCGTATCTTTCTCTAATGTGAGATAATTGTGTTTAATTCATTTGGTCAAAATATCTGTATTTTTAATATAAATCAGTGTTTCAATTTTTTTATCTGATTTTAAATTCTTTGATCGTGGAATTCTATATTTGATGGAGAGTTTGGATGTTTATCTGTATTTTTTATTTGATTCATATTTTGAGGGAAATAAAATTATCTGCATAAACTAACTGGTTTAAAATTTTCTTACAGATTATTAAACAATATCTAATTTTTGAAAGATTTAGAGTTTAAAAATATAAGTGTTTGGCCGATTTAGACTAATCCAGACAACACTTTGTCAGATTTATTGCATATACGGACAAAGCAATGTCCGATTTAGGCTAATCCGGATAAAAAGCTATACGATAAACTCTTATCCGGATAAGATTAGATATGTTTCCCAAGGAGTTGGGCGATGTTCTAAATCGCTTGGTGATATTGAGCGGATTTCTAAATCGCTTGTTTTGTTTGTGCATCTCAAGTGTTTAAATCGCTCGTTCCTTGAGTGATTTAAGTCTTATATCGCTTATCGCTTGAGCGGTATTCTTTATAAACCAGATGATTCTTGAGCGGTTTATTTTAAAATCGATCAACCCTTGAGCAGTGTTAATCTAAATTGCTTGTGCTTTGAGCGATTTATTGTCCGGATTAACTCTTAATTGTTTCCATATACTCTAAATCGGACACCTCTTGTCCGATTTATCCTAATCCGGATGAGCCTTGAGCAGTTTAGAATTTGAACGGTTTTTGACTTTGACTATAAATACTCGATCGATTTTTATACTTCATTTTTTACTTTTACCATATATCGTTTGCTACTATTCATCGTCGTCTCCGGTTAACTATTATGCGCAAATCGCTCAAGTTCTTACAGATTTCATCCCAATCTCTGTTTCATCCCTATTCTTCAAGGTTTAATCTTGTTTCATTTGGACTTGATGATTCCTAATCTTGGACTGTGACAAATTTGGACTGTATCTTAATAAAATAATAATAAGATCTAATCTGGTATATAATCGATTTTGAACTTTAATCGACTTAAAACTGTTTTGATTGAATCGGTTCTAACAAGGGTTTAAAATCATAATAAGTTTTGGTTAACAGTGTTACCCGATTTAGTTTTTAGTTTTAGGTTTTTTTCAGAGTTTAGTTTTTGGTTGATTTTTTTTTCCACCGGAGAAGGTGACCGGAGTTTACTCCGATCAACCTTAATCCGGTTGATATTATCCGATTTAGGGTGTTAGAATTTTTTTTGGTTTTTGGTTTGACCGGATATTAATCCGGGTGATATTTTTTTATTTTTTTTATTTTTCTCTTTAGTATTTTTTTAGGTTATAGTTTAATTTTTTAGTTTTTATGAATTTTTTTAGAATATTTTTTTTAGTATTAGAATTTTTTTTGTTATTTTTTGTTTAGTTTAATTTTTGTTAGTTTGTTATTTTTTTAGTGATATTTTTTTACTTAGAATTTTTATAGTGTTATTTTTCTTAGATTTTAATTTTTTTAAGTTTTCTCAATTTCAATTTTGTTTTTCTGATTTTGAGATATTAACTTTGATTCATTATTAAGGATCTACTTTCTGGAAATTTTACAGGTATAAATGGCGGATCAACATAATCAGTCTGATGAGGAATCTCATATTCCTTCAGTCACACCTGATAACATTAATAACCCACCCCAACCATTAAACTAACCAATCCAGAAGAAATCCTCCTACCTCAAACCCAATTTCTAGAAATTAAACCCAATAACCATTCTTTCAACTTTGATATGCCCTCTGAATACCAGATAATTCCAGAAATTCTTCGCGGACATTCGATATCATATGTCCTTTCTGCCCATTCTCCTGCCCCGATGATTTATCTCCAACAATTTTGGAACACGTTAATTCTTGCCAAAGACGGTGACACATATTATTTCGAAGGAAGCGTAGATCATTATGTCAGTCGGTTGACGCTAAAACGACTTCGAAGAATACTATGCCTTCCGGGACCGGGCTCGGCGGAATTTGAATCTTTGGTTACTAACGACGAACTATGCCGTGATATCAAACAATTAGGATAGACACAAGAGTTGACTAATCCGTTGCAGTTTAAACGGCGATTCGTTCCGTCAATTTGCCATCTCCTATTTTCAATTCTCAACAGATGCCTAACATCAAAGACTGGCAGAATCGATATTTGCAGCAGTTCGTTTCTCAAATTCTTCCATGGAATTGTATTCACGTGCAAGTACGACTATGCGTTGATAATATGGAACGAACTAGTCGAGCTGGTCAATGCTAAACGGCTTCCGTCTAAAGCAAGGAAGTTCGTCATGACTCATATTCGGCAACACACCAAACTTGAAGATTTGGACTCTATTATGGAAATCCCGCCCGTGCTTTTTGCCTTCGCTGATCAGAGGGCTCAATGCATAATAGACTATAGGAGAGTGATAGATCTAATAGTTCAACCAAAACCGGTTGAACTTGCCCCGAGATCACCGCATGCCTTAGCTGAGGGAGAGGGTATAGCTATAGGTGAGAGTGTTCAGGAACAAGGGTTACTTGAACTGGGTTCTGAGTAGAGAGAAAATGAAAATGAGAGGGGTGATGAGGAGCGGGAAACCTCTAATCAGCACATACTTCAACAGAATGTACTTCCTCAACTTCTTCAAGTTCAAAAGATACGATATATCCGATAATCAGGCAGTTCAAGGTGATAATGATGATGCTGACAATCCTGATCAAACGTTGCTTTCTCAGAATATTCAACTTGGAGCAGTGATTGAGAACATTGACGATATTTTCCAGAATTTGAAGCTCCACAGACTTGCCGAAGTCAACAATCTTTATCGTTCAATGTTGATGACTTTGGTGACAGATTTGATGAATATGATTGTATTCTGGAAGATGTTTCAGATATTGCAGTAGAAGAAGGTGATGAGGGAGCTCAAGTCGAAAATGTTGAGAGGTTGAGTGTAAGGGACGAAGAAAAAGATGGTGAGTGTGAGAGTGGAGCACAAAATGAAAAACAAGATCCTATCCCAGCCGAAACAGTTAGCCGGGCACCCACATCTGCTATCGACATTCATCCATTGAATGTTGGTATTGAAGAAGACATAGCTAGCCCAGCTATGCATCTGCACACTCATCCCGAGCACTCAACTGGTTCTCAACAACCAGTTGTTTCAATTTATCATGGGGATATAGCACATACTCTATCTACTTCTCACTCGGTGAATGTAGGTATTGAAACAAATAGGCCACTGTCCCAGCCTACGACGTCGATTCTGTGCACCTCAAGTTTAGAGCCTATACACTTAGGTACACAAGAGTCTAGAGCATATGTTTCTCCAATTGCGGTTCTTAGTGAACTCGCCGGAACGACCAAAGTGGCGTCTATTGACTTAACACAAGGACCGGTCGGAAGTCGTACCAGTGCTATCATTTTGCCAACACTGAACGTAGGCATAAAAGTTTATTTAACTATTGTTTCAACTGGTAATCTAAGTGATCTAGGAGTGATCTTACCCGACTTCGTGTCAAGGGAATATTTGGACGGCGCCCTAAAGGCTGTTCAAGATCATATGAAAGCATAAATTTCAAGTCTCAAAAGGATAATTAAAGGGAAGGAGCCAGTAGTAGAAGATCAACCATCTGTGCCTACCTGAGCCTCCGACGGTACAAGAGCAATCGGTGGATGAGCTTAAATCTTTGTTGTATGCCAAGCTGATGTCAACACAAAATCCTGATGCGGCGGATGCAGATCTAGTTGGGCTCCTCCGACAGCTTATTGATAATGACCCTATAGTTAGAGCCTCAAAGTTTTTGGCCATTCAAGATGTGGTTGCTTCTGACTTCTCAAAAGTTAGTAAGTTAATCACATCAAACACTCAATCCTTGAAAAGTTCAATTGATGCCCTCTCCGAACGAGTATCTATCTCAGAAGAGACGTGACGAGCTCAAGCCACCTCACTAAAATGAAGACATGATGATCTGGGCGATCCTGATCATCATGAGGGGGAGAGAAAGAGACAGAGGTTGGCTGAGTCGTCTGCTCGTGCTCAAAGTGTTGAAAGGGAGCCGATTTTTCAAGCGGTTAACGTTGAAAGTTTTGTCCCAGAATCAACAAGAGAAAAGGACTACTGAGCCAATAATTGTGGAAGATGAGATAGTTATGGAGACAAATCCAGCGATCGAGCCAATGGTTGAAAACCCGGCAGACTCCACAGTAGGAACAAGGTTGCTACTGGATTTGTCGGCCAATGGTGGATTCAATGAAGCATTTGCTAGAGAACTGGGTGGAGAGAAGGATTTTGGAGAAGATATTGACAACACTGATGAATCAGGCACTTTTTCAAGGCAAAGCATCTCCCAATCAGCCAAGTTTAGACCAAACATCGAGTCATCTCAATCAAACAAATTGATGCCCAAAGACTTCTTAAAGTCTGGTATCCAGTGTTCACTGTTACACGATAAGATGGGAAGGTCTGGGTATTTAGTAAAACTGCGGAACATGACAGTCAGAAGAGAAGGACCACTTGTTAGTCTTAATGCTATCAAAATATTTATGCGGAGTCATGTCAAAGTGTCTATGGTTCTTGATGTCCAAATGGGTCTTGAAGACAGTCAGAGAATCATTAACTTGAAGAGACCTGATCAAGAGCTAGAAGATATCAAAGGCTATCCGTTATATATAATTCTTGAAGAACCAGAGTTCAGGGTGGTATACAGTGTCGAGGGTTGGATAAAGAAGTTCATGAGGTTCAGTGAGCTGAATTAAAATTTTGATGGCACTATACAGATGGTGAGACGGGTGCTTGAAACGAGAAGAGCTGATAACGATAGAGCTGCGGAGTCGGAGAGGATGAGTCCAAAGGATAGGTATTTGCTGATCAATGCCTTAGACCTGCTTGATGATAAATTGCAGTATCGGAATACACTAAGGAGGCTAGAGACACTGCTTGGACTTAGAAAGACCAGATTTACAAGGTGTCAATCTTGAATCCAAAGGGGGAGATTGTTGGGTTCAAGAATGTGCTTTAAAGTTGTATTCAAGTTCTCCCTTTGTAATGTTTTTGTAATAGTTAGCATTTACTATTTCCTTAGTATAAATAGGATTTAGTCTCGTAATTGTCATTAGTTCAGTTCATAATTTCCAGATTAGTTGTTAATAATCAATCTTGTACTTTCTCTCAAAAAATACAATACAATATTTGGTGAAATTCTCTCTCTACTCAATCTTGATTCAAGTTCTTGAACAATTATTCTAATTTGTATGATTTTAGGAACATCAAAGTAATAAAAAACAAGATGAATAAGCCCACAGTTTATCTTGAAACCTAAAAAAAATGAAATCCAAAATAAGGATGGGCCTTTGATTTGGATTGAAAAGAACAAAGAGGGTGTGTGATGAAAGACTCAAAATGGACACAACAAGCGATCGATACCAAATACGAGTAGGATGTGAGCAATGAATGCGATCAATTTGAACCTGGATGCCTTTGATTTAAGAAAAATCGGACAAAGGTAGACAACGATTAGAAGAAATCGATCAAAGAGGTCTTCGATTTAGGTCAAAATAGTTTAGCGATGATCACCAAGTTCATGTAAAATGGTTGTCTCTATGCGATGAAAACCAAATCCGCTCCATTCAATGGATGATTTTCATAAAAACAACAAGGATTAAACTCGCCTGACTTTAAATCGCTTGACTTGTGAAGCAGAGACAGAAGATGAATCTGTGTACTATGAAAGCTAATCTGGGTAAAAAAAAAAATAGTCAAATTGAATCCTGGTAAAGGGGTGATCGAGGTACGACTAAATCGGTTGAAGGGGTGAGCGAGCTAAGTCTAATCCTTGTAAAGGGTTGTCCAAGGATTGACAATATCCAGGTGATCTTGTAAATTATTTGGGTGAAATCGAACAACACAAGTGAACGATATATGTCCAATCGAACAGTCAAAAACTACTAAGTTGTGATCGATGAACCTTGAACGATGAACCTTGAACGATGAAGAAGAAATTCGGATAGGCTTTTGTTCGATATACAACACGTTTTCTTGTAAGGACAGAAATCACATTTTCTTGAATACAAACACGAGATTGATCGATTAAGTCCTAAAACTGGCTACCCATATGGGTGATGAAGTCCAAATTGAAAAGCCCAAATCATACAAATCTGAATCAAATCTTCAAGAATTAAGAACAATATGAAATTTAGAGAGAAATGATCACCAAATCTTATGTAGATTTCTTGAGAGAATTTCTAATCAAAATTACAACACTAATCTCAGAAGTTACAGAAGTTAATGACAATTACAAGGCTAATGACTATTTATACTGAGGAAAGCATTAAACCTAACTACTACAAAGCATATTAAAATGGAGAACTTGAATACAATCTTTAATGCACATACTTGAACCCAACATTCTCCCCCTTTGGATTCAAGTTCGAACTCTCGTAAATCTTGTCTTTCTGAGTTCGCGAAGTGTCTCTAGCCTCGTCAGTGCATTCCGATATTGTATTTTCTCCTCAAGTAGATTCAGGGCATTGATCAACAAATATCTATCTTTTGAACTCATCCTCTCTGATTTCGTAGCTTTATCATTATTAATTCTCCTCGTATCCAGTGCCCGTCTCACCAGTCGAATAGTCCCATCAGAGAATTTGTTCAGCTCAATAAATCTCATAAACTTTTTTATTCGACCCTCAGCATCGTATATCACCCCAAACTCCGGTTGTTCAAGAATCATGTGAAGCGGATAAGCTTCAATGTCTTCCAGCTATTGATTAGGTCTCTTCAAATTAATAATTTTCTGACTATCTTCAAGTCCCATTTGGACATCAATATCCATAGCAACTTTGACGTGACTGCGCATAAACCTTTTAATTGCACTAAGGGCAACAAGAGCTCCATCTTTTCTGTTTGTCATGTTCCGAATTTCATGGTATATATACTCCAGGTGTTCTAAATACAAGTTTGAGAAGTCAGCTTCACTAAATCTCCAGACCTGACCATCTTGTCGTGTCACCGTGAATATTGGATACCAGACTCTGAGAAGTCTTTGAGCATCAATTTGTTTAATTGACACAACTCGATGTTTGGTCCTTACTTCATTGATAGGGAGACGCTTAGCTTTGAGGAAGTGCTTGTACTCCAAACGATATTCTTTGGTTTCCTTGTGGATACCAAGAATCTTATCAGCACTTAGAGCTTTGCGATGCCGGAGGAAGATGCCAAAATATAAGTCTTCAAGATAAGGCTCTCGGATTCTAGCCCTGTCATATCCTGGAACATTGGCACGAATTTCAAATGGCACATAATTCTTCATAAAAATCTCAGTCTGATCAAATGGCTTTCTGGGATTATCAGATACACCAGCTTCAGCTGTATTAGAGGGTTCCGGCAATGTCTGACGATCACCTTGAAATGGGAATACTGGGTCTTCATCATTGATGTCAGCTTCAAAGTCAAAATATAACCCAGATGATTCGTCAATATTTTCTATGTCTTCTCCGAAATCCTGTTCTCCTCCCAACTCTGTAGCAAAAACATCATTAAATCCGACATTGGCCGACAAGTCCAGTAGCGACCTTGTTCCTACCGTGGAATTTGCCGGCTTTTCAACCATTGGCTCGATCGCTGGACTTGTCTCCAACTCTTCATCATCTTCCACAACTATCGCCTCAATGATTCTTTCCCTTGTAGATTCCGGGACAGAACCTTCAACATTAATGTCTTGAGTAGCTGACTCTCTTTCAACACTTAGAGCTTGAGCAGACGACTCAGCCACCCTTTGTCTTTTCCTCTCCCCCTCATGATGCTCTGGATCTTCCGGATCATCATGCCTTTGTTTGAGCGTGGTTTCTTGAGCTCTGCAAGTCTCTTCTAGGATATATACTCATTCAGAAAGGGCATCAATTGAGCTTTTAAGAACTTGCGTGTTTGATGTGATTAACTTACTAACTTTGGTGAAGCTAGAAGCAACCACATCCTGAAACACCAAAAACTCTGAGGCTCGAGCAGGGGGGTTTTCATCAATCTGTTGTCTCAGGAGCCCAACCAAATCTACAACTTCTGCATCAAGATTTTGGGACGCCATCAACTTAGCATATAACAAGGATTTGAGTTCGTCCACCGATTGCTCTTGTACCGTCGGAGGCTCAGGTACAGACGGTGGTGATGGCACAGATGGTTGTTCTTCTTCTACTTGCTCCTTCCCTTTCAACATTCTTTTCAAACTTGCAATCTTAGCATCCATATTGTCTTGAACAGCCTTTAGGGCGCCGTCCAGATATTCCCTTGACACAAAGTCTGGTAAACTAACTCCTGCATCACTTAGATTACCAGTTGAGACAACAGTTGAGTAAACTGTTGTGCCTACGTTCAATGTTGGCATAGTGATAACATTGGTAGACTTCCGACCGGTCCTTGTAGGAGGTCAATTGACACCCCTCTGGTCATTCCGGCTAGTTCACGAAGAACTGCAATTGGAGCGATAGATGCTCGAGACTCTTGTGTACCTATGTGTATCGGCTCTAGACTCGAGGTGCACAAAATCGAAGTCGTAGGCTGGGGCAGCGGCCTACTTGTTTCAATATCTAATTCTCCAAGTGAGAAGTAGATAGCAGATGTGCTAAGTCCCCGTGTTGAAATGAAACAGCTGGTTGTTGAGAACCAGTTTAGTGGTCAGGTTGGGTGTGCAAATGCATAGCTATGTTAGCTGTGTCTTCTTCAATACCAACATTCAATGAATGAATGTCGATAGTAGATGTGGGTGCCCGACTATGTGTATCCGCTAGGAAAGGAGCTTGATCTTGATTTTGTGCTCCACTCACACACTCACCATATTCTTCTACTTCTCTTTCACTCAACCTCTCAGCATTTTCTACTTCAGCTCCCTCATCTCCTCCTTCTACTGGAATATCAGACAAGTCTTCCAGCATTCGATCATAATCATCAGGTCTGGCTCCAAAGTCATCAACATTAAATGATAGAGAATACTGACTTGGACAAGTATGTGGAGCGTCAAACTCTGGAAAGATCTCATCAATATTATCAACCACTGCTCTTATTTGTATATTCTGTGAAGGAATCGGTTGAGCATGGTTGTCAGCATCATCATCATCATTGTCATTGTCATCATCGTCACCCAGAGCTGCCTGATTGTCAGATACTATATCTTCCGAACTTGAAGAAGTTGAGGAAGTACTATCAGATGAAGTATTGTGCTGATCAGAGGCTCCCTGCTCCTGTTCACCCCTCTCAATTACATTTTCCCTCAACTCACTACCCTGTTCAGGTAACCCGTGTTCCTGAATGCTCTCACCTACAGCTAAACCCTCTCTCTCAGCTGAGGCATGGGGAGATCCCGGGGTAAGTTCAACCGGTTCTGACTGAATTATAGGATCTATCAGTCGCTATAATCTGTAACACACTAAGCCCTCTGATCAGCGAAGGCAAATAGCACATGTGGTATCTCCATGATTGTGTCCAAATCTTCAACCTCGGTATGTTGCCAAATTTTAGACATGACGAACGTCGGCCTCATTTCACTGTTAGTTCTGGCCGGGATATCTTCATTAGAGTTCATCATAGCTTCTATGAATAGTTACAGAAACCTTTGAAAAGGCACGAACTTTCTGCCTTTTGACGGAAATCTCTTAGCATTAACGAGCTCCACCAGTTCATTCCATATGATGAGGGCATAATCGTATTTTCGCGTAAAGACTATCCCATGGAAGAACTTTAAAAATGAACTACTGCCAGCGTCGATTCCAGCAGTTTTTGAAGTCAGGCATCTGTTCAGAATTGAAAATAGGAGATGCCAGATTGACGGTAGGAAACGCCGTTTGAATTGAGATGGGTTAGTCAAGTCTTGCGAGTATCCTAACCGTTTGATGTCACAGCATAATTTGTCATCTGTAACAAGTGTCTCAAAACCTGTGGAGCCCGGTCCAGGAAAACATAGAATTCTTCTCAGTCTTTTTAATGTCAATCGGCTGATATATTCATCTACGGCTCCTTCGAAGTAAAAGGTTTCTCCGTCTTTGTCCAGTGCAAGTGTACTCCGAAACTGCTATAAATAGACCATAGGAACTGGTGTCTAGGGAGAAAGAAAATAGGCAATTGGGTGTCCGCACAGGATTTCTGGTATTATTTTGGTATTCGGCGGGCATATCGAAGCTGAAAGAATGGTTGTTAGGTTTTATTTCAAGATATTGGCATTGAGGAAAAAGGGTTTCATCGGGTATAGGCTAGTTAAATGGCTGAGGAGGGTTAGATATATTATCAGGTCTGACAGAGGGAATGTGGGATTCCTCGTCAGACTGATGTTGAATATCCGCCATTTATCTGTAAAATATCTAAAAACTCTCGAATAACGCTAATTTAAAAAAAATTGAAAACATAAAAAAATTTAATTCTAAAAAAAATATAACGAAAAAAATCTAAACAATAAAAAACATAAAAAACAAAAACTTAAAAAATACTAAAATTAACAAAATGAAATTTTAAAAAAACTTACCTAAAAAAAATTCTAATTTTTTTTTTAACAAAAAACATTACTAAAAAAATTTTAAGACAAAAATCTAAAAAAAATATTAACCGGATTTAATATCCGGTTAACACAAAGAAAATAAAAAAATCTAAGACACAAAACCTTAAACCGGACAATATCAACCGGATTAAGGTTGATCGGAGTAAAACTCCGATCAACCTTCTCCGGTGAGAAATCCGGTCAAAACACAAACTTTAAAACCCTAAATCGACCAAAACAAAAGATTAACTCCTAAAACCAATTTATTAGAATCGATTATATATGATTTGATTGGTTTTAAAGTTCAATCGATTTACAGTCCAAATTAGTTCGATTCAGGTTCAAAGAATATTAGATCCACAAGTTATAGAAGATAACAGTCCAAACAGTCGTCATTGTCCAAGATTATGAATTCAAGAAATGATATTCAAGTTCAAATTAATCATATGTAAACCACTTAAAGAGAATAGGGAAGAAACATATTTGAAGTTGAATGATCTTGAGTGATTTAACAACAAAAGGTAGACCGGAGACGATGAATGAATAGTGACCAACGATTTAAGGTAAAAGTAAAAAATGAGAAGTAAAAATGAATCGAGTATTTATAGTCAAAGTAAAAAACCGTTCAAATTCTAAACCACTCAAGGCTTATCCGGATTAGAATAAATCGGATAAGAGGTGCCCGATTTAGAGAATAAGAATTAGCTAAGTGATAATCCGGACAATATATCGCTCACGGCATAGGCGATTTAGAAGAACACCGGTCAAGAGTCATCCGGTTTAAGAATAAACCTCTTAAGGGTCAATCGATTGAGAAATAAATCGGTCAATGAAGAAATTATATCGCTCAACAAAGGATTTAAATCGCTCAACAAACAAGCGATTTAAAGACGAGAAGCACAAATGAGATAAACAATTTAGCAATCCGCTCAAAGCAATCAAGCGATTTAGAAATCCACTCAACTACTTGTAAACATATCTAACCTTATCCGGATAAGAGTTTATCATATAGCCTTTTGTCCGGATTAGTCTAAATCGGACACTACGTTGTCCGGATTAGTCTAAGTCGGCCGAACACTTATATTTTTAAACTCTACATCTTTCAAAAATTAATACCTGTAAGAAAAATTTAAACTGTTAGTCCAAAACAGATAAAGTCACTCCCCCTCAAAATATGATCAAATAAACAAAATACAGATAAAAAAAATTTACACTCCCCCTCAAATATAGATTTCCACGATCAACAAAATTTAAAATCAGATAGAAAAAATTGAAACATTGACTTGTATTAAAAAATACAAATATTTGACCAAATGAATTTGAATTAAATACAATTCAATAAATTGAACTGTTTTTAATAAAAATTCAGATTTTCAAATTAAACATACCTAACTTAGATACAAGAAAGCTAAAGCGTTTTTCATCTAAAACTTTCGTAAATAAGTCAGCTAATTGAAAATATGTATTTACAAAATACAGTTCAATGGTTCCTTTTTCTACATGATCTTTAATAAAATGATACTGGATATCTATATGTTTGGTTTTTGTGTGTTGAACAGGATTACAAGAAATAGCTATTGCGCTTTTAGAACCACAATAAATGGGAATTTTGTTAAAATAGAAACCGTAGTCTCTGAGCTGTGTCTGCATCCATAAAACTTGAGAAATGCAGCTCGCACCAGCTACATATTCTGCTTTGGCAATAGATATGGATACGCAGTTTTGTTTCTTTGGTGCCCAGCTGACTAACTTGTCTCCAAAAAATTGTAGATGTCCCGATGTACTTTTCCTGTCCAACATACAGCCTGCATAGTCTGCATCTGAGTAAGCTGTTAGTTCAAAATTAGTACCCTTGGGATACCAGAGTCCAAGATTAACAGTCCCTTTGAGATAACGAAAAATGCGCTTAACGCACTTAAATGGGACTCCTTTGGATTAGCCTGATATCTGGCAGAAAGATGTGTTAAAAACATAATATTAGGTGTACAAGACGTCAAATACATTAAAGAACCTATCATTCCTCGATATATTTTCTAATCTACAGCTTTTCCAGACGGATCAACATGTATTTCCGTTCCATGAGCCATAAGTGTTTTTATAGACGAACAGTTTTCCAAATTAAATTTCTTCAGGATATAAAAAAATATATTTTTTTTGACAGATAAACATACCCGAAGATAATTGTTTTACTTGAAGACCTAAAAAGAAGTTCATCTCACCCATCATGCTCATTTTAAAACGTGAAACCATTAAGGCAGAAAAGTTTTTGCAGTATTTTGGGTTTGTAGATCCAAATATTATGTCGTCAACATAAATTTATATCATAATTATATCTAACTTTTTCTTTTTAATGAACAGGGTTGTGTCAATATTACCTTTCGAGAAGCCTGACTTTATCAGAAATTCTGATAAGATGTCATACCAGGCTCTCAGAGCTTGTTTAAGACCATAAGTGCTCTGTCGAGGATGTAAACATGATCCGGCTTTGGCTGATCCACAAAACCCTCCGGTTGAGCAACGTAGACTTCTTCCTTGAGAAGACCATACAGAAATGCTATCTTGACGTCCATCTGGTACACTGTGAAGTTTTTGTGTGCCACGTATGCCAAAAACATCCGTATTGCTTCAATCCTTGCAACCGGGGCAAAAGTTTCATCGTAGTCAACGCCTTCTTGTTGATTGTATCCTTTAGCGACGAGCCACACTTATTTCTGACAACAACGCCGTCTTCATCCTTTTTGTTCTTGAATACCCATTTTGTACTGATAATCGTCTTATTGTTGGGACGAGGTACCAATCTCCAGACTTTAAGTGCTACAAACTGGTTCAGCTCCTCTTGCATTACGAGTATCCAATCTTGATCAGCTAAGGCTTCAGATACCTTAGTTGGTTTAATATTACTCAAGAACGTGGAGTATAGACACTCATTAGGAGTCGCAGACCGTGTACGAATAGGTGCTGATAGATCACCAATAACTTGATGTATTGGATGATTTCTGGTCCACTTCTTGCTATGAGGTAGGGGATGTAGGAGCTTTTATCTGAGTTTTGATCAGTGTAAGTACTTAAGAAGTTTATCGGAACAGGTTATGGTGAAGGTTCAACATTTGATATTGGAGTAGGTTGAATATCTGGCTGAGGTAAGATATTTACATCTTGTATGACCGATACCTCTTGCACTTCAGAATTTTCACCCTCTTCACACTGAACTGGACCTCAGGAGTTTCCATTTCTATTTCTTCATCAACAACTTCTGTTTCTTCTTCTGTTTCAATTACTGGCACATCAGGAGATGGACCAAATAACTGTTGTTCGGTCTCTATATTTCTGGACAAATCATTAGACTGATTAGATTTATTTTCAAAATATTCTTCATAAAAGTTCTCAAATAATGAATCTAAATCAGCTTTATCAGAATTAGAAGATTCAGGTTGATCAGCTTTTCGCGTAGTATTAATTATCAGCCCGGGTCCTGAACTGAATTATTCAGAAACCACATCAAAGGAGACGTTCACGCTCTCATTGATTATTTTGGTCCTCTTGTTGTAGACCCTATATGCAGCAGATGTCTTGGAATAACCAACGAAGACCGCTTCATCAGCTTTGGCAGCGAACTTTCCTCTGTCCTCTTTGTCATTTAAAATAAAGCACCTGCAACTAAAAACTCGAAAGAATTTGATATTAGGTATTCTTTTATTTTTTATTTCATACGGAGTTTTACCAACCTTTTGTGAACGAGGGATCGGTTCTGGGTAAAACAAGCAGTCACCACTGCTTCAGCCCATAAGAATAACGGAAGCTTTGAGCAGGTAAGTAATGTACGCGCCGCTTCCACCAATGTTCTATTTTTTTGCTCAATGACACCATTCTATTGCGTTGTCCGGGCTGCCGAAATCGTATGTGTAATACCGATGGATTCGAGGAATGAGCCGAGTGTATTGTTCTTGAATTTAGTTCCGTGGTCAGTTCTGATTTTCTGAACTAACAGTTGCAGATTATTTTGGACTGTCTTCAAGAATGAGATTATTGTCTCGGCTGCTTCATCATTTGACCGCAGAAAATGAACCCAGGTAGCTTGTGATGAGTTAAAAGTTTTTGTTAGTTTTGCCTCGATGTATTTTAATTCAAGTATTGTACGAAATTTCATCATCCAATGAAAATTTGGAATTTGATGTTTTTCTACTAGATTAGTTTCTATTCTTCACAAGTGTGTCTAGACTAGACTATGTTATTTCATTACTTAGGGGGAGATTGTTAAACCCCACAATTCATAATGTAAAAAGTAATGAAAAACTATAAGTGATGAAGAACCAGAATACAAATGAAGACATCAAGGCAGAAACGACTAAGTCTGGAATTCAACYAGAGGACCGATGGACAGTCCAAGGATGYRATGGRAAGARCATTCTCATCGATCCTCTGGTCATCAACACTTATAAGATTTTCCAGCACTTAATCCAAGTATGCAATGAAGATTTGAAGATAAGGATGAAAACATCATATCATGAATGACAGCTGGAGATGACAAGTCAACAGCTGGAATTCGAGTTTATCTTAATATTAGCGCCTATCCATACAAAAGATAAACCTAATCTGTTAATAGAAGATTTACTAGAAAATAGCATTATATAGTTATCTTCTTATTAGTTGATTAGTATAAATAGGTGATTAGACCTACTGTAAAAAGAGTCGCTTTTACRTWTYWCWKTTWMKWWWMKYWRWWWMTWWWRRWKMWMAMKWYTGTTCATAAATATTCTTATTATTCTTCTTGAGTCTTCATAACTTCTTTCATAAAGTCACTATAATTTGGTTATTCATAACTAGATTATTAGTGTTATTGAGAGATATGTGATCAACAATTGGTATCAGAGCCTATTGATTGACTTCCCAATCAAAACGATCATTCAAAAATCTCTCAATTTTTGATCTTCTTTCTCGTCAAAAAGTACATCTTCTTCTTCAACTTTCTCAATGGCCAACTGGAATTCTACTTATAATGTTGGCTCTCTCACAAAGCCTCCAACTCTTCAACGAGAGGAATATCCACAATGGAAAATCAGAATGGTAAATTTTCTGGAAGGAATGGATAGGAATCTCCTTCGATCTATACAGGAGGGTCCCTACATTCCTCAAACTCTAGTCCCAAGAGTTCTAAGACCAAACACCACAGCTAAAAATCCAGCTTACTACATGCCCAGAGATGAAAGAAATTGGGACGAAGATGACAAGGAAAGAGTTGAAACTGACAAAAAGGCCAAAAGGTTGATAATCATGGCCCTATCCAATGAGATATTCCAGTCCCTTGATACATGTTCCACAGCCAAGGAACTATGGGATGAACTAGCAAGCCAACTGGAAGGAGGAGCAAAAACAAAGAAAAATCATAGAGCACAATGTCTCAACGAATACACTAATTTCAAGGCCCTCCCTGATGAACCCATACAAAAGACTTACGATCACTTCAACACATTGATAAATCAATGTCGTAGAAACGATATCATCAGAACCAAGGAAGAAAACAACGTTTTATTCCTAAAAAGTCTAGGCGATGAATGGACTCAACTATCTATGTCCCTATAAGCAAACCAGGATCTAGATGGCTGGTCTCTTCATGAACTGTATGGAACTCTTGCAGYACAAGAAAGCGACATTATGAAGAAAAAGGTATCCATCGGTGGACCTCTTGCTCTTGCTGCCGAGGAAAAGAAAAAATCAAGGACTCCTGCCAAAGAGCATAAGAGGAAAGGCAAAAAAGCGTTGGTGGTAGAATCAGAATCTGAAGAGGAAACTTCTGAATCAGATGATGAGATTAAAGCTTTTGCCAAATCATTGGCCTTGATTACAAAACAGTTCCAAAAGAAGTTCATCAGAAAACCCTATGAGCGAAAAGTGTTCAAAAGGGAAAGATACCAGTCATCATATGATAGAAAACCAACAAAATTCTATTAAAGGGACGAAAGAAGAGATGGAAGAGAAGAAAGGGAAGAGAGAAGAGAAGAAAGAAGAGAGGAAAGGAAAGAGGACAAAGATGGAAGGAAAAATGACCTTCGATGCTTCATGTGCGGAAAACTTGCTCATTTTTCCAAGGAATGCAAAGGACGATTGATCAAGGATGCTGACTACTATAAAAACAAATACAAGTATAATTCCAGAGAGCGAAGCTTGATGGCCGAAAAAGAGAATTGGGTGTCCGATTCTTCATCAGAAGATGAAGACAAAGCACTCATTTGTCTAATGACCACGTCCAATGCATAATCCACCTCCAACTCTGATGACCAGGTATGTRAGTCTTTCTCAAATGAAACCAACTCTATTCCATCAGAACTAGAGTTAAGGGTAATCAAACTTTCAGAAGATTTCTTGAAATTAAAAGAAAAATTAAGTTATGAAAAATATGAAAGACTAAAAGCGGAAAAAGAAGCAAGTTTCTACAAAAGGGAGACTGACCTTCTAACCGAAGAAAAGGCTGAACTAGCAAAGAAAAAGACTCGCATAAGTACCCTAAAGAAATCAGAAGAAGACAAACTTCTGGAAATGAACAAGCAAATAACTAAGGACTTAGAAAAGAAAACTAAGGCCTTAAAGGAATATGAGGTAGAGAGACTAAACTCAGTCGCTCTTAAAGATTTCTTCCAAAAGGAGCGGAAAATTCTTCATCAGAAGCTTCAAACCAATGAACTTCTGATGAAAAATTATAAAGATGCCCAAAAAGTTTTTGAAAAATTAAATGGTCAAACGGACACTCAAGGGATTGGATTCAATGAATTGGAATCCTTCATCGAACCAAAGAAATCCACCCTTGAGTCCACCTTCAAACTTGGATGCATTCAAAAACCCGACTTTACTCAAAAACCAAAAGCAAATTTCAAAAGAGTTAAATTCGATGGAAAACTGTCGTTTCAAGACAGGATTTTGAAAATGTGGTATATGAGAAAAGTACATGTAAGAATTCTGATGAAAGAAATGACATTTCTAAACCAGAGATTGTTGAAAACCCTATTGTAAAACCAGAATCTCTGCTTGTCAACTCTATTCCATCAGCAAGTACTGTTGATGAAAAAGAGAATCCGAATGAGGAACCATCAACTGTTGAATCGATGAATCACCCAAGTAAAATTAAGAATTCATCGATTTGACTTCGATAAAACCTCAAGAAGATCCCTCTGAAGCATCAACCTCTGAACCCACATCTTCTGCTCCAATTCATGCTAATTTTGATTTTGAGAAATCAGCAAGAGACTTTCTCGACTCTGAATCTGAAGAAGAGACAAGTTGTGAATCACCAAGGAACATTGACAATAAGAAACCTAAAAATTTCAAGTCCTCAATGAAATMTGGTATTCCTTCATCAATGAAATCTTCAKACAAAGGAAAGGGWAAAGTGAAAGATGCTAAATCTGCCAAAGATAACTCAAAAGGCCTTAGTACTCCATTCAGGTTCATCAAGTTTACTCGTGAGCAAAAACAGAAGTGGTCTCCCTCTGATAAAATTAACCATAACTTTTCTGTCCATTCAGCTGAAGAAAAGCCGACCTTCCTCAGGAGAAAATAAGTAAAGCCAAAGC
>NC_037529.1:26158844-26162575 GCF_001531365.2 Cynara cardunculus var. scolymus
CACAAAATTTGGTCAAGGGAATTCCTCCTCTCAAATTCGAAAAAGATCATCTTTGCTCAGCATGTGAGTTGGGAAAACTAAAAAGGGCCTCACATAAAACTAAGTCAGAAACCTCCTGCACCAAACCCTTGGATATGCTTCACATAGACCTCTGTGGGCCGATTTCAACCAAAAGTCTCTCTTGAAAGAAATATATGCTGGTATTGGTCGATGAATACTCCAGATACACTTGGGTTGAATTCCTAAAGAAGAAATCAGATGTTCCAGACCTAGTCATTGGAGTGATGAAAAGGCTACAAGTCCTTCTACAGCAAAAGTTAGTAAAGGTTCGTAGCGATAATGGAACTGAATTCAAAAATGCCAAAATCGATGACTATCTCTTCGGTGAAGGCATTACTCAAAACTTTTCATCAGCAAGAACTCCACAGCAAAATGGAGTAGTAGAACGACGAAATCRAACCSTTGTGGAAGYAGCAAGGACCATGCTTGCTTCATCGGAGTTACCAATCATGTTCTGGGCTGAAGCCATTTCCACARCATGCTTCACCCAGAATCGATCAATCATCAACAAGAGACACTAGAAAACCCCATATGAGCTCATCAACCAAAGAAGACCAAATGTCAAATACTTTCATGTCTTTGGGTGCAAATGCTTTGTACTCAACGATAGAGAATATCTTGGCAAGTTTGATAAGAAAGCCGATGTGGGAATCTTTCTGGGATATTCTTAAACCGCCAAAGCCTACAGAGTCTACATCAAAAGGACTAGAATTGTTATTGAAATTATCAACGTGTCTTTCGATGACTCTACCCTAATGACTTCTGGACACAACAGTTCAGAACTCGGACTTCAACGAAGAGCATCTGATTCATCAYTTAGCAAACCCAGTAAATCAGAGTTAGCTCAATTATTTGACGACATCTTCGAAGAAGAAGTAGTTTCTGGACATGAATCAAATGCAAAATCAATATCCAGAAGCGATGAAGATCATGCAGACTCCAATGTTGTAGGTACATCTCTTACAGAAGCTTATGCTACATCATCTACTTCTCCTATGTCCGCAAATCATACACAAGAACCAGAGTCTAACTCAGGAGATGATCTCGTTGAGGGGGAGCAAGCAGTTCCATCAATCGATGAAGAACTGCATCTTGTTGCTTCAGAACCTCAATCAAACACCAAGTGGACAAAAAATCACCCACATCACCAAATCATTGGTGATCCAACCTCTGGTGTCAAGACGAGATCCGCTACTACAAATGAATGCCTCTTCGCCAACTTTCTGAGCATGATAGAACCAAAGAAGATTTCTGAAGCTCTACAAGACCCAAACTGGGTAAATACAATGCAAGAAGAATTACTCCTGTTTGAACGAAATGAAATATGGTCTCTTATGCCTCTACCCAAAGGGAAGACAGCCATAGGAACCAAATGGGTCTTTCGAAACAAGAACGACGAAGATGGCATTGCAATAAGGAACAAAGCCAGGCTTGTTGCAAAAGGCTATCGCCAGGAAGAAGGAATTGATTACGATAAGACATTTGCTCCCGTTGCAAGACTTGAAGCCATCCGAATGTTCCTAGCCTATGTAGCACATAAAGGTTTTAAAGTCTTTCAAATGGATGTTAAGTCTGCCTTCCTCAATGGCAAACTACAAGAAGAAGTCTATGTGCAACAACCTCCTGGGTTCGAAGATCCAAAGCATCCAGACTATGTATATTTTCTGGATAAAGCTCTTTATGGACTTAAGCAAGCACCCAGAGCCTGGTATGAAACTCTATCTACCTTCCTCATCGAAAATGGTTTTGAAAAAGGTACAATCGATACAACTCTCTTTCTCAAGAAGCATAAAGGTAACATTTTACTTGTTCAAATATATGTGGACGACATCATATTTGGTTCTACAAATGCAAAACATTGTGAAAAATTCTCAGAGTTGATGAAAAGCAAATTTGAGATGAGTATGATGGGAGAAATTAGTTTCTTTCTTGGTCTTCAAATAAAATAAACTTCAGAAGGAATTTTCATCAATCAGTCCAAATATATGACTGACCTTCTGAAGAAATACTCTCTCTCCAATTCATCATCGATGAGAACTCCTATGGCTACAGGTGTTAAGTTATTTGCTGATCCATCAGGCAAATCTGTGGATGTCACAACCTACAGAGGCATGATTGGATCACTCCTATATCTAACTACTAGTAGACCTGATATTATGTTTGCCACATGTCTTTGTGCAAGATATCAATCAAATCCCAAGGAATCGCATCTCTCTGCAGTCAAGATGATCTTTCCATACCTCATGGGAACTCCTTCATTGGGTCTCTGGTATCCAAAGGACTCTGGTTTTGATCTAATAGCCAATACAGATGCAGATCATGTAGGTTGCAAGCTTGATTTAAAGAGTACATCTGGAAGCTATTAACTATTGGGGGACAAACTTGTCAGTTGGACATCTAGAAAACAAAATTGCGTCTCAACATCCACAGCAGAAGCAGAGTATGTTGCTACTGCTAGTTGTTGTTCACAAGTTCTCTAGATGAAGACTCAGCTTAAGGATTATGGTTTCAATTATGACAAAACTCCCATCGTCTGTGACTCCAAGAGTGCCATAGCAATCTCTGCAAACCCAGTACAACATTCCAAAACCAAGCACATCGATGTAAGGTACCATTTTCTGAAAGATAATGTTGAAAAAGGTAACATAGAAATGTATTTTGTTCCCACTGAAATTCAACTTGCAGACATCTTTACAAAAGCTCTTGATGAGAAAAGATTTTTATTTCTAGTCAGCAAGATGGGTATGCTGAATCTCACCACTTAAAGGCAATCATTACCTTCAAACCAGAGATCCTCCATATCTCATGGTTATGCCTGTAAGTGATATATAAATTCTTAGCCATAAACTTCAAGTACTCTAAACCAGAGCCTCTGGCCATAAAGATCAGAGCCTCTGGCTCTTTAGATTCACTTCGATTAAATTTTTGGCAAATAACCTCCATCGCCTTTGAACCAGAACTCCTCTGGTCCAAAGCAAATACTTAGTAATTTTTACCTAGTATTCTCTTCACAACCAGAGCCTGTGGTTCTAAAGACCAGAGCCTCCGGGTTCACAATCTTTGGAACCAGAGCTACTCTGGTCTCAAAGGCTCACCCATCACACGTCTTTCACATACACTTCACCATTTTCCATTACCCATTTTCTTTGCTTCAAAACCAGAACCAGACCAGATCCTCTTGCTTTGTTCTCTTTGGAACCAGAACTCCTCTGGCCTCAAAGACCCCTTCTCCACTTCCACGTAGCCACCTTTCATACATTAATCATCCTTCACAACCAGAGCCTCTAGTTGTATAGACCAAAGCCTCTGGTACGCCTAATTCTTCTTTATTATTTGTTTGAGGGGGAGTCTTTGAAAATATCAAAATCGTTACTCATTTCTAATTTGAGGGGGAGTTTTTGAGGGGGAGCAAAAATATTCATCTCCACATTTCATATTCTTCATGGACATTTTCCATCCATAGCCTCTGGTCACCCAAATGCTACATGCGTATCTAACCAGAACTCCTCTGGTTCTATATACTGGATTAACAATGTTTATCTAGAACCTCTGGTTTGCAATCCAAGGTTTCTATAAACATACAATCCAAAATTACATCAATGAATTCATTCATAGATGTTCACCCAGAACTCCTCTGGTTCCTCCCCAATGAGTCATGACCAACCAGAGCC
>NC_037529.1:26162655-26192310 GCF_001531365.2 Cynara cardunculus var. scolymus
TTTTTGGGTTACGTATTCATCAAGCTATTATTTTGAATAATTTTTATTCAAATAATTTCCCACGTCATCATAACCACGCGCCTGACACCCTCAACAGCCTGTTCCCAACATACCCTTTTAACCTTTCCCTCTTCCTTACCCCGTCTTGACACGTGTCCTACTATATTAAATGCACGTACTATCAAGACGGCTCACGTTCCTCAAATCAAATCGTCACGAAACAAACCGCCAAAACTTTTCATTATTATTGTATTTTAATAATCAAGAAACGTTTCCTTCCCCCCTACCCCAACCCATCTCCATTCTCCCGCCTATATATATATATATCTTTCTTATACCTCCATTTTCCTTTTACGCTTTCATAAATCTGCAACTACACTCTCAAAACTTCTACACCTACAACTACACTCTCAAAACTTCTACACCTACAACTACACTCTGAAAACCTCCAACCCAACAACCTTATCAAAGTTGCAAAAATGGCCTCCTCCGCTTCTCATGAATCCAACAAAAACGATAGCAGAATCCAGTCGGCAGGAACCGATAGCCGTGCCATCATCATCCTACCAATGCGGCCAAATAATCACGCTATCAAACTCAAAACCGCCTTATTTGATGATCGTTTTGCCATTGTTATTGAGTTCTTCGAACACAGTATTCTTCTTCCTTCTCTCACCCTTGCCGATAAAGCCGTCCCCATAAAGTACGTTCAATAGTACTGGCAAACCTGTGAGTTTGATGAAGAAAGCCACGGTATCATGGGGGACATAGACGCCCCTAACGATATGATGTGCTCTATTAAAATATAACGGGCTAAGGTTTCCCGGATACTGTGCATTCCAACACATAAAGAACTTGGCATTGTGCAATTTGACGAACCACCAACCACCGACGACATTCTCCGATTCCTGAAAATGCTAGGTTACAACAGTGATATACGCACCATCTCAAATTTTAAACGCCAATGCCTTCCACCAATGTGGAATATGTTCTTCTCCCTTCTAAACAGAGCCCTTACATGCAAATTGGGCTCCTTGGACCAAGGCAATACAAATATCAAGACAATAATGTACGGGTTGTACTTCAACTTGAACCTCGACTACGCCTTCCTCATCTACAACGAAATACTTTTGGCGGTAGTCAAGAAGTCGAAGCTCCAGGCCGCTGGTAAGCCTCTCCCTGCTGTTCTCTTTCCGCGCTTAATCGCTCTTTTCATCGCGGATGGAATGAGGATGAATCGCCTACCAGCCAAAGAACCATACACGCCCATATACAAAATGCATGGTCATCGACCAACCCTCTCAAAGGAGGGTTATACCATAAACCGTCCTCTTCCACGGGCTATGCTCAATGTCATCGCATCGACAAATGAGATATGCCAGACATATGAACGTTCCATGTTGTCTCAAGAACCGAGGGCAGCTATCCCGGAGTATTTAGAGCCGTCCCCCCTCCAAACGAGGGAGCACAAGCGTCATCTTCATCGGATGATGAAGATGATGATGATGATGATGCTACTCGTGCTTCCCCCTGCCTTACTCATAAAATTCCTCAACCCACTTCCCAAAGGGCAACCACATCCACTACCCCTGGCGATCAAAGCCAAAAGGGTATTGAAACAGGACGACCCAATCCAACCCCAACCAACCATCCAGAGGCCATTCTTCGGGCCTCTGGAGATTAACAAGCTGAGGAACCACGTTTACCATCACCCCTCTCTCAACAGAGAGGTGATGAAGAGATAAGAGCCTCTTCGCCTCAGGACTCGCCACATCCCTTCACATACGCAGAAGCATGTGTTGCTTCTGATGTTGAACCCATAGATCGTTCAGAGCGGTCTTCCCTTCATGCACCTCCCCCTTCGATATTTGATCTATCGAAGGGGACACACATTCGCTTCACTTACTCGGCTTCTGAAGCCGAGGTAGAGGAAGCTGATGTCGCAACATCGCAAGATAGCTCCTCTCTCGAGGGCTATCAAGGACACGATGGAAGTCCTTCAAGACCCACCTTCTGACAAGGTCAAGAAGGCGCCTCAGGAGCAGAGGCACAACCTGCAGCATTCGTTGCTGTAGGGGTTACCCCACTTGTTGATCTGGTCACAAAGGCTGAGTTCCAAGCCTTTGTCGATACAGTGACGCTGTCCTTGGAAGACCTTAAATTCATCATGCAAGGGATTGTAGAAAACCAACCCTCCACCTCTACCTCTGACCTCCAACAATCTCTTGCAATCCTACAACGCCACCTTACCCAACTCGAAACCCAAACACAAACAAACACCACCCGCCTACAAATGCTCCAACAAACTATAACCCAACACCATAACACCTCTTCCTCCCTAGCCACTCAACGGAACCAAGTCATTATCCAATCCATCGCCACTCTCACGGCCCAGGCAACTTACGCCGATGAGAACCTTACCTACATAATCACCCAACTTCAAACCATCCTCCGCAACCTTCACTCCCTATCAACTACCCTCCCCCAAGACCCTCATCAAACACCACAACCATCCACCAAAACTACCGATGCCACCCTCGCCACTCTCACCCACCAGCTGGTCTCCATCCAAGACACCCTTACCCAACTCCCCGCTACTATTCTTGCCCAAATCCCCCAGCCCATTCCTTAACCCCCACCTCCCTCTGCAGGCCCATCATTTGATGAAGCCTTCTCCTCTTTCACTGCAGAGGTGAGAGATCTAATAATCAACCTTCCCATTCCCCCATCCACATCCACAACCACCATGCCACCACCAACTTCATCCTCAACGACAGAGTTCACCACACGAGCAGACTTGCGAGCTCTTTCGAAAGCACTGATCTCATTTTTTAACGAGATCAGTGCCAAATTTGTTCATCGGGCCATTCGTCCAACAATGGTTCTTTCCCAGAACCTGGGCGATGAACAATGGCGCACCACTTCCCTCCTACAAACAATGGAGGCGAGTCACCGGCAAACCTCCCTGAAGGCATACCTCGCCACCTTCAGGAAGGAACATAAGAAGAAGAAGAGGACAAGAGCTTCATGCTCTAGCAGCCGCCCGCACAAGAGGCCTAGACATGATGACCAAGACCCCGATGGTCAAGGTCTTGGACCTCATGAGGGGGAGACACAGGCCGCGGCTGCACGTGAAACCGAATCTGCTACACCATCACCATCACCACAACTACCATCTTCACCAGAAGGAACCCAGGTGAGGTAACCAGAGGCTCTGCCCTCTCAAGATGTAAATATACAAGTTCCCTTTGCCGCAACCCAAGAGCCCATCGTGTTGAGCTCTTCAACCGATGAAGAACCTACCACACCACCAACACAACTTAACCAACCTCTTCCTTCTACACCCACATCAAGCCTACCCTTAACCCCTTCACCAATGCCTCGCACAACCCAATCCTTCACCATTTCTACAGAACCATAACCTATAACAAACCAACCATCACCCCAACTACCACAAACCCAACAGAAACCCATGCACCAGAAACCACCCAAACCCAAATCAAGCCAACCAATGAAACCATATCCACTACCCATATACAAACCCAAACTGAAACACAACCCCCAACCAATACACAACCCTTAACCCATCAACCAGTGGTGCATGCGGATACTCCCTCTTCTTCAAGTCAACCTCCACAAGGCCTGGTAGATGAAATCATACAGAGCATGGAGTCGATGAGGAGACGTCCTCAACTACCGCCCAGGGAACCAGTCATGATGGAAAATATCCAACAATATATGTACCAAGACTGTGATGAGAGTTTGTCCACAAACCCTCCAATCTTATCGCCTGAGTCTATGGACCTCTTACACCATCGATTCATCAGACAGACCACACAAGCACCACAGGCTGTCTTTTTGAATGATGGAATAAGGAGGGTCATAGACTTGAAAGTAAAGACATTTGCCAACTGGGCTATCCGATACATCGAGTTTACCGTGGAGAGAGCACATGGGGCATTTAGCGTGTTTAACAAAAATGACCTCATCAATCTCAAACCATACGACTTGATCGAGTTATACGTTTACACAGCTCAAAGGCAGGATCACGGCATAATATTTGGAATGGCAAACTGAGCAGTTGTGAAGACGATGGAATCCCTGGTGAAACACAGAGCCAAAAGTGATTTTGAAATTGCTTTTAGGCTAGGCATTGAAAGACTATCCTGTGCTCCACCAAACGAAGACTTCCAGGGCCTGCAGGAGAAACGATTTGCCTCAGTTCTGACTCAACCCGAACTTGGACTTGTTTACACGAATGAGTTCGGGGTTAAAATATTCTTCAGACAGACTGAAGCCTTCAAGTATTCAACAGATACACTTGAATGGTTTCAGAAAATTATTAGAGAAAGACTGGGCAGAAACCATGTGCCGAGGGAAGTAGGGAGTCAACTCATTCACGAGATATCGACAGTCATCGCATATCGAAGACTGCTCCTGCGCTTCAGAGAAATATACTCAGGTAGCTTGTGATGAGTTAAAAGTTTTTGTTAGTTTTGCCTTGATGTATTTTAATTCAAGTATTGTAAGAAATTTCATCATCCAATGAAAATTTGGAATTTGATGTTTTTCTACTAGATTAGTTTATGTTCTTCATAGGTGTGTCTAGACTAGACTATGTTATTTCATTACTTAGGGGGAGATTGTTAAACCCCACAATTCATAATGTAAAAAGTAATGAAAAACTATAAGTGATGAAGAACCAGAATACAAATGAAGACATCAAGGCAGAAACGACTAAGTCTGGAATTCAACTAGAGGACCGATGGACAGTCCAAGGATGTGATGGAAAGAACATTCTCATCGATCCTCTGGTCATCAACACTTAGAAGATTTTCCAGCACTTCATCCAAGTATGCAATGAAGATTTGAAGATAAGGATGAAAACATCATATCATGAATGACAACTGGAGATGACAAGTCAACAGCTGGAATTCGAGTTTATCTTAATATTAGCGCCTATCCATACAAAAGATAAACCTTATCTGTTAATAGAAGATTTACTAGAAAATAGCATTATATAGTTATCTTCTTATTAGCTGATTAGTATAAATAGGTGATTAGACCTACTGTAAAAAGAGTCGCTTTTACGTATTACTTTTACGTTTCTCAGTTTATAAAAGTTAAAACTTTTGAAGCTCAAGACTGTTCATAAATATTCTTATTATTCTTCTCGAGTCTTCATAACTTCTTTCATAAAGTCACTATAATTTGGTTATTCATAACTAGATTATTAGTGTTATTGAGAGATCTGGGATCAACATATCTCGAATAATCATCGACTATGACCAACACATACTTCTTTCTGTTAATGCTTTGGACTCGCATAGGACCACAGAGATCCATATAGAGTAAATGTAGAGGACGTTCGGTGTTGAACTTTGTCTTCAGCTTATGTGAAGCTTTCTTCAGTTTGCTCATCTCACATGCACCGCATACATGGTCTTTATGAAACTTTAGGTCTGGGATGCCTTTAACCAACTTGTTCAGATAGTTGAAATTCAAAGGTGAAAGACGTCGATGCCATAGCAAATTCTACTTAAAGGATGCATTGGATATCAAGCAGACGTTAGTATCTACTTGTGTGTTGGATAGGTCAATCGTGTAAAGATTTGATCTTCTGATTCCAGCTAAAAGCTCCTTACCATCAGTAGTTTGGATGTTGCATTTGTTAACTTTAAAACAGACTTCTAAACTCTTATCACAAAATTGACCTATGCTAAAACGATTATGTCCAAGAATCACACATGTCGGTTAACCTGCAAAAATGAATCAATTGGGTTTTGGTGCCCATTTTAGTTTTGGTCCTCTAAGTGTAGTTCTCGTTGGTGGTATACTGTAAGTACCAAACCAACGTTCTTTAATATGAAATTTCTTACATAAAGCAGTTAAAGCGGAATGCATGAAATGATAAGGCTTAAAAGAAGTAAAAGACTTAAGTAATTCGTTCAATCCACACGGAGAACAATTATTTTTACCATTTCTAATATCAAACAATTCATCAACTGAATATCTTTTTACAGAATTATTCAATGTAGAATCATTTAATACAGACTTAGTAAAATTATTCTTCTTCTATGGAGTTGAAGATTTTTCTTCTTCTTTTACTCTCCAAACCTTCTTAAACTTCAACGCATTATCTGAAACAGGAAAAATAATGAACTTTTTAAATGAATGATGAACTTTTTGTTTAATTTTCTTAGTAAGCTTCTTCTGTTTCCTCAAATTCTTTTTGGTTTTATTCTTTTTATAATACAAATCCTCGGAAACAGGTTTTTTCATTAAAACTCTTTTCAAAATCTGAAGCTAAATCAGAATCCTCAGTCATATTATTTTTAACAAGAAAATCTTCAAGACTGGATAATTTTCTTAGAAAAATCAAACTTATCAATGTCATTATCCAAACAAAGATCTGAATTCAAGATATTTGAAAAATTAATTTCTTCATTTAAAATATTTACTTCTTCTGAATCAGAAGTTTCACTTAAAGATTTATTACATGAAAAATACTCAGACTCAACATGTTCCGTTTTTTCTTTAAAATTTTGTAAATCTTCAATTTTATTTAAAAATTATTGTTATAGTTGATTAAATGAAAGTCGCTCTTCATTTAAAATCTTTTCCAGCTGAACCACTTGTTTTTCTAAAATTAATGTTGAAGTATAAAACTTTGGTTCACCAGGTTCTGATTCAAGCTCTGCTTTACAATAACTGTGAAAATAATCAGTTGAAAGAACAAAGTCTTGATTTTTATAGCTATCATTTAAGTTTGTATAGTCAAACGGAACCTGCATTTTGTCTTTTCTTTGACGATTAAAATCTTCTCGTTGTTCTACCTCATCAGAAGATTTTGTAAATTTTATTGAAAACTCGGGTCCACAATCAAGATATTTAAATTTGTATAGAGTCGGGGTATAATATAAAGTTTTTCCTAAAAATTTTGGATTTTCGTACCCTAACCCTTTCCGAGGGTTAAAAAATCTTGTTTCAGAGGGTTTGTTCAGAAAAATGGTTTGATCAGTCTGCCCTCTCTTATATAAAACTTCTTCCTTAGACTTTAGTTTTTCATTTAATTGAATTATTTGTAAATCAAGCTTACTTATTTTAACCATTAGTTTTTCATTAACCAATTCTAACTATTTATATCGTTCCTTGGAATCAGATAATTCGGCTTTTAAGATATTGGATTTTTCATTAAATGATTTTGATTCAGATAACAAATATTTAGCCCAGTCCAAGTTTCCAGCATATTCATCAAATAATTTGATGTATTTTTCTTTTTGCGTTTTTAATTCCTTTTCAAAATTATTTGAACACATTTTTTCTGTTTTTAATTCTTGCTGGAAAGATTGGAGTTTAAGCATCATCTTTTGCATCTGTTTTATGCATGATAGCTCCAATATCTCTTCTTCCATTTCAGCACTCTGTTCTTCTCTTTCATCTGAAGAACAATTTTCAGATCTAGCCATCAAGCATATATGCGCAACAGCTTCAGCTTCTTCCTCTTCATCGGTTTGGTTTAACCAATGATCATCTTCTGCCATGAGTGTTTTCCCCGCATCTCGTTGTTTTGAGAGAAGAAATTTATTTTTGTAGTAGTCGGTATTTCTCGTTACCGGCTTTCTACAGTTTACAGCAAAATGGCCTAGTTTGCCACAGTTGTAGCACTTTGTGTGCTCATCGGCTACGCCTTTAACAAACTTCTTCTTCTCTTCCGGCTTCTTCTCGTACTTCTACTCGAATATTTTTTCTTCATATTTCTTCTTCTCGCCAAATTTATCTTTAAATTCGTATTTTGAGCCGGATGAGAATCTTTGATTGTTCGAATGCGGTTGTTTTTTAAACTTCTTTTGGAATGCTTTAGTTAGCATCGCCATGGCATGTTTTATTTCAGACATTTCAGAGTCCGAATCCGAGCTGTTACTCTCTTCATCTGCTGATTCGCTTGATTGGCTTATTTCTTTCACTTGCTTCCCAGATCTGCTCTTTCCTTTCTTCTCAGACACGAAAGCTAAAGAATCAGCAACTTCCTTCTCTTTCTTCTTCTTGGAATCTCGGATCTCCAAAACTTCTTCCTTGTTCTGCTTTAGAGTTTCATAAACTTCATGTATGTCAATATCAGATAATGATTTGTTGAATCTGATATGATTAGCATAAGGTTTCCACTCTGGTTGAAGATTCCTGGGGAATTAAACATTTGTCTTTATGACAGTTTTAGAGATTCCGTTCTTGGTCAGCTCATTTAGCAGTCTGGTAAGCCTGTCATAGACATCATCAAGGCTCTCTCCATCTTTAGCCTTAAATTCTTCATATGAAGATATACAATTTGTAATCTTCAACTGAGTTCCCACTTTAGAACCCATCATCATCTTTTTAATCTGAACCCACATGCTGTGACCAGATGATTTATGACTATTAATGCTCGTGTAGATATCGTTGGTCAATGCTTGCATCATGTAGGACCTGCAAAGCACATCAGCATGGGCTCTCTCATTTTCTTGCGCAATATATCTGAACTTCTCCTTGATGACTCTTTGGGCAGGTCTGCCTTCTTCTGGAACAACAGGTGTCTCTCTATAGAAAACAGCAAGACCTTCCATCAAGTATTCCATAATCAAATCACCTTCTTTCATTCTCTCTATGAAATTGAGGAATCTATCCCTCCATTGGTTATAGTCCACTCTAAACAGCACATGAGGCTTGGTGTCAGTACCAATAGCCATTGCTTCTCTTGAACTCATTTTATCAGTTATGTATGATATAGGATCAACTGCAGTTCAAAATTTGTATTAAAGGATTAGGATTCAAAAGAAAAATATATCAATTAAATCTCAAACAAGGATTTGCACACATTCAAGACTTAGAAAAATTTAAGCACACAAACTTATCCGGATTAGAAATCCGGTCAAGCTTTTCCGGATTAGAAGTCCGGACAAAGAAGATAGACTTGAATTTCCAACTAAAACAAGTTATCCGAATTAGATATCCGGGCAACAAAGAACTTTAAATCACACAAGGAACAACAAATCCGGATGAGAAATCCGGTGAATTCTAACACTTAGTCAAATTTTCAAAATGAAATACGGAAGTAAAAAGTCAACAAGTCAAGGTCAACTAAGTCAACCAAGTCAAATACGATCAAGTCCGCTTAAAATCAAATCGCTCAAATAGTCAGAGTTTAAACCGCTCACAAATGAAAGTCAATATCCATTCAATAATCCGTTCAAGAAGTCAAAGTCCGGTCAAAAAGTCAAAGTACGATCACTTAAATCGCATACAACAATTCAAATAAACTGCACAAAGTAAATTGCATAACACTACACTTAAATCACACAACAAAATCGCTCAGGTTACAACCGGATTACAAATTAATCGCACACCAAATGGACTAAATCACTCACTAAACCGTTTAAGAAGCAACCGGATTATCTATAAATCGTACAACACATCAAAGATTTATCATACAGATTAAACTAAATCGGTCAGTAAATCGATCAAGTATGAAGCGATTTACCTCTAAATCATGCAAACCTTACCCGGTTTAACCTAAATTGCAAAAAATTAATTCACAAAATATCACAAGTCTTAAATCGAACAAGCTATAAGCGATTTACACTTAATCCGATTAAGAGTTATACGGACTAGTGTTCAAGCAAAAATACAATTTTAACACTTTTTCACCAAAAAAATGGATGAAAATCTGCAAAAATATGAGTTTTTGAAGAACACAAACAGATTTCATAAACTTAAAATTCGATCAAAAATGGTTCAAAACTTGTTTAAAATCAAAATCGATGTTAATCAAAGTTGTTCAAAACGAAATTGCGAATTCAGTAGTGTAAATATTATCAATTAACAATCAAAATCCAAACGATTTAAGCCAAAAATGTGATTCTAGACCGAAGAACACGATGAACAGATTAAAGAACAGCAACAACAGATCGATAAATCCTCTATAATTCGTGCAAAATCCTCGATAAATCTGTTTAATCCTCTAAACAAATTGCTGTAGTTTGCTCTGATACCAATTGAAAAGCCCAAATCATACAAATTTGAATCAAATCTTCAAGAATTAAGAACAAGATGAAATTCAGAGAGAAATAATCACCAAATCTTGTGTAGATTTCTTGAGAGAATTTCTAATCACAATTACAGCACTAATATCAGAAGTTACAGAAGTTAGTGACAATTACAAGGCTAATGACTATTTATACTAAGGAAAGCAAAGCATATTAAAATGGAGAACTTGAATACAATCTTTAATGCACATACTTGAACCCAACACAAATCGATTTACAATTTTAGATTAACACAATATGTGATTTACACAGCCAAGACAGGACACAATGGATGAACAATAAGTATTGAATCTGGATGATGATTGTTTAGCGATGAACTTGAAATCCGAATAAGGAAGTAAGCGATTTACAGCAAATTGGACAAGATGATCAATCGATTTAGGTGAAATTCAAAGGGGTCTGAGCGATGAAGCATAAATGGGAAGAGCCTGTGATCGATTTACCTTGAATCCGGACAAGGGTTGAGTGATTTAGGCTTGAACTCGGATGAAGAACTAAGCTGTTGAATCCGTGAGCTGTTGAATCCGTGCGATTTACCTAGAAATCGGCTGAGTGTAAATCGTGTAAGCTTGTGATCGATTTACACCAAAATCGCCTAACCTTATGTTCGATTTAGATGACGATGAAGCAGTTTAGTCTGATGAGCGATTTAGAGGAAGATGAACATCCGGTTGGGCCTTAAGCGGATTAGGCCAACAAAAATACGGATGCGCTTAAAATGATTGGGCCTTGAGTGATTTACATCCAAAAACACAAAAACAAAACAAAAAATTAAAAAATATGGATTGAAACACTAATTTTAAAAGAAAATTCAAGAACACAAAAATCACCAGATCTTGAAATCAAATAACCAAATCACAAATCTTTGTGAATAACAAATATTCACAAAGTGATTCCGCATATTTTGATCATGGTTTTAACATGAAAACACAAAAATTAAAAAAAAAATTTGGATCAAACACAAAACAAACGAAGAACAATATGAACATCAAGAAATTTCAGAAAAAAAAATCAAAAATTCTTCAAATCATGTTGATTTCTTCTTCTAATTTCTTGCACTTCCTGCTCTAATACCAATTGATAGGTCACATTAAGATCAATCTTCATAAATCTTCATACATTCATGGCAATCTTCAAGATATTCTTCAAGAACAATAGAAGGAGATGATGAGAGAAAAAGTCAACTTTCAAACTTTGGTCAACCTTTCAATATACGTAAAATTTTACAATTGAGTTCCTTACAAAATTAGAAAAGACAAACCCTTTATATAGGGTCAAACTTGAAAGCTACTAGTCAAAGTCAAATATACTAGAAAAGTCAAACACAATGTCTATTTTAATTATAGACAATAGTAACTTTCAAGACGAATACAATTTAACACTAATTTTCAGTCCTAACAAGAGTCTTCAAATAAGGGTTGAGGGATATTGAACAATACCTTCAGATTCCCTTCTTCAGTGACCGTTTTGCCTTTCAACTTGTGGTCCTAGTTCTTTGATGGAGCGGACTCTTATTTCCTTTGCTCCCCCTGGGATGCAGAATCCCTGAGGGCAACTCCCTTGGTGGCGGTTGTTGGATTTTGATACTGGATGGTAAAGTCATCTTCATCATCATCGTCGTCTTCACCATCTAGGTCACTTCCGGGATCTGGAAGAACAGGTTTGTCATCTTCATCATCATCATCATCTTCGTCTTCATCATCATCATCATCACTACTAGCCACAGGTGCAGAGGTGATGGGAAGATCATCATCCCTTGGGATGGCATCAACCTCCTCAGCTATAACAGCTTCGATGGTCGGGATTACAGGAGCAGCAACAGCCTCAGCTCTAGGAGCTTCAGCTTCAGCTTCAGCTGCAGGGATTGCTGGAGTAGCAGCAGCATCAGATGGTCCAGCAGCATTGGACCTCATATCCTCCTCTCTGGCTAAGATTTGGGAGTATAAGCCAGAGAGTTCGTCCACGCGCTGATGCTGGAGAAGCATCATTTCCTCTAGCCTTATCAGAGCACTACCTAGAGTTGTTGTTGCTTCATGCATCTCATTGAGCTGAGTACGATCATCAGAAGAGATGGAAGGCGGGATCACTTGAGCTGGTTAACGGACAACATCCAGGATCTGTTGAAGAACTTCTGTGTTCTGAAGGGAGAGAACCTGAGCATCATCAGCCCTGCTAGAGAGAAGAGCAATGGCTTCAGTGTTGGCTCGAACAACTTCTTGGAGAGTCAAGAGATGACTCGTCACTTTTTGAACTTCGGCCTTGAGAGATGAGAGGTCCGCATCAAGTTCAGCCTTGCGGGACATCTCTTGGTGAACTTTAGTCATCTTGCAGAAAATAGAATCGATGGCGTGAAGAAAAAGCTTGACATCTGACGCCATGTCATAATCCTCGTCTTCGTCTTCGTCAATGGTGTCATCCTCCCCCTCTTCTTCCTTCTCCTCCCCCTCTTCTTCCTTCTCTTCGCCATCTTATTCTTCCTCTTCTACTTCCATAGACCGGGGCATAGAAGAAGGACCTATAAAAGATGAAGAGTGAGCATTAAGAGGCTCATGGTTAGAAGAAATGAAAGGGTAGGAAGTTGGAATACATGAGGGGCCATCAATGACATCCAAAGGATTGTCACTGGCGTAAGGAAAGATATCCTTGAGAGGATGGACATATGTATGCTGAGGAGCATTGAGAGGAGTAACCTCAGGTCCAATGGTGTGTGTTTCAGTATTAGGGAGGACGATCGCTGCTACATCATCAACACGTGTGAAGACCAAAGAAGGAGGAGAAGAGAAAATGGTTGAGAAGAGATATGGGTGTTCAGCGATGGCGACGTTGATATCCACACCTTCATTGATTTGTGTCACTGAAGTGGTTGGGGTAGATGCCACTGATACGACAGTGATGGGAGGAATATCTGAAGAGCTAGAAGGGTTAGGTAAGGGTGCCTTGGCGTTAAGGCTGGTTTCAATAGCTGAAACATGTCGAGATGTTTTCAGCCAGAGCCGTGGCTACCCCCTTTTTGGCCTTTTTGGATCTCTGAGGAGAACCAAGAGTAGGTTGAGAAGGTCGTTTGGAAGAGGTTTTGGTGGATGGGCTAGACGCGGGGGGGGGGGTTACCCTTGTCCTGGCTACCTAAAGAGAGGAGGTAGTGAGAGACACTATAGAAGAAAGTGCCACATCACTGTCCCTCAGCTTATGATCCAGAACCTTGGATCCAAGCTTGGAAACCTAAAGGTTACCTTCCGTGGAGTATTTATCTCCACAGATCTTTGCAAAGATCATAGAAAGGAACCTGGTGTAAGGCACCAAATTTTCTTTCCTGCGCTTGTTCAGCTTTTGCATCAGGTCATCGAAAATGACCGCAACATAATTTATATTGCGACGCTGAATCGCAGAAACGCCAAACGTCAAGGCGATCCTAGAGCCCTGGTCCTGACCTCTAGTCTTGCCACCCATAGACTGAATGAAGTGAGAAAACATGTATTTCCAGATCCCTAACATCCTGTTCTTCTCAATCTTCGACAAGGACTTCATGGAAGCATTTGAGTCCTTCTTCATTGGCCATTGATAGCCAATGGCATCGAGACACTCGATGATCTCGGCCGTTGTGGATTCACTGTCGAAGGGACCTTCGGGAAGGCGAAGAGCCATCCTCATCATGTTCACGCCAAACTTCACTTCCATGCGATTAAAGGTGAAGTTGACCTGTTCAACTTGGTGGCCACGCTTGTCTTCGACATCCACCACCTCAGCAGTGAACCAAAACTGTTTTTCCTTAACCATGAAGGGTTCATGGTTGAGGGTTAAACCGAGCGACGACTGTTTTAGAAAGTTAGCCGCCTCTTGGTAATATGCCTTGGATGAAGGGATGTTCAACAAGGCAATGTGGTTGTTGGCCTTCAAGGACACTTCATCGAGAGAGAATCCACTGTTCTTGGCAGCCATCTGTTTTTAGTAAGAATAAGATAAAACAGACTGTTAGTAAAACCAAGATTTGTTTTGGAGAAGAATATAGGTAAGTTTTTGAAACAATAAAACTTCTTTTGTAAAATCCTTAAAGAAGGATTAGGGTTTTTCAAGTAGAATGTGTTTACAGAAATATGATTATAACCAAGTAAGAGTTGGTTAAATAATCATAGTTGTTTAATATTTCAAGAGAACAAGTTTCTTAAAATGATCAAACATATTTCTTAGAAGACGATTAAGAGTTTAGAAAAGTTGACCTTAAGAGTTTAGAGAATAAGGTCGAGAAGTTCTTGAGAGGTTTTTGAGAGAATTCTTGCTTTGGTAATTTCGGCAGAGGTTCGTCTTTGAAATTTTGAAAGCGTAAAGAGAAAAGTGGAGGAGAAGTCTCATATTTATAGGTAGGAGGAGAGAGAAAAAAAATATGAGAGAGAGAAAAGACGACGGTTGAGGAAAAGGGGCCATAATGAAAAATGGCACGTTCTCATCCATGATTGGATGGCATTAAATAAGGTAGCGTATGACAGTACCTTTTGGCGCGTCTCAAAACGTTGCGCATGATAAATAGAGAATGTCGTCATTAGGACGGTTCATTAACTATTTTCTTTTAAAAACGAAAATGAAGAGTCATTTAGTGTTTAACAAAACACTGAAAGGACTTTTTAAAACATTTTAGTCAGTGAAGACAGAGATCTTCAGTGATAGTTTTAAGGTATTAGTGTCAGTGATAAAATAATCACCGATCATGGCATTTAAAATAAAATTTGATTCACTGAACATAAAGCATTCAGTGGTCATTTTTATTTTTTTTAAGAGAATAAGTATAAAGAGTTATACTTATTTATGGTCAGTGATCTAAGAATCACTAAAAAACTTTTAAAACATTTTAGTCAAAAGCTTCAGTGAAGGTTTTATGTTTTGAAGAAAAGAGAAGAGTAATCATACCTTAGAAAGAATAGATACATTTAGTCAAAAGTTTAGTGTCAGAGATAGAGCACTGAATCATTTCACTTACTGAGCGATATTAATAGCTGAAGATTATTCTTCAGTGTTTAGCACCCAGTTCGCTAATCAGATGTTGAATCTTGTCTCATCAAGAGGCTTGGTGAAAAGGTCAGCGAGCTGGTACTCAGTTGGAATGAAGTGAAGTCCAATATCACCATTCACAACATGATCTCTGATAAAATGATATCGGATCTCGATATGTTTGCTCTTGGAGTGAAGTACAAGGTTGTTTGCAATTGCAATAGCAGTAGTGCTATCACAATAAATAGGAACCTTTGAAAACTGAAGATCATAGTCCATCAGCTGGTTTTTCATCCAAAGAATTTGGGCACAACAACTACCAGTGGCTACGTATTCAGCTTCAGCTGTTGATGTGGACACTGAGTTTTGCTTTTTGCTAGTCCAGCTTACCAACTTTCCACCTAGAAGCTGACAGCCTCCAGTGGTGCTTTTCCTATCAATTTTGCAACCTACAAAATCACTATCCGAGTAACCTATTATGTCAAAGCGTAAACCTTTGGGGTACGAAAGACCCATGTTAGGAGTTCCCATAAGATATCTGAAGATGCGTTTGACAACAATCAGATGGGATTCCTTTAGTTCAACTTGATATCTTGCACATAAGCATGTAGAGTACATGATATCTGGTCGACTAGCTGTTAAATACAGCAGGGAGCCGATTATTCCTCTATAAAGTATAACGTTTATAGGCTTTCCATTTGGATCCTTGTTGAGAGAGAGTAGAGGAGCCATTGGAGTCTTCATAGATGAACTGTTTGATAGATCAAACTTCTTCAGCATGTCACGAACATACTTACTTTGATTGATAAAGATACCTTTATCTGATTGTTTGATCTGGAGACCCAAAAAGAAGGTTAGTTCTCCCATCATTCTCATATGATATTATTTCTTCATGCGATCAGCAAACCGAAAACACAAAGAGGGATTAGTGGAACCAAATATAATATCATCGGCATAAATTTGGACTAGAAGGATGTGACCGTTAACTTTCCTAAGAAATAAGGTCTGGTCAATTTTTCCACGAACATATTTGTAATTCCCAAATCATACAAATCAGAAACAAATCTTCAGATCTAGATCAAGAACAAGAGTAGAAAGAGATTTTCACCAAATCTCGAATAGATTTCTTTGAGAGAAAGGTATAGAATGATTACAGCTCTAATCTGATTAACAACTGAACTAATTACAATTAGGAAGCTAATCACTATTTATACTAAGTAAAACAGTAAAAGCTAACTATTACAAAGCATTATAAAAGGGAGAACTTGAATAGAACTTTAACGCAAAATCTTGAACCCAACAATCTCCCCCTTTGGATTCAAGTTCGAACTCTTGTAAATTTGGTCTTTCTTAGTCCGAGCAGTTTCTCCAGCCTCCTCAGTGCATTCCATTGCAATTTTCTTCAAGCAAATTCAAGGCATTAATCAGCAAGTACCTTTCCTTTGGACTCATCCTCTCTGACTCTGCAGCTTTATCATTATAAACTCTCCTTGTTTCCAGCGTCCGTCTCACCATTCAAATAGTACCATCAGAAAATTTGTTCAGCTCACTGAATCTCATGAACTTCTTTATCTGACCCTCATCATCGTATATCACCCCGAACTCCGGTTGTTCAAGAATCATGTAAAACGGATAAGATTCAATGTCTTCTAGCTCTTGATCAAGTCTCTTTAAGTTAATGATTCTCTGATTATCTTCAAGTCCCATTTGGACATCAATAACCATAGACACTTTGACGTGACTTCGCATAAACCTTTTGATTGCATTAAGAGCCACAAGAACTCCTTTTCTATTCGTCATATTCCGGATTTCGTGGTAAATATGCTGCAGATGTTCTAAATAGAAGTTGGAGAAGTCAGCTTCACTAAACACCCAGACCTTACCATCTTGTCGTGTCACTGTGAATACCGGATACCAGACTCTATGAAGTCTTTGAGCATCAATTTGTTTAATTGACACAACTCGATGTTTGGTCCGAACTTGACTGATCGGGTGACGCTTTGCTTTGAGGAAGTGCTTATACTCCATACGATAGTATCTGGTTTCCTTGTGGATACCAAGAATCTTATCAGCACTTAGAGCTTTGCGGTGTCGGAGGAAGATGCCAAAATAGATGTCTTCAAGATAAGGCTCTCTGATTGTTGCCCTGTCACGGCCTGGAAAGTTTGCACGAATTGCAAACGGCACATAATTATTTGAAAATATCTCGATCGGATCAAATGCCGCTCTAGGAGTATCGGATGCACCAACTACAACTGCAGTGATACCGATGGATTCGAGGAATGAGCCGAGTGTATTATTCTTGAATTCGGTTCCGTTGTCAGTTCTGATTTTCTGAACTGGCAATTGTAGATTATTTAGAACTGTCTTCAAGAAAGAGATAATTGTCTCGGTCGCTTCATCCTTTGACCTCAGAAAATGAACCTAGGTATATCTCGAGTAGTCATCGACTATGACCAACACATACTTCTTTCTGTTAATGCTTTGGACTTTCATAGGACCACAAAGATTCATATGGAGTAAATATAGAGGACGTTCGGTGTTGAACTCTGTCTTCAGCTTATGTGAAGCTTTCTACAGCTTGCTCATCTCACATGCACTGCATACATGATCTTTATGAAACTTTAGGTCTGGGATGCTTTTAACCAAGCTATCACAAACCAACTTGTTCAAATATTTGAAGTTTAAATGAGAAAGACGCCGATGCCATAACAGATTTTGCTTCAAGGATGCCTTGGATATCAAGCAGACGTCAGTATCTAGTTATGTGTTGGATAGATCAATTGTGTAAAGGTTTGATCTTCTGATTCCAGCTAGAAGCTCCTTACCATCAGTAGCTCGGATGCTGTACTGGTTAGCTTTAAAACAAACTTCTAAATTCTTATCACAAAATTGAGCTATGCTAAAAAGATTATGTCCAAGTCGTTGGACATATGACACTTTCTTTATCATTAAATTCCCAGAAATTACGTCACCGTATCCAAGAATAGACGTGTATTGATCGTTTCCGAATCTTACCGTTCCTCCAAATGATTCAACATAGTTAGATAATAAATCTTTTCTATCAGTCATGTGCTTAGAACATCCAGAGTCTAAGAACCACACATGCCGGTTAACCTGCAAATGTGAATCAATTGGGTTTTGGTACCCATTTTAGATTGGATCATTTAAAGCTCAGATCTTGTTGGTGATATACTGTAACTACCAAACCAACATTCTTTAAAATGAATTTTCTTAGATAAAGCAGWTAAAGCAGAATGCATGAAATGATAAGGCTTAAAAGAAGTAAAAGACTTAAGTAACTCATTCAATCCACACGGAGAACAATTATTTTTACYATTTCTAACATCAAACAATTCATCTATGGAATATCTTTTTATAGAATTATTCAATGTCGAATCATTTAATACAGACTTAGTAAAATTATTCTTCTTTTGTCGAGATGAAGATTTTTCTTCTTCTTTTACCCTCTAAACCTTCTTAAACTTCAACGGGTTTTCTGAAACAGGAAAAATAAAATCATCAGCTTTAAATGAATGATAAAATTTATGTTTATTTTTCTTATTAGTAATCTTCTTCCGTTTCCTCGAATTCTTTTTTGTTTTAATCTTTTTATAATACCAATTCTCGGAAATGGGTTTTTCATTAAAATTCTTTTCTAAATCTGAAGCTAAGTCAGAGTCCTCAGTCATTTCATTTTTAATAAGGAAATCTTAATGACTGGGTAGTTTCTTCGAAAAGTCAAACTGATCAATCTCATTGTCTAAACAAACTTCTTAATTCAAGATATCTGAAAAATTAATTTCTTCCTTTAAAATATTTATTTATTTTGAATCATAAGCTTTACTTGAAGATTTATTACACGAGAAATACTCAGACTCAACTTGTTCCGTTTTTACTTTAGAATTTTGTAAATCCTGAATTTTATTTAAAAATTCTTGCTTTTGTTGATTAAATCATAGTCGTTCTTCATTTAAAATATTTTCCAACTAAACCACTTGTTTTTTTAAAATTAAGATAGGAGTATAAAGCTTTGGTTTAGCGGGTTTAGATTCAAGCTCTGCTTCGGAATAACTGTGAAAATAATCATTTGAAAGTACAGAGTCTTCATTTAAGTAGCTATCATTTAAGTTTTTATAATCAAACGTAACCTGCATTTTGTCTTTTCTTTGACGGTTAAAATCTTCTTGTTCTTCTACCTCATCAAAAGATTTTGTAAATTTAATTGAAAACTCGGGTCCGCAATCAAGATATTCAAATTTATATAGAGTCGGGGTATAATATAAAGATTTTCCTAAAAAATTTAGATTTTCGTACCCCAACCCTTCCCGAGGGTTAAAGAATCTTGTTTCAGAGGGTTTGTTCAGAAAAATTGTTTGATCGGTCTGCCCTCTCTTATATAACATTTCTTCATTCGCTTTCAATTTTTCATTTAATTGAATTATTTGTAAATCAAGCTTACTTATTTTAACAATTAGTTCTTCATTTACTAATTCTAACGATTTATATCGTTCATTGGAATCAGATAGCTCGGTTTTTAAGAGATTGGATTTTTCATTGAATGTTTTAGATTCAGATAACAAAGATTTTGCCCAATCCAAATTTCCAGCATTTTCATCAAATAATTTGATGTATTTCTCTTTTTGCATTTGTAACTCTTTTTGAAATTGATTTGAACGCAATTTTTCTGTTTTTAATTCATGCTGAAAAGATTGGAGTTTAAGCATCATCTTATGCATCTGATTTATGCAAGAATTCTCCAATACCTCTTCTTCCATCTCAGCATTATGTTCTTCTCCTTCATCTGAAGAACCACTTTCAATTCTTGCCATCAAGCAGATATGAGCTATAGCTTCAGATTCTTCCTCCTCATCAGTTAATTTTAACCAATGATCGTCTTCTACCCTCAGTACTTTACCCGCATCTCGTTGTTTTGAGAAAAGAAATTTGTTTTTGTAATAGTCAGTATTTCTCGTTACAGGCTTTCTGCAGTTTACCGCGAAATGGCCTAGCTTGCCACAATTATAGCACTTTGTATGTTCATCTGCTACGCCTTTTACAAATTTCTTCTTCTCTTCCGGCTTCTTTTCATACTTCTTTTCAAATCTCTTCTCCTCATATTTCTTCTTCTCATAGAATTTATCTTTAAATTCGTACTTTGAGCCAGAAGAGAATCTCTGATTGTTTGAATGCGGTCTTTTCTGAAACTTCTTTTGGAATGCCTTTGTTAGCATTGCCATGGCATGTTTGATTTCAGTCATTTCAGAGTCTGAATCCGAGCTGTTGCTTTCTTCATTTGCTGATTTGTTTGACTGGCTGATTTCCTTCACTTGCTTCCCATATCTGCTTTTCCCTTTCTTTTTAGATACAAAGGCTAAAAGATCAGCAACATCCTTTTCCTTCTTCTTCTTAGAATCTCGGACCTCCAAAAGTTCTTCCTCGTTCTGTTTCAGAGTTTCATAAACCTCATGTATGTCGATATCAGAAAAAGATTTGTTAAATCTGATATGGTTAGCATAAGGTTTCCACTATGAGAAATGCCCAAATCATACAAGATTAGAATTAATCTTCAAGATGAAGATCAAGAATATGAGTAGAGAGAATTTTCACCAACAATCTTCAATGTATTTCTTGAGAGAAAAGATTACAGCACTAATCAGATTAACTGCAGAACTAATTACAATTAAGAAGCTAATCCCTATTTATACTTAGGAAAGCATTAAAGCCTAACTATTATAAATCATTATAAAAGGAGAACTTGAATACAACATTAATGCACATACTTGAATACAACATTAACGCACATTCTTGAACTCGAATAGTCCCATCAGAGAATTTGTTCGGCTCACTGAACCTCATGAACTTCTTTATCTGACCCTCAGCATCGTATATCACCCCAAACTCCGGTTGTTCAAGAATCATGTAGAGCGGATAAGCTTCAGTGTCTTCTAGCTCTTGATCAGGTCTCTTCAAATTGATGATTCTGTGATTATCTTCAAGTCCCATTTGGACATCAATAAACATAGAAACTTTGATGTGACTGTGCATAAACCTTTTGATTGCACTAAGAGCTCCATCTTTTCTGTTTGTCATATTCCGAATTTCGTGGTATATATACTCCTGGTCTTCTGAATATAAGTTTGAGAAGTTAGCTTCACTAAATCCCCAGACCTTACCATCTTGTCGTGTCAATGTGAATATAGGATACCAGACTCTAAGAAGTCTTTTTGAGCATCAATTTGTTTAATTGACACAACTCGATGTTTGGTCCTTACTTGACTGATCGGGAGATGCTTGGCTTTGAGTAAATGCTTATATTCCAAACGGTAGTTGGTTTTCTTGTGGATACCAAGAATCTTATCAGCACTTAGAGCTTTGCGATGCCAGAGGAAGATGCCAAAATAGATGTCTTCAAGATAAGGCTCTCTGATTCTAGCCCTGCCATACCCTGGAACGTTAGCTCGAATTGCAAATGGCACATAATTCCTTGTAAAAATCTCAGTCGGATCAAATGGCTCTCTGGGAGTATCGGATGCACCAGCTTCAGCTGTAGTGGAGGGTTCCGGCAATGTCTGACGATCACCCTAAAATGGGAATACTGGATCTTCATCATTGATGTCAGCTTGAAAGTCAAAATATAACCCAGATGATTCGTCAATATTATCTATATCTTCTCGGAAATCTTGTTAACCACCCAGCTCTGTAGCAAAAACATCATCAAATCCGACATTGGCAGACAAATCCAATTTTGTTCCTATCTTGGAGTCCGCCGGCTTTTCAACCATTGGCTCGATCAATAAATTTGTCTCCAATACTTCATCATCTTCCACAATGATCGACTCGGTAGTTCTTTCCCTTGTAGACTCAGGAACAAAACCTTCAACATTAACGCCTTAAGTAGTTGGCTCTCTTTCAATACTTAGAGTTCGAGCAGACGACTCAGCCTCCCTTTGTCTTTTTCTCTCCCCCTCATGATGATCAGGATCATCCGAATCATCATGCCTTCTTTTGAGTGAGGTGGCTTGAGCTCGACAAGTCTCTTCTAGAATAGATACCCGTTCAGAAAGGGCATCAATTGAGCTTTTAAAAACTTGGGTGTTTGATATGATTAACTTACTAACTTTGGTGAAGCTAGAAGCAACCACATCCTGAAACGCCAAAAACTTTGAGGCTCGAACAGGGGGGTTTTCATCAATTTGCTGTCTTAGGAGCCCTACCAAATCTTCATCTTCTGCATCAGGATTTTTGGATGACATCAGTTTAGCATACAACAAGGATTTAAGTTCGTCCACCGATTGCTCTTGTACCGTCGGAGGCTCAGGTACAAGCGGTGGTGATGGCGCAGATGGTTGTTCTTCTTCTACTTGCTCCTTCCCCTTCAACAGTGTTTTCAAACTAGCAATCTGATCATCCATATTGTCTTGAACAACCTTTAGGGCGCCGTCCAAATATTCCCTTGACACAAAGTCTGGTAAAATAACTCCTGGATCACTTAGATTACTAGTTGAGACAACAGTTGAATAAACTGTTGTGCTTACGTTCAGTGTTGGCAAAGTTATAGCACTAGTAGGACTTTCGATTGGTCCTTGTGGGAGGTCAATTGACACCACTCTAGTCGTTCCGACGAGTTCACTAAGAATCGCAATTGGAGCAACAGATGCTCGAGACTCTTGTATACCTAATTGTATCGGCTCTAGACTCGAGGTGCACAGAATCGAAGTTGTAGGCTGGGGCAGCGACCTACTTGTTTCAATATCTACATTCTCCAAGTGAGAAGTTGATAGCATATGTGCTAAGTCCCCGTGTTGAAATGAAACAGTTGGTTGTTGAGAACCAGTTGAGTGGTCGGGTTGGGTGTGCAAGTGCATAGCTTGGCTAGCTATGTCTTCTTCAATATCAACATTCAACGAATGAATGTCAATAGCAGATGTGGGTGCCCGGCTATGTGTTTCAGCTAGAAAAGGAGCTTGATCTTGATTTTGTGCTCCCCTCTCACACTCACCTTATTTTTTTGCTTCCCTTTCACTCAACCTCTCAGCATTTTCATCTTCAGCTTCTTCATCTCCTCCTTCTACTGGAATATCTGACAAGTCTTGTAGCATTCGATGATAGTCATCAGGTCTGGCTCCAAAATCATCAACATTAAATGATAGAGAATGCAGACTTGGACAAGTCTGTGGAGCATCAAACTCTGGAAAGATCTCATCAACATTATCAACCACTGCTCCTATTTGAATATTCTATGAAAGAATCGGTTGAGCATGGTTGTCAACATCATCATCATCATTGTCATTATCATCGTCATCACCCAGAGCTGCCTGATTGTCGGATATTGTATCTTCCGAACCTGATGAAGTCGAAGAAGTACTATGTTGATCAGAGGCTCCCCGCTCCTCTTCACCCCTCTCAATTACATTTTCCCTCAACTCACAGCCCTGTTCAGGTAACCCGTGTTCCTGAACACTCTCACCTACAGCCAAACCCTCTCTCTCAGCTGAGGCATGGGGTGATCCCGGGGTAAGTTCAACCAGTTCTGGTTGAACTATAGGATCTATCACTCGTCTATAGTCTATAACACACTGAGCCCTCTGAACGGCTAAGGCCAATAGCTCAGGTGGAATCTCCATGATTGAGTCCAGATCTTCAACTTCGGTATGTTGCCAAATTCTAGTCATGACAAACGTCGGCCCCATTTCACTGTTAGCTCTGGCCGGGATGTCTTCGTTTGAGTTCATCATGGCTTTTATGAAAAGTTGCGGAAACCGTTGAAAATGCACGAACTTTCTGGCTTTTGATGGAAATCTCTTAGCATTAACGAGCTCGACAATTCATTCCATATGATGAGGGCATAGTCGTATTTGCATGTAAAGACGATCCCATGGAAGAACTTCATAAATAAACTACTGCACGTGTCGATTCCTGTAGTTTTTGAAGTAAGACATCTGTTGAGGATTGAAAATAGTAGATGGCAGATCGATGGTAGCAAACGCCGTTTGAATTGAGACGGGTTAGTCAATTCTTGCGAGTATCCTAACCGTTTGATGTCACGGCATAGTTCGTCATCTGTTACAAGCGTCTCAAAGCCTGTGGAGCCCGGTCCAGGAAGGCGTAGTATTCTTCTAAGAAAAACTTAAAAAAAATTAAAACAAAAAAAAAAATTATCAATCGGATTAGAAATCTGGCCAACAAAAAAAATCTAACACTCAACCTAAACCGGACAAATTATCAACCAGATTAAGGTTGATCGGAGTAAACTCCGGTCAAAACACAAAAACCCTAAATCGACCAAAACTAATCTAACAAAAATTAAATCGCTCAAAGAACAAATCTAAGACAAACAACATTAAATCAACCGATTTTAAGAAGTTTAGTTCAATTTAAGCTTTAATCGATATAACATTCCAAAGATTAGATTGATTAAGTATTTTCAGCTTCAAAGAATTTAGATCAAAGATTATAACAGTCCAATATGTCGTCATAGTCCAAGATTATGAAGCCAAGGATTAATACTCGAGTTCAAATAAAACAAATGTAAACCTTTGAAGTAGAATAGAGAAGAAACAGATTGATGTTCGATGATCTTGAGCGATTTAATAGAGGTTAAATGGAGACGAAGATTGAACAGTGACAAGCGATTTAAGATAAATGTAAAAAGTGAAAAGTGAAAAGTAAAAAGTAAAAATGAATCGAGTATTTATAGTCAAAGTCAAAAACCGTTCAGATTCTAAACCGCTCAAAGCTTATCTAGATTAGGATAAATCGGACAAGAGGTCTCCGATTTAGAGAATAGGAAACAACTAAGTGATAATCTAGACAATAAATCGCTCAAGGCATAGGCGATTTAGAAGAACACCGGTCAAGAGTCATCCGGTTTAAGAATAAATCGCTCAAGAGTCCATCGATTTAGGAATAAATAGCTCAAAGAAGAATTTAAATCGCTCAACAAAGAACTTAAATCGCTCAACAAATAAGCGATTTAAAGACTTGAAATGCGCAAATGAGATAAGCGATTTAGGAATCTGCTCAAAGTAACCAAGCGATTTAGAAATCCACTCAACTCCTTATAAACATATCTAACCTTATCCGAATAAGAGTTTATCTTATAGCCTTTTGTCCGGATTAGTTTAAATCAGACAAGTGTTATCCAGATTAGTCTAAATCGGCCAAACACTTGTATTTTTAAATTCTACATCTTTCAAAAATTAGATAATGTTAAAATACCTGTAAGAAAATTTTAAACTGTTAGTCCAAAACAGATAAAGTCACTCCCCCTCAAAATATGATCAGATAAGAAAAATACAGATAAAGATCCACACTCCCCCTCAAATATAAATTCCCACGATCAAGAAATTTAAAATCAGATAGAAAAATTGAAACACTGACTTGTATTTTAAAAAATACAGATATTTGACCAAATGAATTTGAATTAAATACAATTCAATAAATTGAACTGTTTTTAATAAAAATTAAAATTTTCAAATTAAGCATACCTAACTTAGATACAAGAAAGCTAAAGCGTTTTTCATCTAAAGCTTTCTTAAATAAGTCAGCTAATTGAAATTCTGTATTTACAAAATACAGTTCNAGTCAGCTAATTGAAATTCTGTATTTACAAAATACAGTTCGATAGTTTTTTTTTCTACATGATCTTTAATGAAATGATACCGGATATCTATATGTTTGGTCTTTGTGTGTTGAACAGGATTACAGGAAATAGCAATTGCACTTTTAGAATCACAATAAATGGGAATTTTGTTAAAATAAAACCCGTAGTCTCTAAGTTGTGTCCGCATCCATAAAACTTGAGAACAACAGCTAGCAGCAGCTACATATTCTACTTCAGCAGTAGATATGGACACGCAGTTCTGTTTCTTTGATGCGCAGCTAACTAACTTGTATCCCAAAAACTGTAGATGTCCTGAAGTACTTTTCCTGTCCAACATACAGCCTGCATAGTCTGCATCTGAGTAAGTTGTCAGTTCAAAACTAGTACCCTTGGGATACCAGATTCCAAGATTAGCTGTCCCTTTGAGATAACGGAAAATGCGCTTAACGACACTTAAATGGGATCTTTTGGATTAGTCTGATATCTGGCACAAAGATGTGTTGAAAGCATAATATCAGGTTTACAAGACGTCAAATACATTAAAGAACCTATCATGCTTCGGTATGTTTTCTGATCTACAACTTTTCCAGACGGGACAGCATGTATTTTCGTTCCATAAGCCATAGGTGTTTTTATAGATGAACAGTTTTCCAAATTAAATTTCTTCAGGATATCAAAAATATATTTTGTTTGAGAGATAAAGATACCCGAAGATAATTGTTTTATTTAAAGACCTAAAAAGAAGTTCATCTCACCCATCATGCTCATTTTAAAACGTGAAACCATTAAGGTAGAAAAGTTTTTGCAGTATTTTGGGTTCGTAGATCCAAATATTATGTCGTCTATATAAATTTGTATCAGAATTATATCTGACTTTTCCTTTTTAATGAACAGGGTTGTGTCAATATTACCTTTCGAGGAACCTGACTTTTCTAGAAATTCTGATAAGATGTCATAGCAGGCTCTCAGAGCTTGTTTAAGACCATAAAGAGCTCGATCTAGGATGTAGACATGATCCGGCTTTGACTGATCCACAAAACCTTCCAGTTGAGCAACATAGACTTCTTCCTTGAGAAGACCATACATGAATGATGTCTTGACGTCCATCTGGTACACTATGAAGTTCTTGTGTGCCGCGTACCCCAGAAACATCCGTATTGCTTCGATCCTTGCTACCGGGGCAAAGGTTTCATCGTAATCAACGCCTTCTTGTTGATTATATCCTTTAACGATGAGCCGGGCCTTATTTCTGACAACAACGTCGTCTTCATCCTTTTTGTTCTTGAATACCATTTTGTACCGATAATCGTCTTATTGTTGGGACGAGGTACTAATCTCCAGACTTTCAGTGCTTCAAACTGGTTCAACTCCTCTTGCATTGCGAGTATCCAATCTGGATCAGCTAAGGCTTCAGATACCTTAGATGGTTCAATATTACTCAAGAACGTGGAGTATAGACACTCATTAGCTATCGCAGACCGTGTACGAATAGGTGCTGATGGATCACCAATAACTTGATGTATTGGGTGATTTTTGGTCCACTTCTTGTTATAAGGTAGGGGAACATAAGAGCTTTGATCTGAATTTTGATCCGTGTAAGTACTTGGGGAGTTTATCGGAACAGGTTCAGGTGAAGGTTCAATATTAGGAACTGGTATAGGTTGAATATCTATATGAGGTAGGGAATTTTCATCTTGTACGACCGATACCTCTTGCACTTCAGAATTTTCACCCTCTTCACGCTGAACTGGACCGTCAGGAGTTTCCATCTCTATTTCTTCATCAACAACTTCCGTTTCTTCTTATGTTTTAGTTACTGACACATCTGGAGATGGACCAGATGACTGTTGTTCGGTCTGAATATTCCTGGACAAATCATTAGACTGATTAGATTTATTTTCAAAATATTATTCGTAAAAGTTCTCAAACAATGAATCTAAATCAGCTTTATCAGTATTAGAAGATTCAGGTTGATCAGCTTTCCGCGTAGTATTAATTATCAGCCCGTGTCCTGAACTAAATTATTCAGAAGCCACATCAATGACTTCATCAAATGAGACGTTCACGCTCTCATTTATGATTTTGGTCCTCTTGTTGTAGACCCTATATGCAGCAGATGTCATGGAATAACCAACAAAGACCGCTTCATCAACTTTAGCAGCGAACTTCCCTCTGTCCTTTTTGTCATATAAAATAAAGCACCTGCAACCAAAAACTCGGAAGAATTTGATATTAGGTATTCTTTTGTTTATTATCTCATACGGAGTTTTACCAAACCTTTTGTGAATGAGGGATCAGTTCTGGGTAAAACAAGCAGTCGCTACTGCTTCAGCCATAGGAATAATGGAAGCTTTGAACAGGTAAGTAATGTCAGCGCCACTTCCACCAATGTTCTGTTCTTTCGCTCAACGACACTATTCTGTTGCGGTGTCCGGGCTGCTGAAAACGTATGTGTAATACCGATGGATTAGAGGAATGAGCCGAGTGTATTGTTCTTGAATTCAGTTCAGTTGTCAGTTCTAATTTTCTGAACTTACAATTGTAGATTGTTTTGGACTGTCTTCAAGAAAGAGATTATTGCCTCGGCCGCTTCATCCTTTGACCTTAAAAAATGAACCCAGGTATATCTCGAGTAGTCATCGACTATGACCAACACATATTTCTTTCCATTAATGCTTTGGACTTGCATAGGACCACATAGATCCATATGGAGTAAATGTAAAGGACGTTCGGTGTTGAACTCTACCTTCAGCTTATGTGAAGCTTTCTTCAATTTGCTCATCTCACATGCACCGCATACATAGTATTTTTGAAACTTTAGGTTTGGGATGCCTTAAACCAAGGTGTCACAAACCAACTTGTTCAAATATTTGAGTTTAAATGTGAAAGACGCCGATGCCATAGCAGATTCTGCTTCAAGGATGCTGTTAAACCCCATAATTCATAATGTAAAAAGTAATGAAAAACAATAAGTGATGAAGAACCAGAAGACCGATGAAGACATCAAGGCAGAAACGGCTAAGTCTGGAGTACAACCAGAGGACCGATGGACGACCTGGGATGCGATGGAAAGAACATTCTCATCGATCCTCTGGTCATCAACACTTAGAGAATTCTCCAGCAAATCATCCAGAAGCATACAATGAAGACTTAAAGATAAGGATGATTCATCACATCATGAATGACAGCTGGAGATGACAAGTCGACAACTAGATTTTGAGTTTATCTCTAATATTAAAGCTTATCTATAAAGTAGATAAACGTTATCAGTTAATAGAAGATTAGCTAAAAAGTCTCATTAAATAGTTATCTTCTCATTAGCTAATTAGTATAAATAAGTGATTAGGCCTATTGTAAAAAGTGTCGCTTTTACATTTTTATTATTTATAAAGTGAAATCTTTGACGCTCAAGATTGTTCTTAATTGTTTATATTTCTTTCTTGAGTGTTTATCACTTTGTTCATCAAATCACAATAATTTGGTTATTATTAACTAGATTATTAGTGTTATTGAGAGATTTGGGTTCAACAATTGGTATCAGAGCCGATTGATTGATTTTCCAATCAAAACAATCAAACAAAAATCTCTCAATTTTTGACTTTCTCTCTCATCAAAACACAAATCCTCCTCTTCAAAATTCTCAATGGCCAACTGGAATTCCGCTTATAGTGTTGGCTCTCTCACCAAGCCTCCAACTCTTCAACGTGAACAATATCCACAATGGAAGATCAGAATGGTGAATTTCTTGGAAGGAATGGACAGGAACCTCCTGCGATCTGTAATGGAGGGTCCTTACATTCCACAAAATCTTGTCCCAAGAGTTTCAGGAACAAACACCACGGCTGAAATTCCTGCCTACTATATGCCCAAGGAGGAGAAGAATTGGGATGAAGACGACATGGAAAGAGTAGAAACAGACAAGAAGGCCAAACGATTGATAATCATGGCCATACCCAATGAAATCTTCCAATCCCTCGATGCATGTTCCAC
>NC_037529.1:26192405-26194423 GCF_001531365.2 Cynara cardunculus var. scolymus
ATGGGATGAACTGGCAAGCCAACTGGAAGGAGGAGCAAAAACGAGAAAAAATCGTAGAGCACAATGTCTCAACGAATATACTAATTTCAAGGCCCTTCCTGATGAACCAATACAGAAGACGTATGATCGTTTTAACACATTGATCAATCAATGTCGTCGAAACGACATCTCCAGAACTAAGGAAGAGAACAACGTTTTATTCCTAAAAAGTCTGGGCGATGAATGGACTCAGCTGTCTATGTCCCTTCAAGAAAACCAGGACCTAGACAGCTGGTCACTTCATGATCTGTATGGAACGCTTGCAGCACAAGAGAATGACATAATGAAAAAGAAGGTTTCCATTGGTGGACCTCTTGCCCTTGCTGCCTACGAAAAGGAAAAATCAAGGACTTCTACAAAAGTACATAAAAAGAAAGGCAAGAAAGCATTGGTAGTAGAATTAGAATCTGAAGAAGAAACTTCTGAATCAGATGATGAAATTAAAGCTTTTGCCAAATCTTTGGCCTTGATCACAAAGCAGTTCCAGAGAAAGTTCATCAAGAAACCCTATGAACAAAAAGAGTTCAAGAGGGAAAGGTACCAATCATCGTATGAAAAGAAGTCATCCAAATTTCATCAGAGGGAAGATAGAAGAGATGGGAGAGAAGAAAGAAGAGAAGATAAAAGAGACGAGAGGAAAGAAGACAAGGATGGAAGGAAGAATGACCTTCGATGCTTTAGATGTGGAAAGCTCGATCATTTCTCCAAAGAATGCCGAGGACGATTGGTAAAGGATGCTGATTATTACAAGAACAAATACAAATATAATTTCAGAGAGCGAAGCCTGATGGCTGAAAAAGAAAATTGGGTGTCCGATTCTTCATCAGACGATGAAGACAAAACACTCATATGTCTAATGGCCACGTCCAACGCAGAATCCGCCCACAACTCTGATGATCAGGTATGTGAGTCTACCTCCAATGAAACCAACTCTGCTCCATCGGAGCTAGAGTTAAGGGTAATAAAACTTTCAAAGGATTTCCTCAAATTAAAAGAAAATTTGAACTTTGAAAAATCTGAAAGATTAAAAGCGGAAAAATAAGCAAGTTTCTACAAAAGAGAAACTGACCTTCTAACTGAAGAAAAAGCTGAAGTTGCAAAGGAAAAGACTCGCATAAGCACTCTWAAKAAATCAGAGGAAGATAAACTTCTGGAATTAAACAAACGAATAACTAAGGACCTAGAAAARAAAACAAAGGCCTTAAAGGAATCCGAGGCAGAGAGACTAAATTCAGTAGCTCTTAAAGATTTCTTTCAAAAAGAAAAAGGAAATACTTCACCAGAAGCTTCAAACCAATGAACTTCTGATGAAGAAGTATAAAGATGCCCAAGATGTTTATCAAAAATTAAATGGTTAAACGAACACTCAAGGGATAGGATTCAATGAATTGGACTCTTTCATCGAATCAAAGAAATCTACCCTTGAATCCACTTTCAAACTTGGATGCATTCAAAAACCCGACTTCATTCCAAAACCAAAACAAAAATTAAAAGAGTTAAAGTCTATGGAAAAACTATCGTTTCAAGACAGAACTTTGAAAATGTGATATACGAGAACAATACGAGCAAGAATTCGGATGGAAGAAATGACACCTCTCAATCAGAAACCGATGGAAATCCTATGGTCAAAACAGAATCTCTGATTGTCAATTCTTCTCCATCAGCAAGTATTATTGATGAAAAACAGAATCCAAATGAGGAACCTTCAGCTGATGAATCGATGAACAACCCAAGTAAAATTGCAARTTYATMRAAGTCAGAATCGATGAAACCTCAAACARATCACTCTDAAGCATCAACCTCTGAACTCACATCTTCTAATTCAATCCATGCTCATTTTGATTTTGAGAAATCCGCAAGACTTTCTTGATTCTGAATATAAAGAAGAGATAAGTTGTGAATCATCAAAGATCATTGAGGATAAGAAGAATCAAAACTCAAAAGCCTCAATGAAATCTGGTATTCCTTCATCGATGAAA
>NC_037529.1:26194523-26196835 GCF_001531365.2 Cynara cardunculus var. scolymus
CCATCATACTTATTTCAAATTTGCTTTTCATCAGCTTTGAGAATTTTTTGCAATGTTTTGCATTTGTAGAGCCAAATATGATGTCGTCCACATATATTTGTACAAGTAGTATGTCACCTTTATGCTTCTTAAGAAAGAGGGTTGAATCGGTTGTACCTTTTTCGAAGCCATTGTTGATGAGAAAGGTGGATAGAGTTTCATACCAGGCCTTGGATGCTTTCTTCAGCCAATAAAGGGCTTTGTCCAGAAAGTAGATATATTCTGGATGTTTTGGATATTTAAACCTAGGGGGCTACTGCACGTAAACTTCTTCTTGAAGTTTGCCATTGAGGAAGGCATACTTGACATCCATCTGATAGACCTTAAAGCCTTTGTGAGCTGCATAGGCTAGGAATATCCTAATGGCTTCAAGTCTTGCGACAGGAGCAAATTTCTCATTGCAATCAATCCCTTCTTCCTGGCAGTAGCCCTTGGCAACAAGCCTGAACTTGTTCCTTATAACTATGCCAACTTAGTCCTTTTTGTTTCGGAAGACCCATTTGGTTCCTATGGCCGTCTTCCCTTTGGGTAGAGGCATAAGGGATCATACCTTGTTTCTATCAAACTGGAGTAGTTCTTCTTGCATTGCGTCTATCCAGTTTGGATCTTGTAGGGTTCAAAAATTTTCCTTGGTTCTATCATGCTAAGAAAGTTGGCGAAGAGGCATTCATTGGCTGTTGCTGATCTCGTCTTTACACCTGATGTTGGATCACCAATGATTTGGTGATGTGGGTGGTCTGTCGTCCATTTGGTGCTTGACTGGGGTTCTAGAGCAACAGGATGCAGTTCTTCATTGACTGATGGAACTGTTTGCTCCCCCTCGAATAGATCATCTCCAGAGTTAGACTCTGGTTCTTGTTATTGATCTGAAGACACAAAAGAAGTAGAAGGTGACGTAACATGAGTTTCAGTCAGAGTTGTACCTTTAGCATTGGAGACTTCATGTTCGTCATCGGTTTTGGAAGTGGATTTTGCAGTAGGTGCATGTCCAGAGATTCCTTCTTCTTTGAAGATGTCTTCAAATAATTAAGCTAACTCTGATTCATTGGGTTTGCCAAGTGATGAATCAGATGCTCTTTTTTGAACTCCGAGTCCTGAACTGTTGTGTCCAGAAGTCATTGGTGTGGAGTCATCAAAGGACACATTGATGCTTTCTATGACAATTTTTGTTCTTTTGATGTAGACTCTGTAGGCTTTTGTGGTTTGAGAGTATCCCAGAAAGATCCCTTCATCAGCTTTCTTGTCAAACTTGCCAAGATATTCCCTATCATTGAGTACAAAACATTTGCACCCAAAGACATGGAAATATTTGATATTGGTCTTCTTTAATTGATGAGCTCATAGGGCGTCTTCTGGTGTTACTTGTTGATGATGGACCGATTCTGGGTGAAGCATGCAGTAGAAATTGCTTCAGCCCAGAAGGTGATGGGTAACTCTGATGAAGCAAGCATGGTCCTTGCTGCTTCCACAAGAGTTCTGTTCCTTCATTCTACCAGTCCATTCTGTTGTGGGGTTCTGGCTGCTGAAAAGTTTTGTGTGATGCCTTCATTGATGAGGTATTCATCGATTCTAGCATTTTTGAATTCAGTTCCATTGTTGCTTCTAACTTTAATGAGTTTCGTTATAGAAGGACTTGGAGTCTTTTCATCACCCCAATGAGTAGGTCAGAAACATCTGATTTCTTCTTCACAAACTCAACCCAGGTGTATCTGGAGTCTTCATCAACAAGTACCAATATGTACTTCTTTCTTGAGAGGCTTTGTGTAGATATGGGCCCACAAAGATTAATATGGATCATATCCAAGAGCTTGGTGCAGGAGGTTTCTGACTTTGTTTGATGAGAGGCCCTTTTTAGCTTTCCCATCTCACAGGCTGAGCATAGACGATCTTTTTCAAAGTTGAGACTCGGAATCCCCTTGACCAGCTTCTGTTTGGCTAGCTTTCTGAAGACATCAAAATTCAGGTGTGAGAACTTCTGGTGCCATAGCCAATTTTCATCGCTCTTATGGGATACAAAGCAAAGGGTATCTTGTCCCTCAGAGGATTGAAAATCCAGAAGATAGAGATTCCCTTCTCTCTTGTCCTTGATGATGGTTTGACCGGGCTTTGTTTCTATGATACAGAAACCTTTGCGAAATCTGACTTCAAGACCCTTGTCGCAGAACTGGCTTATGCTTAGTAAGTTGTGCTTCAAACCTTCAACATAAGCCACTTTGCTGATGGAGATGTTGCCTTTGATGAGAGTTCCATATCCCTTGATGGTTCCCTTGTTG
>NC_037529.1:26197150-26261759 GCF_001531365.2 Cynara cardunculus var. scolymus
TAAAGATTGACAATCATTATACTTTGGATATGAATGTCTAACATTCTTTTTATTCGCTGAAAATGAAGAAGTAAATGCAGGGGATGTAAATCATGTCCTAGCATCGGTTGTTTTTACGAACTTCCTATCTAGTTCAGATTTTTTATTTGAAGGGGTCTTTGTCTTTACTTCTTTTTTTCATGAGGAAGGATTGTTTTTCTACATCTGAATGAGAGGAAAAGTGGTGGTTAGATTTCTCAGAGACAGGCCACTTTTGTTTTTGCTCACGAGTAAACTTAATGAACTTAGAAGATATACTAGGGCCTTTTGAGTTATCGTTGGCAGATTTGATGTTTCTCAATATTTCCTTTCCTTTGTCTGAGTTTTCATTGATGGTGATGTATCAAATTTCATTGAGGTTTAGAAGTTTTGAGGCTTCTTATTCTCAATGATCCTTGGTGATTCACAAATTATCTCTTCTTCAGATTCAGAATCGAGAAAGTCTCTCGTTGATTTTTCGAAATCAAAATTAGCATGGATGTTCGTGGGAGGTGTGGGTTCAGAGGTTGATGCTTCATAGTGATCTGCTTGAGGTTCCATCGTTTCTGACTTAGATGAAGTTTCAATGTTACTTGGATGGTTCATCGATTCATCAACTGATGGTTCCTTATTAGGATTCTCCTTTTCATCAACATTACTTGCTGATGAAGTGGGATTGACAACCACAGACTCTAGTTTAACCGTARGGTTTCCATCGGTCTCTGATTTGGAGGTGTCGTTCCTTTCATCAGAATTCTTACATGTACTGCTCTCGTATACCACGTCTTCAAAATCATGTCTTAAGACGACAGTTTTTCCATCGACTTTAACTCTTTTAAATTTTGCTTTTTGTTTCGGAATAATGTCGGGTTTCTGAATGCATCCAAGTTTGAAAGTGGATTCAAGGGTGGATTTCTTTGATTCGATGAAGGAGTCCAATTCATTGAATACAATCCCTTGAGTGTCCGTTTGACCGTTTAACTTTTCTTACACATCTTGGGCATCCTTGTATTTCTTCATCATAAGTTCATTGGTTTGAAGCTTCTGGTGAAGAATCTCCCTTTCCTTTTGAAAGAAATCTTTGAGAGTTACTGAGTTAAGTCTCTCTGCCTCAGATTCTTTTAAGGCCTTAGTTTTCTTTTCTAAGTCTTTGGTTACTCGCTTGTTTATTTCCAGAAGTTTTTCTTCCACTGATTTTTTAAGAGCGGCGATGCGAGTCTTTTCTTTCATGAGATCGGCTTTTTCTTCGGTTAGAAGATCAGTCTCTCTTTTGTAGAAACTGACTTCTTTTTCCGCTTTAAGTCTTTCAGATTTTGAAAATTTAATTTTTCTTTTACTTTCAAAAAGTCTTCTAAATTTTTTATTACACTTAACTCTAGCTCAGATGGAGCCGAGTTGGTTTCATCGATAGTCGACTCACATACCTGATCATCAATATCAGAGGCAGATTCTACGTTGGACATGGCCATTAGACAGATGAGTGATTTGTCTTCTTCATCGGATGAAGAATCAGACACCCAGTTTTCTTTATCAGCCATCAGGTTTCGTTCTCTAGGATTGTACTTATATTTATTTTTGTAATAGTCAGCATCCTTTACCAGTCGTCCTCTGCATTCTTTTGAAAAATGATCGATTTTTTCGCACCTAAAGCAGCGGAGGTCATTTTTTCTTCCATCTATGTCATCTTTCTTCTCCTCTCTTTTGTCTTTTCTCTCTTCTCTTCCATCTCTTTTGTCTTCCCTCTGATAAAATTTTGATGGCTTCCTTTAATAGGATAGTTGGTACCTTTCCCTCTTGAATTCCCTTTGTTCATATGGTTTCTTGATGAACTTTTTCTGGAACTGCTTTGTAATCAAGCCCAGAGATTTGGCAAAGGCTTTGATATCATCATCTGATTCAGATGTTTCATCTTCAGATTCTGATTCCACCACCAGTGCCTTCTTTCCTTTCTTCTTATGGTCTCTGGTGGAGGTCCTTGAAACGTCCTTTTCTTCAGCTACAAGAGCCAGGGATCCACCGATGGGCACCTTTTTCTTCATGATATCATTCTCTTGTGCAACAAGCGTCGTATACGTCATGAAGTGACCAGCCGTCTAAGTCCTCATTTGCTTGAAGGGACATTGACAGCTGTGTCCATTCATCGCTGAGACTTTTAAGGAACAAAACATTGTTTCCTTCCTTTGTTCTGGAGATATCGTTTTGACGACATTGATTAATCAATGTATTGAAACGATCGTATGTCTTCTGAATCGGTTCATCAGGAAGAGCCTTGAAGTTGGTGTATTCGTTGAGACATTGGACTCTAGGATTCTTCTTCGTTTTTTCCCCACCTTCCAATTGGCTCGCCAGCTCATCCCATAGTTCCTTGGCTGTGGAACATGCATCAAGAGATTGGAAGATTTCATTGGTTATGGCCATGATTATTAGTCTTTTGGCCTTCTTGTCGGTCTCTACCCGCTTTATGTCGTCTTCATCCCAATTCTTCTCATCCTTGGGCATGTAATAGGCAGGAATTTTTGCTATGGTATTTGTTTCCGGGACTCTTGGAAGAAGAGTTTGTGGAACGTAGGGACCCTCCATGACAGATCGTAGAAGATTTATGTCCATCCCGTCCAGAAAGTTCACCATCCGTATCCTCCATTGTGGGTACTCTTCTCTTTGAAGAGTTGGAGGTTTGGTGAGGGAACCAACACTATAAGCGTAATTCCAGTTGGCCATTAAGATTTTTAAGAAGATAGAAAATTTACGTTTTTAAAGAAGATATTTTATGAAAAACGTGAATTGAGAGATTTTTTATGATCGTTTGATTGGAAAAACAATCAATTGGCTCTGATACCAATTGTTTATCCCATATCTCTCAATAACACTAATATTGAGTTAAGAATAACCAAATTATAGTGTTTGAATGAATAAAATGATTAAAACTCAAGAATAATGTATGACATTCAAAGGATAAACTTGATTGCCAACGATTTCACTTTATTCCAACAAATATGAAAAACGTAAAGTGTCTCAAATTACAATAAGCCTAACCACCTATTTATACAAGAAATCTACTAAGAAAATAACTATCTAGTGAGACTATTTAGCTAATCTTCTACTAATAGATAAAACTTATCTAAAACAAGGATAAACATTAAAGTAAGATAAGCTTTGTAGAGTCCAACTGTTGATTAGTCATCTCCAGATGTCTTCCATGATATATGAGTTCAACCTTATCATTATATCTTCATTGCTTGCCTCTGGTTGAACTGGTGAAGGAAACTCCATGTGTTAGTGCCTAGAGGGGTTATGAAGATGCACTTTCCATCGCATCTCTGGTTAGTTCATCGACTCTTTGGTTGTTCTTCAGACTTAGTTATTTTTCCTTGAAGTCTTCCATCGGCCTTCTGGTTCTTCATCACTTGTTTGTCTTCATTACTTCATACATAATACTTATGGGGTCTAACACTACTCTTCTACCATTCCCTAAATTTGTAACTAACAAAAACCACTCAATCTTGATTATACAGACAGATTGGGGTACACCAGCCACATATGTAAGTCCTTTTCAAACACAAGTGTGTTAAACACCTGGTGAGAACATGAGAACACAAAATGGTAAAGAACACAAAATAGATTGAAGCTTGAAAAATAGTGAAGAACACAAAATAGATTGATCTACAACAGTCGGGTGTTTAAGTAGGAATGTAATAGAGGAGAAAGAGTCCCAACACTGACCAAGGAGCTTATACCCAGTAACTAATTCAGAATATCATGTGAAAGCCAATCTTTGTGACAACTTGAAGAGATCGTATGATGAACTTCTCTTATAAATCTCGAAGAGCTACCTAATAATCTGGCATGTAATCCTATGATTTTTAGCAACAAATCAGCCCTTTAGCTGCTTTTTTTTTATCCACGGAACAACATCTTTAGTTGCCGATTTTTGCCACAAAACAGACCTGTAGCTACTGAAATCTAGCCAGAAAACAGCCCCTTTAGCTTCTGATTTTTACATACAGAACAGTCCCTTTAGCTACCAATTTTGAGCCTACACAATCTGTAAACCAAGGTTGAAATTGTAATATAACTCTTAAATATAGCTAATTACGTTTGGTTTAATATGTAATGCATATATGTTGTAATCAAGGACTTAAGAATCATATTAAATCCATAGTGTATAAAAAGACATCGGGTTTGGTTCAAATAACTCTAACCCAATTCCAACCCAACAAATGCAGTTTGGTCTAATTTTGTATCAACTATATGTCATGTTACCTCATATTGAGTTTTTTTAGCGGGTTTCGGGTTAGGTTGGTTCATAATTTGAGCACCTCTAATGCACACATAGGGTTGTTGCAGAGCTACTATCTATGTAAAAATGGAGAAGTTGAAGATGGAGACACCAACAAATGTGATCTTAAAGGGTATTCTTGGTATTCTAATGGCAAGTATTGACGAGGATAAGAAGAAAAGGTTAATATCATTAGGAATAGGTGACCCAACTGCATTTTCTTGCTTTACCACTACAAATATAACTCAAGATGTGGTGGTTAAAACTCTTCAATCCCATGAATTCAAGTGTAAATGCAATAACCAAGTATTTTCAGTTGTGTTATACATAGGCTAAACAAAACATATATAAGAGATATATGAATGATCCCTTCTTACAAGTTTAACACAACTTTTTCGCTAAAACAATGTGCAAATCCAAAGCTAACTCATAAGCGTTTTGAATATCCAGAACCTCCATAGTTCTTGYAGAGTATCAATCCTACAAAATCACAAGTGAATATCCAAACATCATATGCATGATACATATTCATTTTGTGGCTTCTATGTACAAAAATCTTTACATCATAATGAATAGCGTCAAATGGGAGTTGCCATTAAATCAATATACAGACCAGAAAGCATCTTTATTACCTGCACCTTTGCATACTTTAGAAGGGGTTGAGAAGGTAAGGGAGGTCATTGGTGTTGATAAAGTTAATAAAGGGGAAATAGAAAGAGTTCCAACCTCTGAAAGTTGGCCGACTAATAAATCTTTTGTTTTCTGTGAATTCCTTTATATTTTAGTTATGAGATAACAACAATATTAGAACATTTTGAATTTCTTTCTAATGGCTATCTTCCTACTGCCTCCCTTACCTTGACACAAACACAACCACTATAAAAAGTTGATCATAATAAAACCAGGAAGAAAGTCCCATATGGATTGATAGTCCACAATGATGATCAATCTTCAAGTAATCACTAAGAATCAATGGCAGATTTAAGATCTTCAATAAGAACTTGAGAGGAGATGAGAAAGAAAGTCAAAGCTTCAAAGATTGAACTTTATATTACGTAAAATGATTTTACAAATGAGCTCTTAGAAAATTTACAAAAGACAAACCCTTTATATAGGGTCAAACTTGAAAGCTACTAGTCAAAGTCAAACTACACTAGAAAAGTCAAACACGATGACTTATACAGTTATAGACAAAATTAACTTTCAAGACGAATACAATTTAACACTGATTTTCAGTCCTAACATTCTCCTTTTTTGTATTCAGGCTTGAAAGAATTTACGCGCTTTGAGTCTCGTTTGAACTTTGTCTCTTTAAGCTGTTTATGACTTCTTCAGAAACTTCAAAACAATCTTCACATGAAATCTTCAGACGATTGTTTCTTGAGAAAAATCTTCTAACATTCTCCCCCTCGAATGTAGAATAGCAATGATTTTCTGTGTGTCCCATTCTGATCAATCTTCAATAATCTTCAGTAAATCCACGACAATCTTCAAGAACATCAAGAACACTATGGATGATATTTGAGAGAGAAAGTCAAACATTCAAAGGATGGTCAAACTATATTATCCGTAATCTGATTTTTACAATAAAGCTCATCCCTACAATTACAAGACTTTACCCTTTATATAGGGTCAAACATTAAAGTCCTAGTCAAAGTCAAACTTTACAGAAAAGTCAAACACGATGACTTTTACAATTATAAACAATATTTAACTTTCAAGATGAATACAATTTAATACTGATTTTCAGTCCTAACATTCTCCCTCTTTGTATTCAGACTTGAAAGAAATTCTGCGCTTTGAGTCCTGTTTGAACTTCGAAGCTTTAAGCACATTATGTCTTCTTCAAAAGAATTATTCAATTTGAAATCTTCAGACAATTATTTGTTGAGAAAGATCTTCTAACATTCTCCCCCTCGAATGTAGAACAGCGATGATCTTCTCTTTTGAAAATGTAAAACAGTAATCATCAGAAACAATGTACAAGATGTGATCTTCAAAGGATATGTAGACAACAAACCACAAACTTTCTCTTTGGTAAACTTTTGAAACATTGATCTTCTCATTCAAAACTTTCAGTCGTTTTAGCACATGAATAATCTTTTGTAATCATCTCCAGTCGCATTCCTATTGAGTCTTTTGCCATCTTTTAAAGTTACTCCCCCTAGATCTTTACATCAGGTTCCCTTTAAAATATTCGGAATTTGACATTTCATTCATTATTACATACTCCCCCTTATGATGAAATGAGAATCATTCCATCATACATAAGATGAATGAAATCCTCCGTGTAAGCCATCAATTCAAGAAATTGTAAGTAGATCTTTTCAAATCCACTTGTTTAATCTTTTCAGATTAAGGGAATGGGAAGGTAACAGCCAATTTCAACATATGAAATTGTTTTCAATCTTATAAAAAGATTAGACTGTGAGTATAACATATATACTAAGTACAACGGATGTACTGTATATATGAGACTTTTTTATGCTCATCTCACCAGGTCTTCCATTCAATCTTTGATAGCTTAAGAATAGCATATCTATGACTGTTTTGGCAAATTAACATATTAAATGTAAAATTTGTGTAGTGTAGAAGGATAAAGCAACGTATGTTTCTGTTTAGGCTCAAAAAGATAAACCGTGTGGACTACACAAATTGATCAGACTCAATATGTGATCAAAAAGACTTGAAGGGGGGACATATATCCTTCTGATTCAATATCAACTTTCTCCGAATGAGAAATTGATAGATGATGAGCTGCGTGCCCCAARTGTTATTGAAACATTTATCTGTTGATAGATAAATGAGTAGTTGGAGGGGTTGTCACAAGAATTGGCCTGGGCTTTGCCTTTTTCAATATTAGTGTCCAAAGAATCGAKAACTAATAGATTATGTGGTATGCCCGGATTTTAAAAGTTTAGACCAGGATTTTCATATTCTTTTAATCCTGACACAACACTCATCAATTCTTTTAGCTTACAACAATTATCCCTCTCATTTTGATTTTAATCTCGGCACACAAACCCTTTTTGATTTAAAACTCACTCAGATATGGTTGTCCTCTTGGGTAGGTCTGTCAGTTCTGACATTCCATAGAGGTATTTATGATAAGCACTCAGTCCCTCCTAAAATTATATGTTATTCTCAGATGATCACAATGATTGATCAAAAATATTATTGCAGATAAGCACAATGATCAGATAAAATTTGATCAAGAAATTTGGCTTTAAACGAAAGAATGATGCAACAACGATCCGATTATTCGATATGCAAGAGAAATGAATGAAGATCTGTAAGAACAAGTTTACAAAATCTGATAAAAAATGAATGAATGTATATCAGTCAAAGAAAAAAATATCAGAAAAACAATATTTGAATACAAACGAGTGTATTATCACCGAAAAAGATTTTCGTATAAGAGACGTGATAATAACAGTTTGAATAATAACTGAAACAGGTATTGGAGTTATGTACGATGAGAAATCACACAAGTAAAATCTCAGGAAATACCTGTTCAGAGAATGTACTCGTTTCYCAAAAAAATATTTTTCGAAAAAAATTATTTTCCGAAAAAAACATTTATTAAACTTTCTAGAAACTCCCCCTAGAAAGTAGATTATGTAATGATTCAGTTAAGCTCAAACAAGTTAAAATGAATAAGAAAAACATTTTTAAGCACGGGTTCTAAACTGAGTGTTTAGAAACCACACTCGGTAAAGCATGGGTCTTGAACTGAAATGTTCAGAAGCCTTATTTGGAATAAATTACAACTCCCCCTACATTGGTGTATTACTGAAATGATATTCTGATCAGCACAAAATTGATACACCTGCAAAACCAGATTAAGTAGATTTTGGTACCCAAATAAATTTGGGTCCTATATTGTTAGTATCGGGTTGGGGTATGTTGTAACTTCCAAACCATTTATTTCTATATGATGTATTCTTTTTAGCACTTTGAACAGGATGATTAGTAATAGAATATGATCCATACCAACTATTATAATCATACATGTTCTTACCTTTCCAGTCCTTCTGATCTCTGTTGTCTGTACTCCGTCTGTTGGATGTCTTCTTGTTTACAAAATATGTTGATTTGCATGTGGAGAACTTGATTCTTCTCTTGCTAAGATGAATCAAATCAGAAGTGGATCTCACAAAGCAAGGAAGAACAGAGTTAGTAACAACAGGTGTATGAGATAAAACAGAATCAACTTTATTAACCCAAATGCTTTTACCTTTTGAATGATAATTGGGTGATCCAATGACATACCCTTGATAATACTGATTAGAAGAACAAGAATAGCTCTTAGAAACAGAAGATTTAGGACTACTTGAATCACTGTTCAATTTGAAACAGTCATAAAAGCTGGTTTTACATTGAGAAGGAGAACCAGTTGAGCTTTGAGCACAGAAAAAGTCTTTAACTTTCTGTAAAAGTTGGTCCCGTTCGACATCAACTAAATCAAACTTCCCTTTAAGTTCAGTTCTCATTTTCTGTTCAGTTATATGTTCTGTCTTTAGATCAAACAATCTCTTTGCAGTATCCAAAAACTTACCTTCTAATTCTTTCTTTGACTTTTCAAAAACTCTCCGTTCTTTCTCAAATTCCTTTCTATCTTCGTCTGAACTTCCCTTCTCATTTTCTGAAGCAATGTCAAGCCATTTCTTTTTCTCTGTAAGCTCTTTGGCAATTGCAGCATTTTTCTTGATGAACAAACACTCTCTTCTCTTCATCTAATTCTTTCTTCTTCTGAACAATGCTGTCAGACAATTCCAAATTCTTTCTTTGGCATTCTTCTTCATATTCTTTCTTCTCTTTATCAAACTTGGATCGTTCCAAGATGATAACTTGTTCAAAACCTGATATTTGTTTTGAAAGCAAAATGACATTCAGCTCTAATGTTTTTATCTTGCTTTCAAACACTTTCCTTTCAGCATCAAATCTCTTTTCAGTTTCTAAAACCTTTTCTTTCTCGAAATACAGTAACTTCCTTACATCAAACAATTCACTTTCAGATTTATGCATTATAGTTGTTAAGTCCTCAATCTGTTTGTTTAACCTAACTGTCTCTTCTGGATTAGCACAAGTTTTCATCAGATCACTCAGCTTTTCTTGCAAAACTCTCTTTTCTTCTTTCTCTCTCTCATTATAGCTAGTTAGACGAATTGTCCATGATATATTCTTTATAAACTCAAAATTTAGTTTATCGTATTTCTCTTTAAGCTTTCTGTAATCTCTCTCCTACAAAGCTGTCATTTCAGAAAAAATAAGATTGATCAGTTATAGGATCTAATGTAATGAAATCAGTAAAATAAATCTAGAACAGTTAAGCTAAAAAAGAATAACATAAAAAACACTAAAAACTGATGAGGAATTAGAAAAACGACGAAAAACTGTCAAAAATCAGTAAAAACAGTCAAAACTGTTGAAAACAGTTAAAAACTGTTAAAAACAGTCAAAGACAGTTGAAACTGATGAAAAACAGTTTACGCGATGGAAAAATAGTTCAACGATTCTCAACCAGTTAAAACAAAGACAAAAACAGATAAACTATGATCCAACATTTAAAATCTAAACAAAAATAAAACTCAAAAACCAAAAAAAACACTACAAGCCCAAGATGAAACAAGCCCAATTACAAGGATTATAGAAAATCAATCAAAGACACGACTAAAAGATTGTTCGGAACAAAGACTTTACAATGATCAAACAAACAAGATTGAATTTACAACTAGTTCAAAAAAATTTTTGATGAACCAGAAAAATTGTTATGCAACCCACAATGATGCAGACAACTTTTCTCTCTACAGGTGTTCAAAATCAGCATCCTGTTGTAACATGAATATCACAACCTCTGATTTAGCACCATCAAGTACAACAAATGCTAAGAATCATAGTTGGTAAGCTCAGTAGATCTGTATTCTCAATAGCTGCATCAAATTCCTCAATCTTATGCACAATAATCTTCAAATCAGAATGAAATAAGCAGCAACATCCTACAAAATCTTAATGAAACAACATGAACAAAACAAATCAAATCTGATAGAAGCTGTCAAAAATAATCAAACAAACAGGTGAAATCAAGAAACTCAACTTGTAAATCGCACATAAATAGCCTTATCCACTCAAAACACAGTCAGTCTGCTCACAGTCCGCTCAAGAAGTGTTCTTAATCCGATCAARACGAGCTTTCTCTGTTGTGCGATAAACCACTAAATTTTGTTGAAACTGTGTGATTTAGAATGACCAAGACAGAAATTTATGTATGGCTTGTGCGATAAAGAACAAACACAGAATCTGTGATGAGCAATATACTGCTAAGAATAAGAAACCTGTGATGAAAGTCTTAGATTTAAGCAAATACAATGAAACTTGTGATTTAAGCAAAACCCATATTGACAACTTGAACTGTGATCGATTTCCTGTTATGAATCAAAATCAGCAAAATCCAACAAATGTATCAAGATCAACAACAATACAAATCAAAAATCGAATACAGGGATAACATGCGATTTAGTTCAAGAACAGTTGTGAAGAAGATGAACATTCAAGCAGTTTTCACCAATTTTCAAACCGGATGAACACCTAACTGTGAATACCACCTCATGTTCGAAAGGTGTACAGTGAACGATATACACACTATGATCAATTACCAAGCAAATTCGACTAAATCGCTCAAAACATTGATCTAAATCGCTCACCTTAAAGAGTTAAATTGCTCAATCTTGAATCACCTCTGCCTAAATAGCTTACAACCAAGGGATGTACGAATCCGCTCAAGAACCCCTCAACCGGTTTAACAGGCAATTTAGACACAAATATGTTCACCAAGTCAAGCTGTATCCGATGTAGACCAAAATCCGCTTAAGCTGTCCATGATGATCTACCTAAATTGCTCAAACTGTAATCGATGAACTCACTAAATCGCTCAAGTAATCAGCGATTTAAACATTAAATCGCTCAATCTGAAACCTGTTTAAACCATTGTCCGCACAAGCTGTCTTAAATCGAACAAGCTTTGAGAGATAAACTACCTAAGTCGATCAAATTGTCTGCGATTTACCTGTTAATCCGTTCAAGCTTTCTGCGGATAACTTGATGAAACTGTGTAATCTGTTAATCCGCTCAAATTGTAGTCTGCAATTTAGAGATATGGAGGAAAAGATGAATATGGACCAAGATGTAATCCGACTGGGCTGCTTATGGGCTTTTCAACGATTTAGGTCCAAAAAAAAACTAAGTCCATAAACCGGATGGACAAAAAAAACACAAACAACAAAAAAAATTTAAAAAAATGGATCAAAACTGAACTTTTTAAAGAAAAAAAATTCAGAAACACAAAAATTTTAAAACACAATTTCGAACAAATCTTGAAAACTAATGATCAAAATATAAAACTTTGTATATACCAAAGATTCACAACTCAATTACGAACAGTTTGATCATGTTTTAACACTTAAAACACAAGATTCAAAAAAAAAATTCGGATCAAAATCTAAAAAAATAAGAACAAGATGAACTGAGAAAATTTCAGCCAAAAAATTCTTCAAATCTGATCATTTCTTCTCTGATTTCGTGCAATCCCAGTATCAGCAACGATCTTCAGATATAATCTTCAAGATGTGATCTTTAAAGAATCTTCACACAAACAAATCACTAACATTCTTCTTCAAAAATGAACTTCTTCAGATAACGAACAAACTTTCTCTTCAAAAGAAATCTTTATCAGTAAACTTTTGAAACAATGATCTTCACATTCGGTAATAATCTCCAGTCGCACTCCTTTTGAGTCTTTTTCCATCATTAATGTTACTCTCCCTTGATCTTTATAACATACTCCCCTAATATCGTTCGAAATTGAATATTTCATTCATTATTTCAAACTCCCCCTTATGATGAAATGAGAATCATTACAACATACTTCAGAATGAATGAAATCTTCAGCGAAAGTTATCAATTCATAAAAATATAAGCAGATCTTTTCAAATCCACTTGTATTATCTTTTCAGATTAAGGGAATGGGAAGGTAACAACCAATTTCAACATATGAAATTGTTTTCAATCTTATAAAAAGATTGGCCTGTGAGTATAACAAATATACTCAGTACAACGGATGTACTGTATATATGAGACTTTTTGAGGTTCGTCTCACCAGGTCTTCCATTCAATCATCGATAGCGTAATAATCACATATCTATGAATGTTTCGGCAAAATAACATATAAAATGCAAAATATGTGTAGTGTAGAAATATAAAGCAACATATGCTTTTGTTTAGCCTCAAAAGGATAAACCATGTGGACCACACAAATTTATCAGACTCAATTAGTGATCAAAAAGACTTGAAGGGGGGGACATATATCCTTCTGTTTCAATATCAACTTTCTCCAAATGAGAAATTGATAGATTGTGAGCTGTGTGCCCCAAGTGTTATTGAAACACTTATATGTTAAGAGATAAATGAGTAGTTGGTGGGGTTGTGATAAGAATTGGCCTAGGCTTTGCCTTTTTCAATATTAGTCTCGAAAGAATTGAGAACTAATAGAATATGTGGTATGCCCGGTATTTTGATGTTTGGAACAGGATTCTTGTATTCTTATAATCCTGACACAACTTTCATCAATTCTTTTACCTCACAACAACTACCCCTCTCTTTTTCATTTTAATCTCAGCATACAAACCCTTTTTGAATTTAAGCTCACTCAGATATGGTTGTCCTTTTGGGTAGGTCTGTCAGTTCTGACATTCCATAGAGGTATTTCTATTAAGCAATATGTCCCTTCTAAATTACTGTAAGCTCAGTTGATCACAATGATTGATCAAAAATATTATTTTTGTAAATCACAATGATCATATAAAATTGACCAAGAAAAACATATCGTTTAAGCACAAACAATCAAGGAGTGATGCAACAAAATCAGATTATTCAGTATGGGAGAGAAATGAATGAAGATCTGTAAGAACAAGTTTACAGATTCTGATTAAAAAAATATGAATGAATGAAGTGTATATTAATCAAGGTAAAAAAATCAGAAAATCAACCTTTGAATTCAAACGAGCGTATTATCATCGAAAAAGATATTATTATAAGAGACGTGATAATAACAGTTTGAATGATAGCTGAAACATGTATTGGAGTTATGTACGATGAGAAATTACGCAAGTAAAATCTCAGGAAATAGTTGTTCAGAAAAAATACTCGTTTCCACAAAACAAATCATTTTCAGAAAAAAAATTATTCAAAAACATCTAGAGACTCCCCCCTAGAAAGTAGATTATAGTAATGATTCAGTTCAGCTCAAAAACTTTAAAAAAATGGAAACATTATTTGCACAGGTCCTAAACTGGGTGTTTAGAAACCACAAACGTTAAAGCATGGGTCCTGAACTGTGTTGTTCAGAAGCCTCGTTTCGATAGTTTACAACTCCCCCTTAATTTGTGCATCATTGGCATGTTATTCTGATCAGCACGATAATGATGCATCTGCAAAATAAGATCAAACAGATTTTGGTACCCAAATAAACTTGGGTCCTTCTTTGTTAGTGTCAGGTTTGGGATATTATAACTGCCAAACCATCTATTTTTATTTGATGTTTTCTTTTTCGTACTTTTAACAGGATGATTATATACGCAATAAGATCCATACCAATTATTATAATCATACCTGTTATTACCTTTCCAACCTTTCTGAAATCTGTAGTCATCAGTCCACCTGTTGTACTGTTTCCTGTTCACAAAATCTGTTGTTTTGCATGTGGAGCACATGATTCTCCGCTTGCTAAGATTAATCAGATCTGTAGTAGATCTCACAAAACAAGGAAGATTATTGTTAGTAACAACAGAGTTTCGAGATGAAACAGATTCAGATTTATTTACCCAAATGCTTTTAACTTTAGAAGAGTAATTGGGTTATCCGATAACATACCGTTGATAGTACTTATTAGAAGAACGAGAATAGTTCTTAGAAACAGTTTATTTAGGGCTGCTAAAATAACTGTTAGACTTGGAACAGTCATAAAAGTTGGTTTTACACTGTAAAGGAGAACCAGTTGAGCTTTGAGCACAAGAAAAGTCTTTGACTTTCTTTAAAAGCTGGTCTCGATCAACAACAACAAAACTTCTCTTTGAGTTCAGTTCTCATCTTCTATTCAATTTCAAGTTATGTCTTCAGATCAGACAATTTCATTGAAGTATCTAGGAGTTTACCTTCTAACCCCTTCTTCAACTTCTAAAATTTCTTCTTCTGATTATTAAACTCTCTTTTCTCTTCATCTGAGCTGATCTTCTCATTCTTAAAAGCAATGTCGAGCCACTTTTTCTTTTCAGCAAGCTCTTTAGCTATTGCTACATATTTCTTTGCAGTACTTCGCTTTTCAAGAGCAAATTGCTTCTTCTCTTCATCTAAAGCCTCCTGCTTTTGAGCAATGCTTTCAGATAGTTTATGATTCTGACTCAGACATTCTTCTCTGATGTCGTTCTTTTCTTTATCTATTTTGGCTCGTTCCAAGATAATCAGCTGCTCAAAATTCGAGATTTGATTGAAAAGTAATTTAACGTTCATCTCAAGAGAGTTGATCTTATTTTCATAAGATACACGTTCAGCACCAATTGTTTCTCTAATTCAGTCATTCTCTTCTTTTCTTTCTCAAATTCCGTTCTTTCAAAATTCAAACTCTTCTCATCTTCTAAAACTTTTTCCTTTTCTAAATCCAATAACTTCTTTAACTCAAGCAACTCACTCTCAGACTTATGAAATTTATCAGTTAAGTCCTCAGTCACTGTATTCTTATTCCCTTGAGAATTCTTTTCAGCATTCAGTTCAAACTCACCTTTACAAATTTTATCTACCAATTCTTGCTTAATTTTGCTCTGCTTTATTGCTTCTTCATCTGACTCTTTTCTTTCAAAATCTAAAATCTTTTCAAGTTCAAAAATCCTAGACTTCAGCCCGGAATTGTCCTTTAACAAATCAAAGTCTCTCTTTTGACTTCCCTTGAGATAAGTATCTTTTCCAAGTAATACTTCAATATCAGCTTGAAGAAATTTCTTTTCTTCTTTAGATTTTTCATGATCTTGTTTCAACTCACATATTTTCAAATTAGCGTGATTTTCAAGAAACACACTCACATATTTTTCTTTATAATCCTTCACGCTCTTTTCCAATTGAGAAACTTTATCTCTCCACTCTCTATTTTCCCTCTAAAAAACTGTCATTTTAAAATAGATTGATCAAATGATATAATGCGATGAAATCAGGGAAAGAAATCCAAAACAGTTAAGCACAAAAAAAATCAGAAAAAAGCACAAAACTGTTGAGAAATCATAAATGAATGAAAAACTGTCAAAAATCAGTAAAAACAGTCAAAACTATTGATAACAGTTAAAAATTGTTAAAAAATAGTCAAAAATAGTTAAAACTGATTAAAAACAATTTACGCAACACAAAACAAATAAAAAAAATTCTCAAACAGTTAAAAACAAATCAAAACAGATAAAAAGTGATCTAAAATAAAATAAAATAAAAACTCAATAAAATAGGAAAACTATTTGGCCAAAAAAATGACAAACTATGCTAAAAAAATATATGACCCAAAATCCAAAACCAAAACCAAAACCAAAACAATTAAACCAAAAAAAAAAAATATTAAGCCCAAGATGAGTCAAGCCCAAACCAAAACAGATTGTTATCCAGATTACAGAATGCTTAAAATTTTCTTTTCTTTTAATTGTTTTGTTTTGGATTTTGAGTTTTTATTTTTTATTTTCTTAATTTTGGATCACTTTTTATCTGTTTGTATCTGATTTTATCTGTTTTGGATGGTTTTAACTGTTTGACATTTTTTTAAATCGTTTTGTGTTGCATAAACTGTTTCTTATCAGTCTTAACCGTTTTTTACTGTTTTTAACTGTTTTCAACAGTTTTCAACAGTTTTTAACTGTTTTTACTGATTTTTGACAGTTTCGTTGTTTTTTTGTTTTCTCATTAGTTTTGTGTTTTTCTGATATTTTTTTAGCTTAATTGATTTTGATTTCTTTTGAACTGATTTCAACGCATTAGATCGTTTGATCAATCTATTTTAAAATGGCAGTTTCTTTTGAGAGGGAGAATAGAGAGTGGAGAGATAAAGTTTCTCAATTAGAAAAGAGTGTGAAGGATTATAAAGAAAAATATGTGAGTGTGCTTCTAGAAAATCACGCTAATTTGGATTGGGCTAAAGAGTTGAGACAAGATCATGAAAAATCTAAAGAAGAAAAGAAATTTCTTCAAACTGATATTGAAGTATTACTTGGAAAAGATACTTATCTCAAGGGAAGTCAAAAGAGAGACTTTGATTTGTTAAAGGACAATTCCGGGATAAAGTCTAGGATTTTTGAACTTGAAAAGATTTTAGATTTTGAAAGAAAAGAGTCAGATGAAGAAGCAATAAAGTAGAGAAAAATTAAGCAAAAATTGGTAGATAAAATTCGTAAAGTTGAGTTTGAACTGAATGCTGAAAAGAATTCTCAAGGGAATAAGAATACAGTGACTGAGGACTTAACTGATAAATTTCATAAGTCTGAGAGTGAGTTGCTTGAGTTRAAGAAGTTAYTGGATTTAGAAAAGGAAAAAGTTTTAGAAGMTGAGAAGAGTTTGAATTTTGAAAGAACGGAATTTGAGAAAGAAAAGAAGAGAATGACTGAATTAGAGAAACAATTTGGTGTTGAACATGTATCTTATGAAAATAAGATCAACTCTCTTGAGCTGAATGTTAAATTACTTTTGAATCAAATCTCGGATTTTGAGCAGCTGATTATCTTGGAACGAGCCAAGATAGATAAAGAAAAGAACGACATTAGAGAAGAATGTTTTAGTCAGAATCAGAAACTATCTGAAAGCATTGCTCAAAAGCAAAAAGCTTTAGATGAAGAGAAGAAGCAATTTGCCCTTGAAAAGAAAAATACTACAAAGAAATATGTAGCAATAGCTAAAGAGTTTGCTGAAAAGAAAAAGTGGCTCGGCATTGCTTCTGAGAATGAGAAAAGCAGCTCAGATGAAGAGAAAAGAGAGTTTGATAATCATAAGAAGAATTTTGAGAAGTTGAAGAAGGGGTTAGAAGGTAAACTCCAGGATACTTCAAGGAAATTGTCTGATCTGAAGACATAACTTGAAACTGAACAGAAGATGAGAACTGAACTAAAAAAGAAGTATGATTTAGTTGTTGTTGAACGAGACCAGCTTTTAAAGAAGTATGATTTAGTTGTTGTTGAACGAGACCAGCTTTTAAAGAAGTATGATTTAGTTGTTGTTGAACGAGACCAGCTTTTAAAGAAAGTCAAAGACTTTTCTTGTGCTCAAAGCTTAACTTCACAGTGTAAAACCAGCTTTTATGACTGTTCCAAGTCTAACAGTTATACAAGCAGCCCCAAATCAACTGTTTCTAAGATCTATTATCTTTCTTCTAATCAGTACTATCAAGGGTATGTTATCCGATCACCTAATTACTCTTCTAAAGTTAAAAGCATTTGGGTAAATAAATCTAAATCTGTTTCATCTCGAAACTATGTTGTTAGTAACAATAATCTTCCTTGTTTTGTGAGATCTACTACTGATCTGATTAATCTTAGAAAGTAAAGAATCATGTGCTCCACATGCAAAAGAACAAATTTTGTGAACAAGAAATAGTACAACAGGTGGACTGATGACTACAGATTTCAGAAACGTTAGAAAGGTAATGACAGATATGCTTATAGTAATTGGTATGGATCTTATTGCGTATATAATCATCCTATTAAAAGCATGAAAAAGAAAACATCAACTAAAATAGATGGTTTAGCAGTTATAATATTCCAAACCAGACACTAACAAAGAAGGACCCAAGTTTGTTTGGGTACCAAAATTTGTTTGACCTTATTTTACAGATGCGTCATTACCATGCTGATCAGAATAACATGCCAATGATGCACAAATTCAGGGGGAGTTGTAAACTATTCAAACGAGGCTTCTGAACAACACAGTTCAGGACCCGTGCTTTAACGTTTGTGGTTTCTAAACACCCAGTTTAGGACCCGTGCTAAAAATGTTTCCATTTTTTTTAAGTTTTTGAGCTGAACTGAAACATTACTATAATCTACTTTCTAGGGGGAGTCTCTAGAAGTTTTTGAATAAATGTTTTTCTGAAAATGATTTGTTTTGTGGAAACGAGTATTTTTTCTGAACATGTATTTCCTGAGATTTTCTTAGCGTAATTTCTCATCGTACATAACTCCAATACCTGTTTAAGCTATTCTTCAAACTGTTATTGTCACGTCTCTTATAATAATATATTTTTCATTGATAATACACTCGTTTGAATTCAAAGGTTGATTATAAGAATACAAGAATCTTGTTCCAAACTTCAAAATACCGGGCAAACCACATATTCTATTAGTTCTCAATTCTTTCGAGACTAATATTGAAAAAGGCAAAGCCCAGGCCAATTCTTGTCACAACCTCACCAACTACTCATTTATCTCTTAACAGATAAGTGTTTCAGTAACAGAAGGATATATGTCCCCCCTTCAAGTATTTTTGATCACACATTGAGTCTGATAAATTTGTGTAGTCCACACGGTTTATCTTTTTAAGCCTAAACAGAAGCATATGTTGCTTTATCTTTCTACACTACRYAGATTTTGCAAATTATATGTTATTTTGCTGAAACATTCATAGATATACTTTTATAAGATATCAATGATTGAATGGAAGACCTGTTGAGATGAGCCTCATAAAGTCTCATATATACAGTACATCCGTTGTATTGAGTATATTTGTTATATTCACAGGCCAATCTTTTTATAAGATTGAAAACAATTTCATACATTGAAATTGGTTGTTACCTTCCCTTTTCCTTAATCTGAAAAGATTAAACAAGTGGATTTGAAAAGATGGGCTTACATTTTTTATGAATTGACGACTTTCACTTAAAGATTTCATTCATTCAGATGCATGATGTAATGATTCTCATTTTATCATAAGGGAGAGTATGTAATAATGAATGAAATGTTCAATTTCGAACGGTATAAGGGGAATATGTTGTAAAGATGAAGGGGGAGTAACATCAAAGGTCGGCAAAAGACTCAAAGAAGTGTGACTGAAGATAATTACTGAAGATTATTCTTGTGCTACAATGTCTGAGAGTTTTTGAATGTGAAGATCATCGTTTCAAAAGTTTACTGACAGAGATTTCTCATCGAAGAGAAAATTTCTGAATTTTTGTCTAAAGAAGTTCGTTTTTGGAGTGAATATTAGTTTTCTGATTTCTGAAGAAGATTCTTAAAGATCGTATCTTGAAGACTGTTTCTGAAGATTATTACTAATAGTGTTCTACATTGTCAAAAGAGAAGATCGTTGCTCTTCTACATTCGAGGGGGAGAATATTAGAAGATTTTTCTAAAAAAACAATCGTCTGAAGATTTCAAGTGAAGTTTGTTTTGAAGTTTTTGGAGAAGTCATATAGTACTTAAAGAGACAAAGTTCAAACGAGATTGAAAGCGAGCAAATTCTTTCAAGCCTGAATACAAAGGGGGAGAATGTTAGGACTAAAATTCAGTGTTAAATTATATTCGTCTTGAAAGATAAGTTTGTCTATAATTGTTGTAAAGTCACCGTGTTTGACTTTTCTGTAAAGTTGGACTTTGACTAGTGGCTTTCAAGTTTGACCCTATATAAAGGGTTTGTCTTTTGTAAATTTGGTAATGAGCTCATTTGTAATATTACGTAAAATTTGACAGGGTTGTTGAGTTGACTATTTCTCTCAAATCTCATTCTAATGTTCTTGAATGTTCATATCTAAATCTACCATGGATTGTTAGAGTTTTGCTTGAAGATTGATCATTGTGACCTATCATAAGAAGATGTTGTTAAGACTACTTTCCGAACACAGTATGGGTATCATGACTTTTTGGTTATGCCTTTCGGTTTAATCAATGCTTCTGCAACTTTCATGGATTTGATGAACCAAGTATGTAGTGAATAACTCGACAAATTCGTTATTGTGTTTATCGACAATATTCTTATATACTCAAAATCTAAAGAAGAGCATGCTGAACACCCCTTCGTCTAATCCTTGAACTTTTGAAGAAAGAAAAATTGTATGCAAAATTGTCCAAATGTGAGTTTTGGTTGAGAGAAGTTCAATTTCTAGGTCATGTTATATCTGTGGTAGGAGTGAAAGTTGATCCTGCTAAGATTGAAGCGGTAGAGAAATGGGATGCACCGAGAACTCCTGTGAAAGTCCGTAATTTTCTAGGGTTAGCAGGCTATTATCGGAAAGTTATTAAGGATTTCTCCAGTATTGTAGTACCATTGACAAAGTTGACTCGGAAAAACATTAAGTTTCAATGGGAAGAAGATCAGCAAAAGGCTTTTCAGTTGTTAAAAGATCATCTTTGCAGTGTTTCAGTTTTGTCTTTGCTAGAGGGATCAGAAGGTGTCGTGGTCTACCGTGATGTTTTGAAATTTGGTTTGGGTTGTGTGTTAATGTAGAGAGGTAGAGTTATTTCTTACGCGTCCAAGCAATTGAAGGATCATGAAAAACAATATCCAATGCATGATATGGAGCTTGCAGCCGTAGGTTTTGCTTTGAAAATTTGGAGGCATTACTTGCGAGGAACAAATTATCAAATCTTTACATATCACAAAATTCCCCAACATTTCTTCAGCCAAAAAGAGTTAAACATTCGGCAACGACGATGGATTGAACTGGTAAATGATTAAGACTGCGAGATTCTCTACCATCCGAGAAAAGCCAATGTAGTAACAGATGTTTTGAGTAGAAAAGAGAAAAATGGTACGATTAGGGCTGTAGCAATGAGAATGAATCTATCGCTAGATCTTCACAATGAAATTTCAAAGTGTCAGGAAGAAGCTGTCAAAGAAGATAATTTCTAGTTTGAACGATTGGGTAAATTATTTCCACACTGGAAAAGAGTGACAAAGGAATTTTGTGTTTTCAGGGATGGATTTGGGTACCGCGCTATGGGAATACTCGAGAAACTATTTTGAATGAAAGTCACAAATCCTGGTATTCTATGCACCCTGGCACCAATAAAATGTATAAAGACTTAAAATCGTTTTATTGGTAGCGTGGATTGAAGAAAGACATAGAGAAGTATGTAGAGCGGTGTCTAACCTGTCTGCAAGTAAAAGTTAAACATCAGAGACCATATGGGAATCTGCAGTCTTTAGAGATTTTTGTGTGGAAATGGGATCATATTAAGATGGATTTCATCATTAAATTACCACGAACTCCAAAAGGATATGATGCCAGATGGGTAATTGTGGATCGTTTATCAAAATATGTGCACTTTCTTCTGATAAAAGAGAGTTATCCGTTAGAAAGATTAGCAAAGATTTACATTGAAGAGATTGTGACCAGACACAGGGTCCTATTATCTATCATCTCAGATAAGGATAGTTGGTTTACATCAAAGTTTTGGGAAAGTTTTCAGAAACCTTTGGGTTTTCAAATTCGGCTGAGTTCGACATATCATCAACAGACTGATGGGCATAATGAAAGAACAATTCAAACTCTCAAAGATATGTTAAGGGCTTGTGTTATAGGCTTCGGAGGGTCATGAGAAGATCATCTACCGTTGATTGAACCTATAACAACAGTTAACACTCCAGCATCGAAGCGACACCGTATAAAATTTTGTATGGTCGTAAGTACAGAACATCCTTATGTTGGAATGAGGTGGGTGAAAGACGATTAACAGGTCCATAAATTGTTCAAGTCACTTCCAAGAAGATTGAGCAGATTAAAGAAAAAAATAAAACATCTCAGGACCGTCAGAAAAACTATGCCGATAGACATCGTAAGACAACTGAATCCTTATGGGAGATTGTGTAATGCTGAAAGCATCTCCATGGAAAGGTTTAGTCAGATTCGGTAAGAGAGGTAAGCTCAGTCCAAGATATATCAGACCATTCAGAATCTACAAGCGAGTTGGAATGGCTGCGTATCAGTTAGAGCTACCAGACGAGCTTAGTTTGATCCATAACACTTACCATGTGTCTAATCTTCAAAAGCGTTTGGCGGATCCGAGTTTGGCAGTGCCACTACCAGAAGTAAGATTAGACAGTAAGCTGGACTTTGTGAAAACACCATAACCTATCACTGATCGGAAAACCAAAGTATTGCGGAACACAGATATCAGTTTGGTAAAAGTTTAGTGGCACTTTCACAAAGGTTATGAGGTAACCTGGGAGTTAGAATCCAAAATGAGAACTAAATATTTGTGGTTATTTGATTGAATGAATTCTAGGACGAAATTCTTTTGAGGGGTGGATAATGTGATAACACGGTCCTAGTTATCACCTAAGGTAAATAATATGTGACTATTTGAATTATGTGGTCATGTGAATATTTGATTAATTGTTATAATTGATCATATGGAAACATGCTTACATGAGATTAGCTGTGAGTGTGTGTATATTTTCATGCATGGGAAGTATGATTATGTATGTATGGATGGAAAAATATGCACATATGCATGTATGTTTCATGTGTACGCATGAAGAGTGATGTGTGAGCATATTCTTAAGTAATATGCATGCATGAGGTTCTATGCATGTCGGTTGCATGCATAAACAAGTTTTCTTGACCTTTTTTCCTTTTTAAGGGAGGATATAAAAGAGATTGATTTTTTTAGAAAGGAAAGTTTCTGCCATTTTTGGGAAACAAAATCAGGGAGAAAGTTCTTGCCATTTTTTACAAACTGAAGTTGGGATCAATTTGTAGTTGATTCGTGTTTGTTGTTTTTCTTTCAAAATTCTGAATATGCAAAAAGGTGAGTTTTTGTTTAAAAACAACCTTTGAATATTGTTAAGATTACTGGTTTTATGATTTGAATGAATTTGTTGGTGTGTATATATATATATATATATATGATGTTCTTATTAAATGTTTTGACCGGTAAGAAGTTTATAATCGGACAATGTTGTCCGATGAAGACTCCTCATTGGTAAGAACATTGTCCGGAGAAGGAGTGTGTGGTTTTATGTTGTCGAGTAAGGTCTTTATTCGGTAAGAGCCTTGTCCGGTGAGGATTATTTACCAAGAGCCTTGTCCGGTGAGGATTATTTACCGGACAAAGTGTTGTTCGGATAGTAACTCACCGCTCATTGTTTAATTATGTGTAAACTCATGCGTTGACCAGTGAAAACTTGTGTCCAGACAATTGATGTCCGAGAAGGTATGTCCGAACAATCGTTGTCTGATGACAGCGTGTCCGGACACTATGTTGTTCGATGAGGATGTATCCGGTTGAGTGTTGTCCGGATAGACTTGTCCAGACAGTATTGTCCGAATAAGAATTGGCCGATGAAGAAGCTGTTGCCAAAACTTTGATTTATTTAGTGGTGGGATTTCACAAATTTTGTTATCAGTTTTAAACTGTTATATATTGTGAAAGGGGTATGCTATATTTTTTATGAATTGGGAAAAGATATTGGGAAACGTTTGTTCCACACGTGGTGACATAAGTTTGTTCTGTTTTGAAACTCTATTTTGAAATGTTTCTTCCAGACATGGTGACCAAATTTGTTTTGGTATGAAAGTTTGTTTTAAGAAATAGTTCCTCCAGACATGGTAACGTATGTCTGTTCTGGCATGGAATTGGGTATTAGGTACTTCCGCACATGGTGACATAAGTCTGTTCTGGCAAGAAACCCTGTGTTGAAGAAGAAATAAAGGTGGCATATCAAGGAGAGGTGTACATATGGTTATAACGGTGGCAATTGCAGGTGTGGTTAATTTATAATTCTTATTATTATCACTATCAGATAAAATAATTCTAAATCAACATTTCTTTGTGACTTGATGTTTTAGAGGTAATGTTCTCTTTAGAAATAATAACATTGATGTTATTGAGAATGGGGAAAATGATTTATAAGCAGAGGCATTAATTGCCTATGATTTCCAAATGGCTTTATTTCAAGTTTGAATTAGTGTGAGAATGATACAGAGGGGCTCTGGGTTGTCTTTGAAAATGACCAGAGGACCTCTGGTTATGTGCAAAGCTTTCAAAGTGTATTCGGGATTTTATGACCCAAAGGCTCTGTACGTATTATACAGAGGCTCTGTATCATGAAAGTGGTATTTTCATATTATGAATAAGCTCTGTATCCGAGCTCTGTGTCTGAGCTCTGACTTCTAAAAAAATTATGTTTTATAATCGAATTCACTTTACATGTCTTTATAAATAAAATAAAGAACCAGAGGAACTCTGGTTATAGTTTTCTTATATTTTTTTTAAATTAAAAGTTGGTCCTCTTAGATTAGAGACTATGTTCATCCAGAGGGTCTCTGATTGAGTTTTGATTTGCTAAAATAGGTTAAGTGTTAGAGGCTCTGGTTCGTAAGACTAGAGGCACTGGTAATCAAGGCAGAGGAACTTTGGCTCGTTGAGCCAGAGGGGTTTTATGATATTCTGTAAGGGAATACAAAATTCCGAGAAGATGCATTTGTGTTATTTGTTGTATAGTCTGTTACTTTTATATTTGGTTAATAAAAAAATTTGCATATGTTTATTCTTATGCAAAAGATGTTTTTTTTTTCAGGTTTTCGTGATCTTCACCATGTAATTGCAAAGAAGGGATTTACTCACTAAACCTTCAACTCTAACTCTCATTTTGTTTTTTGTTTTTAAATGTGCATTGCAGGAATCGCTGGTTTACAGGATACTAAGGGAAGGGGAAAATATGATTATTTTCCTTATGTGTTATCTACTTTTGAAGAGCAGTCTGTTGCCTGTATATTTTGAAGATACACATTGCTATGCATGTGATGGTTCAGGGATATTCTTTTGAAAATTTTTATTTGTAAATTATGTACCCATAGAATCCTTGTACTAGTGGGACCTATGTGGTGTAATCTATATTTTTCTTATATGAAATATATGTTATATACAAAGGTGGTGTATGGGGCATTACAATTTTCTTCACCATTGTATAAATATTGATGAATTTCTTCCATCAATTCAAGTTCTCCAGTTTATGAAGAAGAAGATTGAGTTAGTGGCCTTCCGAAAGACTCCATTTCTTGAATTATTTGTTAAAATCTGTCCTCTGATTGACCATTGGTTTGGGGACCTGAAGTTCGAGGGGAAGAGGTTCTTGGAATAATTGGAGTTGTTTTTGGTTGACCAATGGGTGGCTCTTGTATTGCTTCATCCAACGAAATTTCTAAAGTCGCTTCTAGTTATGTAGGTACAAAAGCTTGTGGAATCTAGGAGCTGGTTCTAAACTTGAATATGATATAATTGTTATCAACCTGCAAGAATATTAGGGATTGCAGGTGCTTCTGTACAAGGAGCTAGAAAAATTGGAGGTAAGACAAAATCTTCAATATGTACATTATCAGACTTTTTAGCCTCTAGTACACTCCTCCGATGGCTATCATCATTGGACTTTTAAGTGAGAGCCACAGAGGTAGAAGTCTGATTGTCTACCCTCTGCCTCTTTGCTGAAGGTGCTTCTGAGTTCTCCCCCTACTGATGACCAAGGCCCCCATCTTCTGGGTCCTTGTCGTTAGGCTTTTGATGCCTTCGCATCTTCATTTTTGCAATCTGCCTCTCTTTTCTTCTTCTTTTGTTTCTATAGTTTAGAAATCTTGTGGACAACCTTGGAGGTGTCATCCACATAGGCTTTGATCTCTTCTAGCCTCTGGAGAAAGGAGTTTCATCAATGGCCATCTGAATAGGTAAATGTTGATCCTTTGTATGTTCAAGTTTATGTACCATAAATTCTTAGGAAACAGCAATCTTGCTTACGATATGAACTTGAATAAAACGCTTTTTGGCAAATATCTTATGCACCTTAGAAACGGGCTCTTTAGACTCTGTAACAAACTTCACGCTTATTTGTGTGAACTTCTAGATCAAATACATATGGAAGATGCGTAATTCAGCTTTAGACACAACGTTAGAGGAGGCTAGAGAACTTGAAGTTTGGGCATTGGAGACAGAGGATGATGATAAAAGAGATCTTTCAAGGGAATTAAAGTGCCAAAAATAGAAGCAGGTGTGGCAAAGGTAGTCGCTACTTCTGGTACTTTTCTCTGTATTAGCTCGGTGAGACTTTGGATTGACCTCTCTATGATGGATAGTTTAGAATATTAGCTATCGAATTGTTGTTAGATGAGAAAGTATTGAGCATTATTTTGTTGGGTCATCATATGCTAGAGCATCTCAATCTTTTCTACGTTGTTCTGGGATTGAGCTTTTAAGGCCGAGACAGAAACTCTAAGAAGCTGGACGTTAGAACTTGTAGCACAAGCTTCTAATTCATAAATTGTGAGTTTTAGATCATCCAAGGTCTGAATCTTGTCGGTGAAAGTGAAGAACTTCGTTCTTCTGACAAGGTCAGAAGTATGTGCAACTCTGGTTCAACACATGAACCAAATTTTCCCTTAAGTTCTAAGGGGCCTTTTTTCAATCCTGTTTGGACATTGAGATTGGAAGGACTTCCACCCGATCCTTTCTTTCCTTCATTAACAGAAGGAGATGCTCTAGAAGTTTTGATATTGATTTCAACATGTTGGGTTAAATATTTATGCTTAAATATTGTATTCAAGCTTGTATTTGTAATTGTTCTTTCCTTGTTATTTTCCTTGTATAAATAGAGTAGGTTCTTTATAATTTGTAGTACTTCTTTCAATCTCATTTATAATCACTTTGAAGCTGATACAAAACCTTTGAAGAAATTCCCTCTCTACTCACATTATGCCATTGTTGAAGTTTGAGTTCTTGAATTGAATTGTATTGAGATTGATATAAACTATAATAACAATTGGTATCAGAGCAACAAACAGCAACCAAATTGTAGATTGATCCTGAATTTGAACCAATTTCTTGAAGATTGAAACTATGTTCTTCAGTCTGTTTTTATCGAACTTCTTGTTTTTAGCAACTTGAATCCAGTTCTTCATAATATGTCTGATTTGATTTGAATTTGATTGGGATTTATGTGTATTGCTATTTGAAACAGATTTGAATCAATCAATTCATCATTTGAATTGAAATTGAACCTGAATTTTTGAGTTTAAAGCCATCAAATGTTTTTCCAAGTTCTTAAAACTGTTCTTGAACTTTTCAATCAAATTGTGAATTTTGATATTTTTTGGAAGAAATTGCTGATTAAATCTGTTTGTACACAATTTTCGAGTATTTATGTGAAATTTTCATGCCATTTGATTGAATTTAAGTGTTTTTGATTGAATTTGTTTGAAGTATTGTATGTGTTAATCTTCATCGCTCGAAGAATATATTATCGGTGACCTAGGGTTATTCATCGCTCATTGAATACTTTGAATGTTCTTTAATTGGAATTGTTGTGTTGCCTGCTATATTCATTTCATCACTCACTGTGTTAGACGATATATAGTACTCATCGCCTACTTGATACTTGTATTTTTGTAAATTCATCAAAATCCTTCAAGTGCTAAGTATATCGTTCACTGTGTTGAGCGATGACCTCTTTTCATCGCTCAAGTCTTACCCGGTATAGTATCTTTATCATTCAATCTTTGAGCGATAATCTCTTTACCTTGTTAAGCGATAAAATCTTGGAAGATATCAAGTTCAAGTGTTTTGGGCGGTATAAGGATTCGGCGATAACCTTTTATCCAATAACCTTTGTTGGTGATAACCTTTTGTCTGATAACCTTTATTGGGCGATAACCTTTTGTCCGATTACCTTCGTTGGGCGATAACCACACTATGTTCGATATAGTGTTGGGCTATTTAATCTTTGTGGTGAAAGATATCATGTTTTTGGGAGATAAACGTTTTGGGAGATTTTGAGATCAAAGTTGGGAGATAAACTCTTAAAGTTTGGGAGATAATCTATATCTATATTTTGATATGTTTGAAAGATCATTTTTTAATCAATCAAAAAAAAATCACTTCAAGGGAAGCAATGGCTATTGGTACTGACACAAAACTTCATGTTTTGTTCAGAGGAGACTACCCTCATTGGAGAGATAGGTTTTTAAATTTCATTGAAAGACATGAGGATAGTGAATAGATAATGGAATCTTTAACTGAAGGACCAGCTGTATTTTGGAAAGAGTTGCCAGCTATGCTTGAATTGAATAAGGAAGTTAAACAAGTTCCTAGAGAAAAATCTAAGTATCCTCCAACAAGGAAAGCTAGAGCGCATGCTGATGTTTTATGCAAGTCTTATATGATGCAGCCTTTGACAAATGAGATTTATACTAGCATTGATAGGTTTAAGGACTCTGGAAAAAGCATGTGGGATCATATAGAGAATATGATGATGGGGTCAAAAGTTGGCACTCAGTTAATGATCACTAACTGTATCACAAATTATGAGGAGTTTAAAACTAAAGAAAGTGAAAATTTAGATGATGTTTAGGAAATATTGACTAGTTTGTTGAATGAGCTAACCAAGAAAGATATCAAAAAGACAAGGATAGAAAGTAATATAAAGTTCTTTAGTAATTTGCATCCGAAATGGAAAACATATGCCAATCACATTAAACATAAGCTTATACCCATTGCATTAAATGCAATTCAGATAGTACACAAAACGTGTGAAGCTTTTCCAGGAAAGCTTGTCCTTTACTACAAAAAATAGTCCTGTCGCTGTCCAATAGCAGTCTTCTTTTCATAAAGTAGGTAAGCACAATAGAGTCAACTGAGTGGCTTCGTACTATACTATTGTCTGGAAAATGTATGGTTTTATCCTTAGTACGTGGGAGGACAAGACAAAAACAATCATGCATGGTAAGCTTCATTTGATCATTGAATGTTGGGATGATGTTAGAGGTCTCTTCAGCATTCACGAAAACTTTTGCAATTTTCACACATATGTAGACGAGCTTGTAATCACGGAATGCCGCTTCAGATCATGAACACACAATCTCTAATCTTCAGTTTCTGTCTTAGACATTGCTGAAAGTTCTTTCATGTGACTTTGGTCTTCTTGAAGTATAACAGTCAGTAGAGATTTACAGTACATTTTCAACGATCACTGAACAAACTCCATGATGATCTTCGAAGCTGAAAATAGAAACACTATACTTCGATAGGTAAAACGAATTATCATCAAATCAATGAGAGAGGATCAACAATATCCTCCTATTTGATGATGACAAAGCAACATAAAGAAAATTGCCTAAGTAACAATAGTAAGGAAAAGTTACAAGTAAACTACAAGTCCGTTTTAACTATTTTGGGATCTTTTTCAGTGATTGAGTTTTCTTATATAAGTTTACTTTAGTTGTAAAAGATTACAAGTTTAAGAGAAACAAATACAAGTTATGATAACTGAAACTGAAAGCTTATTCACTGACTGAAAGTTGTTAATGAATGTAAGGCTAAACTGGAACTCATAGATACATGTCCCTATTATCTTTTCAAGGATGTTTTTCAGAGATACTGGAGAGAAATACTCATATTATTCATTGGAAAGATATAAGTGTTACATCAGTAAGTTCTGAACCTATTACATATAAGTTGTACACTGAAAGTAAAGAAAAGGAAAACTAGATTTACAAGATAGAAAGTTTTAACTAATCTCAGTCGCTGAAGTTGATGTACCCAGGTACTTCTTCTCCAAGCTTCTTTCGATGTAGAAGTTCCTTTCTAATCCTAAGGTCCATCATCTCACCATTTAGGTCATTCTGCAACCAAGATCTTAGAAATTCGAGGCGTTCTATTGGATAGAGACGAAACTCATATACTCTTTGAAAGTTGTACTCGCCATCATAGTAGATGAATATAAATCCATACTCAGGCTTGAAATGCAAATGTTGGGTGTAAAGGACCCTTCGCTGGCAGAAAGAGATTCATCATAGAGATATATGGATTCTTCGAGTCCTTCAGGATTTTCACTAAGGAGAACTTAGTTGCATGTTTGATCCTCAGAGTTGGTCCATCATTAGAATCTGAATGATTTCTTCTTCTTCCTGGCATCAACGCTGGTACTGAAAGAATAGTAACATACTTGGACATCTTCTTGATAAGATTGGTGAGGATGTCTTCAATAATTTGCTTGTGCCTTGACTTTGAGCGCCAGATGGCTTGGCGTATCTCCAAACATTCATCATAGCCATATTGACCAACGTAAGAAGGTTATTCAGTGACCGCATCAAGGTTGTGTCTAGTGATGACCTTGGAGATAAGCATTCCACCATCTTTCATACGTTCACTGATTGTGACGTTTGAGATACGATGGTGACTTATTCTTTCTTCATACAAGCTTCGCTTCATCTATTGTCTCGGTCCTTCAGCGCCAGTGCTATCTCATGTTCACGTTCAGCTTGTTAGAGCAGCTGAGCCTGGGCCTTGACGAGGTTCATCTTCTTCGACTTTCCATTGGGAAGAACTTTAACAGCAAGTGACTTAGCCAGCTTGAGGATCTCTTCAGTCTGCTGACGTTGAATACAAAGTTTTTCCTCCGCCTTGAGCGCTTCCTCTCTTTAAGCATCTGTGAGGAAATCGAGCTCACCACAACCAGAGGTACAAAAAGGGTTTTTTACTCTGGTTTGGTCAAGGTACTTCGTCAGTTGAGTCATCTGTTGGACAAAGAGCGATCCAGATATTGGGATAAACGGTATCATTTCATCTGGATGACAATAGGAAATAGTAGAGGTGATAATAGAGGAGATAGGTTGAGAACAATGAGGACAACACTAGATCCTTGAGCTACCATTGTGGAGTCAATAGGCTTGAAGAGAATGGCCAGGTTCCCTATCTTCAGCAACACCTTTTTTCCTGGAGGTGGTATGAAGGTTCCCTTGAGATTTCTCTATCTCCCCCTGAGAGAGACTCCTTTTTTAGTTGGGGCAAGTTTGGTGTGGTATTGAATGGTGAAGTCGTCGTCATTGTCGTCTTTATCATCATCATCATCATCATCATCATCATCACCTAAGTCTTGTCAAGCATTACGAAGGGAAAGAATATATCTCTTTCATCATCATCATCATCATCATCTTCATCTTCATCACCAGCATTAGTTGTAGAGGTGATGGGAAGGTCTTCGTTTTTGGCAAGAGCTATGACGACAACGTCATCATCCTCGGCTTTAGCTTCAGATTGCAGGATCAAAGTTTAAGGTAAAGAGCCTTTGAATTACTCTACTTCAGACCTTTCGACTTTAGCTTCATGTTCAATAACAGCAGTAGAAGGTAGGTCTTTCTCCCCCTCTTTGTCATCAGCAAGACTAGAGGTGAGATCATCAAGACGTTTAGCAAGATCGTCCGTATGCTGCTCGAGGTTGGACAGAACCATAGACTGGAGGAGATTAAGTTGAAGCACCCGGTCCATGGATTGGTGATCAACAGCTGTGAAGGAAGGTTCAGAAACTGGTGTTGGGCGTTGAAGAAGGATCGGTATTTGCTCCATCAGCTTACCATGCCTGGCAAGTTGGATTTGCACTTCATCAGCCTTGCTATTTAAAGCAATAATGGCCTCAGTGTTGGTTCGTATATCAACTTGCACCACAGACAACAACTCTTTCACCTCTCTAACCTCATCTTTGACAGCACAAAGGCCTGAGGTGAGGTCTTTCTTAATATGCATGTCTTGGTGGACCTTGTCCTTTTTATCCAACACAGTAGCTACCACCGGGATGAGGAATTTGACATCTTTAGCCATATCATAGTCAGTCTCCATGGCTGAAGGTTTTGCAACAAAAGCACTTGAAACAGGAGAAAATTGAGCATAAAGAAGCTCTTGGTTAGAAGAAATGAAAGGGTAGGAAGATGGTAGAGTACCTGAAGTGTATTCAGCATCATTTGAAAGATTGATGCTTGTTCTTTCAAGGTTTCCTTCAAGAGGATAGGCTTTTTGTGACTGAGGCACCTTGAGAGGAGGCCCCTCAGTTCCTGTGGTGATTGCTTCGTCAATAGTGAGGACAGTCACTGATGAATCACCATCATGTGTTGAGACCAAAGAAGGAGGAGAGGAAATAATGGTTGAGAAAGGTGGGAGTGGGAGTTCAGCAGTGGTAATGCTGATCTTCACACCTTTAGTGATTTGAGTCACTAAGGCGGTTGGGAGAGGAGCCACGTGTATAACAGTGTCTAAGGAGATCACTAAAGAGATAGATGGGGGTAGAAAAGAGAATGCCTAGGGGATACGGCTTGTTTCAATGACTGAAACCTGTTGGGAAGTAATAGTCAGCGACTTGCTTAGCCCTTTTTTGGCTTTCTTGGTCCTTAATGAAGGACCAAGATTGGCTTGAGAGGAGGTCCTATTAGAGGATATGGTGATAGTGGTTAGGAAAGACTGAGGGGGGTTTGCCTCAGTCCTAACCACCATTGGGAAAGAAGACGAAGGGTAGAGGACATACTTGTGCCATAAGCGATAGCAAGCATTGGTTCAAACATACCAATATCTGCACGTTTAGACTTGTGGTCCAAAATTCTAGACCCAAGGCTGCAAATAGGCATGTTGCCTTCTGTGGGGTATCTATTGCCAAAAATTTTAGCAAATACCATGCATAGGAACCTGGTGTAAGGCACCACCTTTTCTCGCTGGCGCTTGTTCAGCTTTAGCACCAGGTATTTGAAAATAACGGCCGCAAAGTTGATCTTCATTTGGCGAATGACAGAGATGCCAATGTTGAGAGACACCCTTGAGGCTTGGTCTTGGCCACCAGTCTTTCCTCCCATACATTGAATGAAATGGGAAAACAAGTATTTCCATACCGCAGACATGCGGTTCTTCTCAACCTTTGACAACAACTTGAGGGGTTCACTGGAGTCCTTCTTAGTTGGCTACTTGTACCTAATATCATCAGGGTAGGAGATGATATCTTCAGTGGAGGGTTCACTGGAGTACGGACCCTTGGGTAGTTGAAGGGCGGTCCTTAAAGTGGCAATGTCAAAACTGATAGTCATTCTGTTAAAGGTGAAGGATATTTTCTCCACTTGGTTCCCGGTCTTGTCAGTTTCTTGCCTCACTTCAGTAGTGAACCAAAACTGCTAAAGGAGTTCTTTGACCATGACAGGTTCATAGGTCAGTTCATGAGCAATAGAAGAGTTCTTGAGCAAGTTAGCAGCATCCTCGAAGTGGGATTTATTGATGGGGATGTCCACAAGTGCAACATGGTTGTTTGGCTTGAAGGACACTTCATCGATGGAGAAGTTCACATTCCTAGTTGCCATTTCTGTTTACAAATAAGAGAAAATAAAAGATAGTACAAGGTTGTTAGAATGTTAAACTTTTAAGTTTTGAAAGAGAAAACTTCTTTTGAAATATCCACAATAAGATTTAGGGTTTTTCAAGATGAATAAGTGTTTTGAAACTTAGATTATGATCAAGTAATAGAATGATTGAATAATTTGTTCGTTAGTTTTTTTTTTAAGAGAACGAGTTCTTAAAATTTCCAACAAAAGTTTCATAGAAGGAGAAGAACAATTCAATATAAAAGGAAAGATTATCAAAATTATGTTTTTAGAGAAGTAGAAAAAGGTTGAAGGTTATTTGAATGCTCTTGAATCTTGCTTTGAGAAAGTCTTCAGGAGCAGAGGTTCGACGAGAATTTTTGAAGGTGTAAAGAGAAATGGGAGAAGTTATCTCACATATTTATAGGTAGGAGGAGAGAGAAATAATGAAAAAAAGGAGGGAGGGAAATACGACTTTTGAAAAGATGTGCAATGATGAAGGGTTTGCATGTCCTCATCCATGATTGGATGGAATTCCAAAGGGTCGCGTATGTCAGAAGGACGTGCGCGTCTCAAAAACCATTTAGAAAAATGACGTCATATAAAATATGATCGTTCTATAAAATATGATCGTTCATTATCTATTTTCTTTTAAACAAATCACAGGATAAGGAAAGAGGGCAGTGAAAAAGTTTAAGTCTTTTAAAACAAAGGGGATCACTAAATATAGAATATTCAACATCAGTCTTAAGAAACTATCTTTAGAAAAAATACAAGTTTAAAAGATTTAGTGACAGAGACAATCACTGAAGAATTTTACTTTTATATTTTTTGATCATTGAGTAAGAAAAGAGTCAGTCATGGTTTTTTTTAAGAAAAGACGTGTAAATATACCTTAAGGGTATACTTACTTAAAAAGTTTCAGTGATAGAAAGGAACACTGAAATATTTCTTTTAAAGCAATTTGATCTCTAAATATGGAAAGTGTCATTGATATTTTTAAGTTTTGAAAAGAAGATAAGTGCACATACATTAGAGAGAGAAGATACATTTACTCAAGAGTTCAGTGAAAGATTGAGAACAGTTAATCATTTCACTTACTGAGTATTGCTTAGAGCTAGAGGAGTTAATCCTTACCGTTCAGCATTCCAAGTTCGTTGATCAAGATGTTAAATCTTATTTCATCAAGAGGCTTTATGAAAAGGTCAGGGAGTTGATACTCAGTTGGTATGAAGTGAAGTTCAATATTACCAGTCATAACATGATCTCTGATAAAATGATATATGATCTCAATATGTTTGGTCTTGGAGTGAAGAACGGAATTGTTTGCAATAGCAATAGCACTAGTGCTATCACAATAAATAGGGATCTTGGAGAACTGTAGATCATAGTCCCTGAGCTGGTTTTTCATCCAATGGATTTGGACACAATAGCTTCCAGCAGCAAGATATTCAGCTTCAGCAGTTGATGAGGACACTGAGTTTTGCTTTTTATTCGTCCAACTCACCAACTTTCCACCTAGAAGCCGACAACCTCTAGTGGTACTTTTCCTATCAATTTTGCAACCTACAAAATCACTATCCGAAAAACCAACAAGGTCAAAACCTGAACCCTTGGTATACCAAATACCCAAGTTAGGAGTTCCCTTAAAATATATGAAGATGCGTTGTACAGTATCAGATGCGATTCTTTATATTTAGATTTATATCTAACACACAAAGAAGTAGAGTAAAAAATGTTTGGATGACTTTTTGTGAGATATAGCAGGGATCTGATCATGTCTCTATAAACAGTAACGTTCACAGGCTTTCAATTTGGATCCTTGTTTAGTGAGAGAGGTGGAGCGATAAGAGTTTTTATAGATGAGCTATTGGATAGATCAAACTTCTTCAGCATATCGTTGACATACTTACTTTGACTGATAAAGATACCATTATCTGATTGCTTGATCTGAAGACCTATAAAGTAAGTCAGTTCTCCCATCATGCTCATCTGATACTCCTTCTTCATGCTTTCAGCGAACCGAAAACAGAAAGATGGATTAGTATAACCAAATATTATACCGTCAACATAAATTTGGATTAGAATGAAATGAACCTTGACTTTCTAAGAAATAGGATCTGGTCAATCTTTCCACGAACAAATTTCTCAGAGAGGATAAATGAGAAGAAGGTATCATACTAGGCACGAGGGGCCTGTTTTAACCTACGAAAAGCTTTATCCAATCTATAGACATGATTTGGATACTTGGGATCTAGAAACCCTGGAGGTTGTTTAACATGAACTTCCTCTAGACGTTTTCTATTTAGGAAAGCACTCTTTACATCCATTTGAAAAACTTTGAAGTCTCTATGGGCAGCAAAGGCTAGAAAGAGTCGAATGACTTTAAGTCTAGCCACTAGTGCGAAGGTTTCATCATAGTCGATCCCTTTTTCTTGTATGTAACGTTGAGCAACAAGACGAGCCTTGTTTTGGGTCACACCTCCTTGTTCATCCAACTTATTACGATAAACTCACTTGGTGTCTATCACATTTTGGTAAGATGGATGCAGGACAAGATAGCAGACATGGCTCCTATCAAACTCCATGAGTTCCTTTTGCATGGCAATGACCCAACTAGGGTCTGAGATAGCCTCATTGATCCTCTTGGGTTTAACTAAAGAAAGAAAGTTGACAAAGAGACAAATATTACCTAGACCATGATGTGTCTGAATACCTGCACTTGGATCACCAAGAATTTGATGTATTGGATGGTCTTTCGTCCATCGCTAAGCTGGTAGAGGATTATTATCTGAGATTGGAAGCTCGTGTATAGAAGATGAGGCTCTAACAATAGATTCTTCAGCAATAGGTTGGATTTCTAAAGGGGCCTCAGTAAGCAATTCAGCAACTGATAGAGGTTCAGAAACTGAAGGATATTCGGTGACTGAAGTGTCAGTGTTTGAAGTAGAAGAGGATTCGACTTTGTTATTACTCACATCTGGAATGATAAATGAATCATCATCAACTTCTTGAGGGTCATCGCTGGGTTGATTGTTGAAGGAAGCTTCAGGTTGTCAATCTTCATAGATGGGTTCAGAGTTAGCTGATTGAGATTCATCAAAGGTGTTAGGACATGTAAATTCAGTTTTGATATTGATCTCTTACTCTGAATGAACTCTTAGGACGATCACAGTGCAACGGAAACAATTATAAGAACAAAACAGAACAATTATAAGAACAAAACAAGGTAATTAAACCAAGAACACACAGTTTAATATGAGAAAGAAGATGAACACAGGAGAATAGCTTCAAAGATTTTCAATTCATTCAATTGAAATTTAGACGATTACAATTCGGAAGCACACAATTTACAAAGGCCTAAGCTGCTATTTACACTAGAGCCTAACGACCTTACTGACATGATCTAGAAAGTGAAATCATCTAAACCATCCAAATAAAGTCTATTAAAATCTAGTCACGTGAGAAGCACATGCAGCTAACAACCTTTGAAAAACAGCAGAACAGGATCTTCACAGAAGACGAATCCGCAGACCCTCTRTGAGCCATCTCAGAGGCTCTGCTGTAATAGACTTGTAGGTTCTTATTGCCAGAGGACCATTTTCCAGAACCTCTGTGAGAGACATCAGAGGTTCTGTCATTCTTGACTTGCACGATGGAACAGCTTCTGATGCTAGTCCTCTGTTGTCTTCTGTGGAAGATACCCTTCTGTCAACACTTGCAAAATACTTTTCATACTTTTATATTAAGTGAATATTAGAGCTAACAATCTCCCCCTAAGTATGAAAAAGTAAAATTGGACAAATGAATGCAAGAAATGACTAATTGAAAGAAATACAAGAGGAGATGAAACTCATCCTATGAAAAGAATTACAAAATTGAAAGAATAGAAAAATTTGTTGCTCAGGCCTATACTATTACAGAAGATTAGTCCACAGTAGAGTCTGGATAGTCATCTACGGCAAATTGTAGATCTGATTTGATGGTTCTGTAGACCTTGAATATCCACTCTCTGAAGGAGACTTGAACATTAATTGTTTCCAGAAGACCAGACACTTCGTTCGCCTTTAGATGCCCTCTATGCACCTCTGCTGCTACTTGGTTGAACACCCACTCAAGTGACTCTGTAGAATACTTGTTCACCTCTACCGTGTCAAAGAACCTTAGAATGTCATCCTTGTCCAAGAACACAAACCCAAAGACGGGATTGGGGACAATGGTGTTGGGATGACATCTAAGTAGCCAACTTGGCCTGTTCTTCGGAGGGGAAATCTTCAAATCTGTTTGGGCCAACCTCATTGCGATATCGAAGTCCTTCTGGCTGTAGCCTTCTGAGGGAAATCGAATAGCTTGACCTCCTCTCCATGTACTTGTTARGAATTTTGTGCAAGAAGATAAGGTCAAATATACAGAGGTTGTGGAGGTCAGCATTTGTGAACGTGTATAGGTTGCCATCATCCCTTTTCACCACATATTAAGCATAAAGCACGATCTTCGTTAGCATTGTCCTTGGAGATATGGTTTCAAGAGATGTGATTACATGCTCTGAGAAGACCTGCTTGTGTGGCCTTGTGAGTTTTGAGAAGTGAAACTTTGCAGCAGCAGAGGGCATTCCTGTAAGCTCTGGATCGTAAGGGGGCTCTGTGTCCACGGCAGAGTAACGCCACCGCAGAATCTCCTCCACAGTGGTTACGGGCTCTGTGCGCACTTGCTGCGTAGGAATTTTGCTCATCGAATCAAGGATCTCAGAAACCCTTCCCACTAAGGCAGATTCTGGAATTCTGGTTTCTTCTTCTTCTAGTATCGGCCTCTGGGTGGACCCCTCTGGTAGGATTGGCTTGACAGTTCCTACCAGAGCGTCGAATGTACCCGTGGACATTTCCTCCTTCGCTATTTTAGAGGAAGAGCCTTCTCCAGCTCTGGGGATGCGGGCTCTGCCCTTTGTTGCTGGTGCCTCTGCCAAAGACGCCTTTAACGCTCGAACTACGTCTGGGTCATCATACTCTTCTTCATTTATCTCCTCTGGCGTCTCAGAGCTTGACCCCTTCTGTGGCGACTCCTCTACAGCTTTACCCTTGCCTTTCCCCTTAGGCTCTGGAGATTTATCTTTTTAGAACAGGGCAGCTGCAGAGTCCACTATCTTTAGTGGTTTGGCAGAGGTTGTCTTCTTTGGCTCTTCAGCTTTCTTCTTTGTCTTCTTCTCCCGCTCATGACGATCATGGTCATCACCTCCTTGATCGTCATGGATTTTAGTGGCTTCTGCTTTGCAAGTAATAAGGGGAGCCTTCTTCAATCACCTCAGGATTCTGGTAGCCGCCTTTTCCATTTTTTGAATGACCTCCTCAGCAAGCACAAAGGCAGTGTTGATATCCATCTTTGTGGCCCACTTTATTTTAGAGATGTTGCGATAGATTTCATTTCTGAAGGGTCACCCTCTTTGACGAGCTTTGAAGTGCAGTCTCTTATTGATTGGTTGGAAGCTCGGGCTTCTTTGAGGAGTTGGTCTGTATATTTACGCACGATCTCTCCTAGGGCTTCAACCATTGCGTCTAGCTCTCTGCGACTGGCTAGATGGTTGATGTTTGCCCTGGAGGATTTGGTATCAAAGCCATAGGTGACTGCAGAGGAGAACATCTGCTTGATCTCATCCTTGAAGGAGGAATAGTCTGTGTAGCCGGCGGAGATGAAATCAGCAGCAAACTAGGCGGCTACCTCTGATAACTCTGTCTTGAGCTTTTGGATTGAGGAAGGGTTGAGAGACAGAGCGCTGAAAGCTTCAGAGAGATCTTCTTAGTAGAGGACAGAGCTCTAAAGGGCTGAAAGTGTCGCCTTGATTTCTGAAGTTGTGGATGTCAACTCCTTCAGAGCCTCTGTGATTGGTACGAAAGCCTCTGTCGATGGTTGTGAGGTGAACAAGCTTTTCAACTCGTCCAACCTCTGGAATACCATTATGGCAAAGGTTTGTAACTCCCCCTTCGTCACATAGGTATCCTGGGAACCTAGATCNTCCAAATAAAGTCTATTAAAATCTAGTCACGTGAGAAGCACATGCAGCTAACAACCTTTGAAAGACAGCAGAACAGGATCTTCACAGAAGACGAATCCGCAGACCCTCTGTGAGCCATCTCAGAGGCTCTGCTGTAATAGACTTGTAGGTTCTTATTGCCAGAGGACCATTTTCCAGAACCTCGATGAGAGACATCAGAGGTTCTGTCATTCTTGACTTGCACGATGGAACAACTTCTGATGCTAGTCCTCTGTTGTCTTCTGTGCAAGATACCCTTCTGTCAACACTTGCAGAATACTTTTTCATACTTTTACATTAAGTGAATATTAGAGCTAACAAAAGGTGATATGAATAGTTTCTTCTACAGTTTGTCGTATTTTGCTGAATACTCTGAATGTGACATATGTCATTTTGGAGCATCAGGTTAGCACCTTTATAGGGTTCTATATTTAGAATTATATTTTATTAGGATCTAGTCATGTTAATTAGAATTCATCTGGCTGTTTCCCAAAATATAGTTCAGAGAACCTTGTTTCGACGGGTATCTAATAAAGTTAATGTATGTAATGGTAAATATATTAAAAATGCTCCAAATAAAATAAAGTCGATATCATAAAATCCAAATTAAAATACAAAAGTTTCATTTGAATGTCCAAATAATTCTATTAAAAAGGTGGAGCTTTGAATTAATAATGTCATTTTTATCAATGTTTGGCAAATTGTATGGTATTTTGGTTATAAATTTAAATGGGCTTTATTTTGTTTAAAAAAAATAAAAATTTTCTTTTATTGGACTTGGGCCTTATGAGGCCAGCCCATTTTCTTTTGAAAAACCCACATATAAATACCCCACATCCTTTGAAAACTCTCATTTCCAATCCTTATAAGCGTTTCCTCTCCCTAATCTCTCTCTAAATCAAACTCCTCCAGTCTATTCCATCATCAAGTATCTTTAGAATCTGTAAATCTTGAAGAATATTCAAGATTTCAAGTAAAAGGTATTATACTAAGTTATCTTACCTTTATATAATAACAAAGATTCTCATTTTCTACACCTACTTCTCGTTCTTTCTAATTAATTTTTCTGGAGAATTCAAAAGAGGAGATTATACATCAAAGACATGAAAATGTCTTCAAAATGATGATAATCTATGATACACGAACTTTGAACTCTAAGAAAGTAGGAGAAAACCACATTGCATGTGAAATTTAATCATGAAAAGAGGTATTTTGAAAACTGACAGATTCTGTCAGCACTTGTGTCGACTGTATCTTTCAAAATAAAAGTCCAAACGTGCTGATTTTTCTTCTAAAACGTACTTTGATGAGTTATCTTTCTAATGCAAGTGGTCTCACTCAAAAATGTTATGTTTTGAGCTTTCAAGTTCTTGATACAAGATTATGGTGCAAAAAGAGCATTCCTGACAAAATCTTGCATGCATCTTAATTTGGTTATATCTTCTTCAAACTCAATGGAAATGGGTGATTCTTTTTCTGGAAGTTAGCCTTATGTGTTAGCTTTAAAATAAAGTTAAAATCACTGAAAAATAATGAGCTTAGACCCCCCAAATGGTCGTCACTCGAAGAGTGTGCAATCTGTCTTGGGGATTGTGTCACTCAAAGTTGTAGGGTATTAATGAGTGCCTTAAACCCATCCAAAATTCTTGATATTTGGGAAAAAATTGTTTAACTCATTATTATTGTTGATATAAAAATTTGGACACAAAATGACTTTTGGACGGTTCCTTTTGACAATGATTTGTGAGACCAAAAATACCAAAAACAGAATTTATATTCTGTCCAAATATCAGCTTTTGTGCGAAGGACTTTGATTTTAAAATATATAATTTATGGGCTATTTTTAGAACAAATCATAAAAGTATCAACTTTAATTCATAAAAACCCGTTGGCATTACATGAGATATAATTTGACTTTATCTTTATCGAGACTCATTAGGTGATCTAATTATTGGATTTCGGACTGTTTAGGAAGGTTAGGGCGGACGTTGAGCGCTTCAAACGTCATCTCCTTGGATATTCATCGACTAACTTGTTATTATTCACGGCCCCACTTTTAATGTTTTTTGTTTATTTAAACTGGGGGAAGAGCATGAAGTTATGCAAACTATAATGTTATTTACTAAACCATTGGACTAAAGAACTGTTTAGTCAAGATTTGTTTACAACTGTTGGACTAAAGAACTGTTTAGTCGAGTTTTGTTTATGTCATGAAATATTGACGGTTTTGCACTATGATATAAATGTTAAATTGATGTACTTGAGAGTATGTTTCCAAATAAAGTCCCCGTCCTTAAACGCTACTTGTTAAATCGGGCTCGTCCCCGGGCTGTGGTAATTGTGGATAGCCACTATTGTGTTGATAGTCCCACCCAAAAACGGGTGCACATTACCTATGTTTTTCTTTGTCTAATCATGTGGAATTTGGACCACCGCTGAATTAGTACTACTACAAACTGTGGGACCTAAGTGAGTGTACGGGCTACTTATGGTCGTTCGTAAAATAATGGGGCAGATTGGTCAGGAAAGTCTCAGTAGCGTCTCAAGTTTTAAACATCGTGGTAGATTTACATTTATTAAGTGCAAAAGTTATGTATAGGTTTGCAAGAAATGATACATGCATTGTAATGTTTTGTGCATATGGAAACCCGTGAACTCACCAACTCTTTGTAGTTGACTTGTTTTATGTTTCATGCTTTTCAGGATTTAAGTAAGAAATGAAGATTGTGGGAGCATATTTGTGGCGATACCGATTAAGTTCATTTTTGAAGATTTTGTAAAGAAGTATTCTATCCCAACTTGGTTATGATAGTTTAATTCGAACTTTTGTAAAACTTGAATGGTGTTATTTATTATCTGCTGTTGTGACTCGCTTACCTGTTACATCTCGTGTTTCCGCTTTAACAGGGTGTGACACTGAAGGCTTTGGATATTGAAAAATATCCAAAAAAAGTTTCTTTCATCACCTTTGGGATCGAAGTTTCAAAGTTGGTCTCTATTGTTGAGAATGTAACAAGTCCAGCCAAATATGTGAAGAAAGCTGAGAGAGGGCTTTCTTCTATGGAGGAGTTTATAAGTTGTCTTCTTGAATCTCTTAACAATTAGCGACTGATTTTGAGTATAACATGTAGTGTTGATACTTTCAGCTCAGAATTGAGTAGGGAGACGTGATTCACTTAGCATGGATCAAACAACCTCAATGATTGTTCAATTTCTTCTTTCAGGACCAAATTCTATTGTGTGAGATTCCCTTGTTATCAATGGTACTATTTTTGAACTTAGTACCATGATCACTCCTTATAGACCGTACTTTGATGTTGTTCAGTACTTCTATGCTTTTTATGAACGAGATGATTTCTTCAGGTGCATCACTCTTAGATCTGAGAAAGAACACCCAGTTCAGGACCTGTTCTTCAAATCTGAGCTGAAATGATTACAAATTCAGATGTGTTTCAAAAGGAGAATTATGTTTTATATGTTTGAAGTTGGAATCTATTTTCTAGGGGGAGTAATGAAAATGTTTTTGAAAATGTTTTTGGAATCTGAGTTGATTTAAAACGAGTATCATTTCTGATCAGGTATTTCTTTGAGATTTTTACATGTGTAATTTCTTTTCATACATATTTTCAATACCTGTTTCAGCTATTATTCAAATTGTTATTATCACTTCTTTTAAATGAAAATCAATTTTTGGTGATAATACACTCGTTTGTATTTAAAGTTGTTTTCTGAGCTTATCTGTAACATAATTCTTTGATTGTTTCATAATTCTTCATTCTTTGTTTGATTATATATGTAAACTTGTTCTTACGGATCTTCATTCATTTATCCAACTATTTTGAATTATCTGTTTTATACATCACTCTAGTTTGTTTGTTCGTGTACTTAATTGCTACATTTTTCTTGATCAATTTTCATCTTATCATTTGTGCATAATTGCAATATTAATTTTGATCAACCATTTGTGATCAAATGAGCTTACATTGTCATTTTAGGAGGGACTGAGAGCTTCACTGAAATATCTCTATGGACTGTCATAATCGACAGCCCTACCCAAGAGGACATCCATATCTGAATGAGCTTAAATGCAAAATGGGTTTGTGTGCAGAGTTTAAAATGAAAATGAGAAGGGTAGTTGTTGTGAGCTAATAGGACTGATGAGAGTTGTGTTAGGATTAAAATATTAAAAGAATCATGTTCTATCTACTATAATCCGGGAAAATCACAAAAGCTATTAGTTCTCAATTCTTTGGAGACTAATATTGAAAGAGGCAAAGCTCAGGCGAACCCTTGTCATAACCCCACCAGCTACTCATTTATCTCTCAAAAGATAAGTGTTTCAATAACACTTGGGGCACACAACTCATATTCTATCAGTTTCTCATTTGGAGATACTTGATATTGAAAAAACAAGATATATGTCCCTCTTCAAGTCTTTATGATCACAAATTGAGTCTGATAAATTTGTGTAGTCCACATTGTTTATCATTTTGAGCCTAATTTGAAGCATTAGTTGCTTTATCTTTTCTCACTGCACAAATTTACAAAATATTTGTTATTTTGATTTAACATTCATAGATACGCTTTTTCAAAGCTATCAATAATTGAATGGAAGTCCTGGTGAGATGAACATTAAAAAGTCTCATATATGAAGTACATTCGTTGTACTGAATATATTTGTTATATTCACAGAGCCAATCTTTCTATAAGATTGAAAACATGTTCATAAGTTGAATTTGGTTCTTTCCCTTATCTTCATAATCTGAAAAGATTATATAAAATAAATTTGATAAGATTTGCTTACCATTTTTATGAATTGACGACATACTTTCATGATTCATTCATTTTTGGTGTATGATGTAAATGCTTCTCATTTCATCATAAGAGGAGTAATCATGTATAATGAATGAAATGAAAATTGTCATTTCTGAATATCGGGAATTTGTCAAAGTTTCAAGTAGTGAATGTGATGGTTGCTGATAAGTGTTGAAGATCATGTACTGCAATCTTTGAGGGGAAGTGAATGTGAAAAACAATTCTTAAAAGGGTTTACTATAGAGTTTTTCTTGTGATAAATCTTTATCTGTTTAAGAGGGAGAATATTTCATTTTAAATGGGAGAATGTTTCACTTTGAGAGGGAGAATGTTCAAGGGAAGTTAAAATTTTCTAAAGCTGATCAAAGAGAAAGCTACCTGAAGAAGTTTGTTAAAGATCAAATCTGAAGTCTGTTGCTGATTTAGACTTATTTACAAAGAGGAAGAAAGTGTGAGATTGTTTGAAGAATGTTTTGAAGACTTAAAGTTGCTTAAGGTTTCAGAGATTCAAAAGAGATAAAAAATGTACATTTCTTTCAAGCTTGAATTCAAAGGGGGAGAATGTTGGGTTTGTTGTATTCAATCTTGTATTTTTCTCCTTTATAATTTTGTAATTGTGTTTTGTTTAGCCCTGTAAATAGGTTTTGTCTTTGTTAATTTTAGATAGGATTCTTAATTGTTCATAATTGAGATTAGTGATTATAATGAGTGTGCTTTGAAGAATAATATCAAGAGTTTGACCGTTTGACTTTTTCTCTCAAGATTCATCTTATTTCTATAATTCTTGATTTGCCATATTTGATGCTCTTGATGTAGATAATGATTGATTAAACATCTGGGAATCACACCTTTGTTGTATCCTTTTACGCTTCCTCCAAAGGTTACGAAAGGACCTCTTTCATCTTTGTATCTGTGAGTAGGGATTTATCTCCATTCATGCGTCTTGAGCATCCACTATCAAGATACCAAATGCCTTTGACTTCCTTCACAATAACACATATGAAGATTGCTTTGGAACCCATTTCTCTATGAGTCCAGCGGAGTTAAAGACAACATCTACTTATGCTGAAGGCTCAGAGTCGGCAGATGTCTTCACTGAACCTGAAGAAGAGGCTTCAGTGGACATCTTCATCTTAGTTGTTTTCACAACTTTTGTGGCAAATTTCACCTTGGTTGATATTTCAGCCTTGGCTACTTTCTTTACCTTAACTGGCGGACCAGCTTTGGTAGCAGAAGGACACTTATTGGCAATATGTGTAGTTTCACCATACTGTCTACATTTCCTATAGCTTAAGCCAACTTTAGGGCCAGAGAGGTCCAACTGAATGGAAGAGGGACAAGTTCCATGAATTCCCTTTTATTTGTTCAAGGAGGAACAATTGAGGGTTTGGATACCTTGGGTGAAAGATTCACTTTTAGCTTTGGCTTAGGTTTCTGAGTAGATTCATATACCTTGGTACCTGAAGAAGAAGATTTACAAACTGAAGGTTTAGATCTAGGTCTATCTGACTTGTTTTACCTTTTTTGGAAGAGGAGTAATGACAATGTATTTACCTTTGTCTTTGCATCCTAAATTCAAAGGAATTCCTTCAAAATGACTCTCAGTAAAAAAAGACTGAGAGGAAGAAATTTCGGGAATGGAAGAGACAAAGGTGCCAAACTTTAGCATGGACTTATCAGTGACACAGTCTCCCTAATCATAGGAGAAACCTAGACCAGTCTTTATCTTGGCAGGATCTGAGCACTAATGATCTCTGAGGCCTTAATGGAGGCTATACACCACCCTTCTCTTCCTTGAGTTCAACAATAGCCTGCTCACGCTCAGTTATAGCCTGTTCTTGTTCGATGCTTATGGTTTGCTTTACAATGACCTGATCATTAAGATTTCTTTAATCTTAGTCAGCTAGAATGCCATCTCTTTAACTGTTCTTGAAGATCAAGATTAAGATTTTCAGCTTTGGATTTGCCAATCAAGGCATTGTAAAGGTCAACTGTCAGCGTACCTAGCGTAGATAGGCTACCAGAGGAAAAACAAGAGGGTTCATTCAAAGAACATACCTGAGTAGATGTAGATGACGAAGGATGACTAGAGGATAATGTATCTGATGATTCATCTTTGACATCCTTGGCCATTACACAAAGATTGGTTGTTTCTTCCTCGTCAGAGGATGATTCTTCAGAAGAATCATCCCAGTCATCTTCTTCAGCGATAAGACATTTGCCTTTATGCTGAGAACTCTTCATCTTCTTATACTTCTCCTTCAGCTTCATATATTTTTCATCCCTAGACCGGAAGGAGAATGGGGGTTGGAAGATGACGTCACAGTCTTCTTAGACCTGCATTCACTTGCAAAGTGACCTTTGCGTTGACAGTTGAAGCAGATCGCCGAAACCTTGTCTGCAGGATTTGACTTTGGCTTTTTTGAAATGGTCAGCGAAAGAGATCTGCAGAAATTACTCTTTTTGGCAAACCTTCTAAAAGATTTATTTAGAAGGGCCAGTGACTCATCAAACTCTAAAAAGATCCGGATTTGACAAGTGCTCAGAGTTAGCAGAGTGTAAGTCAGTTAAAGAAACAAAAGAAATAGAAGAAATGGAAGGGTTAGAAGGGTCAGCTGAAGGGCTTTTAGAGATCAAAGCTAACGGAGATCTTTTCATTTCCATATAATCTTTAAGAAGATTCTTCTTAAGCAGACGAGACTTCTCATGATTAAGTAGTAACCCATAAAAAGAACTAAGAGACAGGGAGGACATGTCCTTAGACAACTTGAGACACATGGTATATTGATCCCATAATTCTGGAAAGCATTAAAGAAACATTGTCAGAGTATCAGAGCTGGAATATTCTCTTCCAACTGTCCTTAAATGGATAAGAAGACAATTATAACGTTGATGTACTTCAGTAGTACCTTCATATTGAATACATAGAGTGTCCCACATGGACTTTGAGGTTTTAAGTTTCATCACAAAATGATATACCTCGTCAGGAAGAGACATGGCTATTATAGACCTCGCACGAGTGTCTAAAGTCATCTTCTTCTTGTCTTTATCACTCCATTGATGAGGGAGCTTTGAAATCTGCCGTTTAGGAATCGCGGCAGTCGTAGCAGTTGCAGGAACTGCTGGAGATATAGCATATGGGATATAAGGTTCATTTTCTATATAGTATAGAATCTCAGGATCCACACCTTCCAATAAGAGAGACATCTGATTCTTCCAGAAACTAAAGTTGTCTCTAATGAAACGGGAAGGTTTGGCAAGAGATCCATTATCGTGAAAGTGAGTGCTAGTGTTTTTTAAAGCCATTTGTAAATGAATAAATTATCTGAAGAATAAAAGATTAGAAAATGCCAATAAAACAACAAAACAACACAAGAAGCACACATTGCTCTGATACCACTTGTTGGTCCTAGCTAGATTTACAAGAATTATAGGTTTAGTTTGTAGAACGGGGAGGGATGAATACAAACGTAGAAACTTTCACTTTTAAAAATTATATATTGATAAAGAAGGATCAATACAAATTTTACCGATTGTTTTCGGAAAAGATAAGATAAAGAAACCTATCTAAACAATCTAAGGATACACACTATTACACCTAGCAAAGAAAAAAGATTTTCTTTAAAAATTAAAGACTTAGAAATATGTTCTTCACTTGTTCAAAGTGGTTCTTTCTCTTTAGAAAGAGACTAGTGAGAGAAATAACTTCTTAGGTGAGTTTCTTAGAGAGGAAGAATGATAACTAAGTAGAGAGCACTTAGCTATTTATATCCATTACATAAAATGCAATTTAGAAGGTACACAACATGTGTCAAGATTTTCGAGGAAAAATTGTCCTTTGCTATAGTGAACAGTCTTGTCACTGTTCAATAGCAGTTTTTTTTCATAAAGTAGGTAAGCACGATAGAGTCAACTGAGTGGCTCTGTACCGTACTATACTTTGGAAAAGGTATGGGTTTGTCCTTAGTGTGTGCGAGGACAAGACAAAAACAATTGTGCATGGTAAGCATCATTTGATCGTTGAATGTTGGGATGATGCTGGAGCTCTCTTCAGCACTCGCTGAAATTTGAGCAGTTTTTACACATATGTAGACAAACTTGTAATCACTGAATGCCACTTTAGATCACAAATGTGCTAGTCTCTAATCTTTAGTTTATGTCTTCGACATTGCTGAAGGTTCTTTGGTGTGAGTTTTGTTTTCTTGAAGTATAACACTCACTGGAGAGTTACAATACATTTTCAGCAATCACTGAACAGACTCAGTGATGATCGTTGAAACTGAATAAACAGAAACACTATACTTTGATAGGTAAAAGGGATTATCATCAAATCAATAAGATAGGATCAACAGTGGTGCTAAATTCACATTGAATCTTGTTTTAACGTTGAAACTTAAGAGTAAGAGCTATTTTTGGGGGGAGCTTGAAGATTTCATCAATGTCGGGCACACCAAAGTTTTCTTAAATAAAGAAGAGGGGAAGATTTGAAGGTTTCAAGAGATATTTTCTTTATAACACTTGAGGGGAGATTGTTAGGACTAAAATAGGCCTAGGTTTTAGAGAGTTTTAGTAAGTCCTTTTCCTTTATTGTGTTGTTATATCTTTGTAAATGGGCTAAGGGTAAATGAGCTTACATTGTAAATGTTAATAAATAGGTGAGAAGAGCTGAGAATTTAGATGTTGTTCATTCTATTCCATTCATATGAGAGTTGTATAGTGATTGAGAGAGTTTTTTTGTAATTTCCTGTTTTCATGAATAAGATAAGCTTGCCGGTTCATCAACCTTCATGATCTTCAACCTAACTTTCTCTTTATATGCTTGTATTTTGAATTGTTGTGAGATTTGGGATACACACATCACACTTGGCAAGGGCTTTCCCTTTCCTAGAAGCCAATTCTTGGTGTTGACTGCAGTAAGGATCTCAATGTAGATCAAGTAGGCATAGTCTATGTTTATACCAAAGTATAAGCCTTACATAAAGGTGAGAATCTTGATGCTTTCTTGGTCCATGCTGCCTATCTTGCAAGAAAGGCTCCTATTGAGGATGTTGCCTATCTTGCAGATAGGAGGAAGGAATTTCATTTTGAAATGGGACATGGCAGATAGTGGTTTATTGTACCCGATAAATTTTAGGAACAAGGCCATTTCATTAAATGTAGGCAGGTCTGCATATTTCTTAATTCGTAGTTCTTTTCTTGTAGGAATGACAAGAATTTCAGATACCTTCTTCCTTGGAATTTTTATCCCACATTCCATGTTGTTGGGGACGTCAATAGTGTTGATGATTCCTTTGTCACTAGAAACAAATTCACAATTTTTGCAGAGTTTTTGAATATACAGGAGTATGATTATCAATAAATGGAAGTGTAGTCTCTAGAAAAATAATTTAAAGAAATTCACTTATAATCTAGTACCTAGGGTGATATGTGATGACCTGAATTTCAGACGACATTGGTTGAGATAACCTTTATGTGATTATATGTGAATATGTAATAAAGTGCATGAAATATATATATATATATATATGTGTGTGTGTCTGTATGTGTGTGTGTGTGTGTGTGAGTGTGAATATGATTCTGTCCATATGTGAGAAGGTGATACTGTGCATACATGAGTAAGTGTTAAAATATGTATGTGCATGTAAGTGTGAATTGCATATTTGGTTGGGTGAACTACATAATCGGTTTAATAGTATTTTATTATGAAGGTAGGCAGCCTTCATGGATAAGAAAGGTTTGGGTTTAAAATATTAAAACCACCGCCCTACAAGAGTTTTATATAAGAAATCCTCACCGCCTTGATTATTAAGTATATATAAAGAGGATAAAAGATAAAACTTTATCTTATTCTACTTTTTAAGAAACCTTTGAAAAGAAAAGTGTGGGTGAGTAAGATGGTGAGAGTGTTCTTGAAGAAGAGTTGCTGCATAAAAATGAATTGGAGAATCTGTGTTTATTTGAAGAAGCTACTTTTTGATTTGATCTTCAAATATGTGCCTATTAAGGTGAGTTTTGTTACTAAATCATTTAAATAATGTTATTTGAACTGCTAGGTTTTGATGTTTGAATTTTAAGAATAATGGTAGAACTGTTTCGACAGTTTAAATTGAGTTTATGAAACTGCATTGTGGAAATTGTTTTGAGAAAATAAAGAAGGTATTGCTTCTTTAAAACAGTTGTGAATGATATCCTATTTTTAGGATTTAAAGGAGGTTTTAACTTTGGCAATGATATTGATAGAACAGTCGGTTTCTGAGTTTCAAAGTTTTGAAGATTAAACTATTTTGAAATCATTATTGCTTAAAAACTATAGAGGGTATTCCTTCAAGACGGTTGTGACTTCGGTCTGTCTTTATTTGGAATTAATCTATATATTTTGGTGCATAAAACTATGGTGGTTGTTTTTCAAGACGGTTGTGACTTCGGTATATCTTCATTTGGAACTAATCCATAGATTTTGATGAGGAAATAAGGGTGGCATATCAAGGAGAGGTGTACCATGGGATAAGGGTGACATATCAAGGAGAGGTGTACCTTCAGTTATAAGGGTGGTATAGCAAGGAGAGGTGTACCTTTAGATATAAGGGTGGCAATTGTATGTGTGATTATTATAGCTCTTGTTATTATATCTCTTAAGATTAAAATAGTTTTAAGTTCTTACTTCTTTGTGATTTGAGGACTCAGAGATGTTGCTCTTATTAGAAATGATAGTATTGATGTTATTGAGAAGGGGAAAACTTGGCTTATGGCCAATGGTTTTGGATAAATTATGCTTTCGGAACAAAGTGTTTGATTTATGAGGAACCAGAGAGGCTCTGGTTGTTCCTAGTAAAGGAACCAGAGGGGCTCTAGTTGATCCTCACCAATAGAACCAGAGGGTTCTAGATGATGGTTTTATATTGTTACAAGTCTTTTTGCGAAGCTTTTATTTAAGCTACAGGCTCTGTATCTATTAGATAGGAGCTCTATGCCAAAATTATGTTTTAAAAGATGTTTTCAAGACTTCACATTTTATTTTAACTTAGAAACTTTTCTTACAAAGAAGGACAAACCAGAGGGGCTCTGGTTGGCCTATGCGTTGAACCAGAAGGCCTCTGGTTGGTCATGAGTTTTGGAGCCAGAGCTCTGGTTAGTAGAACCAGAGGCTCTGGTCATATTTAAAACCTTTTATTTTATACTTTCATACTTGGAGAAACTATTTTATCTATTCTTAGTGTTCAACTTGGTATATTAGTAAAGATTAACTTGAGAGGGGCTCTGGTTGGTATAACCAGAAGCTCTGGTAGAGGAACCAGAGGAGTTCTGGTCCGGCTATTCTATAAACACATTTTCTAAGTCTGGTTATTGGAACCAGAGGACAGATGGACTAAACAGATTATGGATTTATGTTCCATTATGTGAAATGTATGATTTAAATAATGTTTTGGTGATTTTAACCCTGCAATTACATGGAAAAAGGGATCTCACTAGACCTTCAGGTCAAACCCTCATTTTGTGTTTCAAATATATATTGTAGGAACTGCAGAGTATAATGGTTGTAAAGGAAAAGGGAACATATGATTTGTTTCCCTATATGCATAGCTATGTGAAGATCAGTGCGTGGATGTATTTTAGAAGTCAAATGTTATGTATTACAAGAAAATGTATTTGAAATTTTTGGGTTGTGTATTTTGTAATGTAGTTTCTTGTACTTTGGACCTTTGTGGGATTAAGCATGTATTTCTCTGAATGAATTATATGTTATATGCATGTGAGTTTTGGAGTGTTACATGATAGTTCTTGAATCTGAGGTCGACTTGATGATTTGGGCTTTGATGGGTAGAAAGACAATAGGTTTGCTATTACCTTCCATTGAAGACATGACAGATTCATTATTTTGTGAGTCATGAGAGTTGTCAAAGTTTGCTGGAGAGGCCATTGTTGCTGGTTTGGGAGTTTGTAAAACCGTGAGCCCAAGGAAATCTTAGAGAGACAAACTATGAGCATAAAATGAAAAGGGAGGTGGTGAAATGTATTTATAATGGAAAAGCACTCGAGTGTATTTTTCAAACATCATCTTGAAAAGACATATAAAATAAAGGGTTTGTAGCACAACCATTAAGGTTTTTGAAATATGTGATCGTGTGTTAGATTGTGGGTTACGTCGTCAAAAACCGTCACTATAGGAAGATTATAGTGACATGATGGTCACTTTGGTATTTCACCCACTTCATAATCAAGACAACAAAAACAGACAGGTATTGATGTCCAGAAGAGATTAAGTACGAACTAAATCGTTAGATGTTGATCATATGCGCCTCTGGACATGTAGTAAACAGAAGAACCCTCAAAATTATGTCGAAAAAATCATCATCTCATTAAAAAGATGCATAAAACAACCAAGTTGGATTGCCATAGGCTCTAGTTAATACAACCAGAAGCTCTTGCATTTCAGGTTAGGATTGTTCTAAATCTTTGAAAAGGTTTTGTGACCCGAAGAAGTTTTAAAATTAATAAGTATGATTTTTTTTAGTTAAAAGACGTACCTTGACTAAGTGAATCTATTAAGGCTCTGGATAGTATAGACATAAGCTCTTAGTAACTCGGTATGCTAGAAGCTCTAGCCTTACAACCATAATGTTGGAACCTATATACTCTTAATTTTCAGAAAACACAGTTAATGAAGAATATGAATGAAATAAAACCAGTGTACTGAATTGATCAAATGAGATATTCAACAAATATGTGAACATTAAAGAACTTTGAATAAGTCGGATGCTTTTATTAGATACAAATAAAAATTCTCGATCTAAAATGTATTCTCACAAGAACTTGCTATAATCTAAGTCGGCACTCTCAGGTAATTTGTACGTGAGGAGGATGCCTCCTTATATACGCCTAAGTTAAACAAATTATGCTAGAATTGTGGCTTGAAACTCTGATAGCTGAATCCGCAACCTTATCGTTGACTACCCTTGAAAAGTGGAGCGGACTAAGTCAAGCCGCCTTGAATCTATTTGGCGCTTTCGAGAATGTATGGACTATCTGCGCATTCCATGGAGTTAGGAGACCAGAGGCTCTGCATGTACTATGCAGAAGCTCTGTGTCTGGAGTGTAGCTTTGCATCAAGCGTTTAAGCTTTTTGGCGCTTAAGACTTGATCGTCCACGGAATTTAGCGCGGGCTCTGTATGTAATATCCTTGACTCTTTGAGTAAAAGCTCTGGGTCTTGACTTGTTCTGCATGAGAGCTCTTAGTCCAGACTGCTTCTAAAGATTAAGTCCTATGGACTAGAGTAAGAGGCTTCTTACTTACACTTTCACAAGATGGGGTTTAACAATCTTCTCCGAAGTGTAACAAAGACAGACTCTTACTAAATTTGAAAAACACAAGTCTAATTGAAACTAGAGGTTGAAAGAAACCTCTGTTTTACATTTTCTATCTAAAGATTACAATACGAAGACAGGAAATTAAAATGCTTGAAAAGATAGAAAAAGAAAATGCTTACAAGAGGAAGGCCTATATGTGTTGAAGCTTACTGAACCTCCTAAGAAGCTCTCGAAACTCCAACAAGTTATTGATAGATCTTAGAATTATCTTCGACCTTTCCTTGGCACCAGGGGTGTTATTTATGATCCTCAGTAAATGATTTTTGATACAGCGCAGAGTAAAGTTTGAGTATTTTAAGCGCTGGTCTTCTCGACAAAAAAATTTCCTTCCTCATTACGAAAGACCACCCCTACTTCTGGTTCCACCAGCACCGTCCACAGGAAAATGTTCTTGATGCCTTCTAGATCTTCATTAGGAGCAGTAACATTCAACTGATCTATTCCCATGTACAGAGCCAATTGGAAGTCGAACTTGCATCTGAAGTCTAGGAGGTCCATCATCGTCTGCCTGATTGCTGAGTTGGTCAGAGCATACTTTATCCCCTTATCCTTCTTGTGGTCAGTGAAGTAGTATAGAGACAGAACGTTCCATGGATTCAAATTTATGAGATCACAATCTGTGAAAGAGCTAATCTATTCATGGGTCCTCTCAGCCGTATATTCATGGAAGATGATCTGGTTATGCGCGAAGGTTCGTCTTTTGATGTCAAGGATTTTTTGATGCCATTGACTGAGTGGACTACTGACACAGGTTGTGTGTAACGTTGTAAGAATCTCTGCCAAATGTCCTTTTGAGCCGTTGGGTGGAGGTTGATCTTGATGACTGGTGTCTCATCCCACAGGCTGTAGAGGAATTGGTAGAGGTCTTCGTTATCTGCAGTGTTCTTGATTGGCTTATCACGGGGTGTGGACCTCATCATCACATCCATACTATCCCTGATCTCTTGTACTCGATCATCGGGTCATTTGGAGCTCTGAGGCCTGCTACTTGTGCCTGCATCGGGCTTGCGAGGTTTGACGAGAACCTCCTAAATCATAGCAGGTGTGACAACTCTGGTCCCTTGAACAGCGACCTTGGCTCTGTGCATGTTCCGGTGTGGTGGTGGAGCAGCAATTGTTACTTCTTCAAGCGGGACAGCCGTTGGAATAGCCGTTAGTAGCTCTGGGTCGGCTACATTGACTGCCACCACTTCTTCTTCATGCCTCCTTGTAGATGGAGCAGCAATCTTCATAGCATACTCTGTAGAGGATGAGAGGGGCTCTGATTCAGATGAAGAGGAGTATATAAAAAGGAGTTGGTACACATCCTCTTCATCTTCCTTTTGCCTTTCTGGCTCTGTTGTGGATGCAGCGGGCATTTTCCCTTTTCTTTTCACCTCTGCATGTGCTTACGCATCCTTTGATCTCTGACTCGATGATGCTAGCGCTTGTTGGCGAAGAGCAGAGGCAGAGAGGGCAGCCTTTGGAATGGTGCTTGTGGCGGCTTCTGGCTGGTTCTCCCGCTCTTGACGGCTTTGAGTGCCAGACAGATCTGGGTCCTCATCGTCGTCAAGCCTCCTTTTCTTCAAGGCCTCGGCACATGCAGTTGGTGTCTCCATCTTCCTTTTTGGCCTATGTACATCCATTGGTGGCATAGCCTTGATCTTTGCCTCAAAAAGCTCAACAATCTCTTCTGTTGCGGTTGTGACTTTGAGAATAGTCAACTGGAACATTCAGAGGTCTTGAGATGAAGTAGAAGCTCCATCCCTCTGAGTATGTGCAAGGACCCTTTGCAGGGTCTCTACATTGCCTGTCGTCAATTCCTGTTAGCGATCGAGGCGAGAGGCATTTGTCATAGACTTAGCCCTCAATACTGCTAAGGATGATCAAACTTCATCCAAAGCAGATGCAGAAGGAGATGGATCTGCATGGGACATGTTGAGTTTTAGCTCATCCAAGGAGCACAACACAAAGGTGGCAAAGGACTGGAACTCGTTCCTTGTGACATACGTTGTAGTGGTGACCTTTGGCTCAACACATGGGCTAGAGTGAGTCATTGTTCCAAGGACTCCTTTTGTCTCGACTTGTGGAATGGTGGTCGAGGAAGGATTTCCAGCAGATCCTTGTGTCTCTCTTGGGGGAGAAGGCACTACCGTTGTTCTATCGTCAAGGGGTTCCAAGGCAGGTTCAGAGCTGGCCAAAGGACCCTTCACAAGTGGACTAGGAGATTGGTCGAGAGTCTCTAAGTCTTGTGCACCTAAACCTTGCTCTGAACAAGGTGGGGAAGAGACTAATGCAGAGGAAACAAATTCCTCTAGTTGGGAGAGTGGCGTGATATGGGAAAACATATCACTTGTCTTTTCAAAGGTTTCACTCTTTTGAGACGGTGATCCCTGGGATGTGGCTTCCCTTTGGCTATTTTGACCAGAGGCAGATGCGATCTCTGGTTGGTTTGGTAGGCTAGGGATCGAGGTGTGCGCCTCTTGTTCAATGATCTCTATGTCTCGACCACAAGAGTCAGAAGATGTGGTAGCACTGGGAGTTGGGCTAGGAAAATAAATGTTCCTATTTACATTCCTAGGCTGCTCTGGCTCGCCCTGAGGCAGAGCAGCTACTTTACCACCTTCCTCCTCATCCTCTTCATTTTCTTCGAATTCAACAGCTACGCCCACATCATCATCAAGGGTGTCTTCCCCTTTATTTGTTGCATTTGTTCCAGCAACGTGTTTGTCATGAGCGTCTTCTCTGTCATTTGTTGCATTAGACCCAGTAGTACCTTGACGCTCTTGGTCATCTTCTTCGTCAGAACTCGAGAAGAGCCCCAAGTCTCGTTTGGCCTCCTCTTTTTTGATTCTCTCTTCTTCCTTCAACCGAGCAATTTCATCTTGTCTCCCTCTCTCTGCTCTCTCCTCTTCCTTCCTCATCTTTTTTTTCAACTCTCTTCTTTCTTGCCTCCGCCCTCTTCCTCTTTTTCTCCCTCTCCTTCTCCTCTCTTACTTCCTCATCCTTTGCTTGAGGCCTTTGTGCCTCTTCTTTTTCCTCACCCTCTTGGTTTAACCCTATGCGTGCCAGGGTTCGGGGCACTGGTTCTTTTGCCTCGTATGCACATTTGTATGCCTTCCTTATCTCCCTCGTCTTCATATACGCTAGTAGTTTCTTTGGGATTGGCTTCTCTGTAGCGTACCCTTCCTTGTTGACGGTTGGTTTGTATGAAGTAAGCACATTCACCTTGTGTACAGGTAGATTGGCCACATCAAGATTGTTTTCGTCAATGATGGGTCTTAGAAGAAGACCCAGAAAACGAGGAAACAGGAGCGCCGACAAGTCCTTTCCCTTTGCCGCCTCCTGGCACTTCTTTGCAACAACGGCCTTGAACTCCATGTACAAGATCAAGGAGTATTCCAAAGAAAGGTAAAAGAAAATCCCGTACATGATTTGTAGGATATTGGTTGAACACATGTCAAGACTTCCAATCTTCCCTGTCAAGGATCAAATGACCAATGTGAACATTGTGTTCCACATTAGTGGCAAGTACTATCGTCAATATTGGGAAGGATATTGAATCGTCTTATTGTACCCCCAAAAACTTCAAGAAAACCACCAGCTCATCCCAGATGGGAGAGGGGCATACTCACTTAAACCAAGATCCGTCTTGGTTGGTATCTAAAGAACACGTGGGAACAATGACCTGGAGATCCTAACAGTGACGTACTCCTTGGAAGAGGGTACGTAGAATTCTCCAACAATCCCGCATTGGGATTCTGTTACAGAACAGGTTTGCCAAAACTCTTGGATGAAACGTTCAGGGACAAGGTCGTCGGAGTTTGTGAGAGCAGGGTTCAAGAAGTGATGTTGAATAATATCAACAATAGGGCGAACTTTTGGGTTGAAACTATCCAAAGTGAGATGAAGGGCATGATTGTTTGGTTTTAGTGGAAGTGGAACCACGTTTTGGCTGGTTTCTTCCACTATTTTTAGGGTTGCGGTGTGAGTTGAGAGTTGCTTGAATCAGATGAAGACATTGTTGCAGGTTTGATGGAGGTTTTGAAAGATTAGGGTTTTTAAAGAATCGGTTCTTGATTCTTTAAGAAATATATAGAAGGGTTTGACAAACTTACTTGTACAGAAATCTTGGACGTTTCCACCATAGATTAATGTTTCAGAGAGCTTTTGAAGATCGTCAATGGCGGTAAAGTTTTGAGAGCTTGAAGACGATGAGATATCTTGAGAACTTTTGAAGGCGTAAAAGAAATTTGGGAAAATAATTTTGAGGGAAACGGTGTAAGCATTTGATTGAAAGGCGCCCCTGAAGCGTCAGAAAAACTGAAGTGGTTTATTCATTCACCTGTGGGGAGATAACACGTGGCCTGACAGGCTGCAAATGGCGCCTCCTATATTTGAAAATTTTAAGTTACAGGCGGTGACGCTTTTGAAGATGACATCTTAATATAAAATATTAACGATAAGAACTGTACGCCATCCTTTTAAAATAATATATTTTAAAAGCCTTTATGAAAATTTGACAAACGTCCATACTCATGGTTGGACTACACATGTCCTATGTCTAACAAACTTGTTATGTTTAGAGGCAGAAGCTCTGTATAGTACATACAGAGGCTCTGCCCTATAATCATGAAGGTTTTTAGAGACAGAGGCTTTGTATGATGCATGATCTAATGCTCCCCCTCGACTTTAGCTTTGCTTAACTTTTTCCCCCTTGAACTATGCTTGGATCATAAATGGTAAGTAACGCACAAGCATGGTGATCAAGGTATAGAGGCTCTGTATGTACCATACAGAGGCTTTGTATAGCAAGAAGATACAGACTTGAGCAAGAGGCTCTACATGTACTATGCAAAGGCTCTGTCTCATAGATGAAAACTTAAAAAAACAGAAGTATGCTTAGGAGGGATGCAGACGCTCTATATAGTACATACAGAGGCTCTGTCTTCGTTAGTGAAGATTGAGCATACCCAACTTGCTAACCAAGAAGTTGAATCTCTTTTCATCAAGAGCCTTAGTAAAAATATCAGCAAGTTGATGAAATGGTAGCGTACGTCGATGTGCCTTGTTTTACAGTGTTGCACGGGATTGGTTGTGATCGCCATGGCACTTTATGAATCACACAGAGTTGGAATCTTGTCAAACTCATTGCCTTAGTCTTTTAGTTGAGTTTTCAACCAGATTACTTGGGAACAGCAGCTGGTTGCATCTACATATTATGCCTCAGTAGTTGAGGTGGATACGCAGTTCTGCTTCTTTGAAGTCCAGCTTATAATCTTGTCTCCGAGTAATTGATAACTCCCTGATGTACTCTTTCGATCAAGTTTGTATCCTGCATGATCAGAGTCTGTGTATGCGATAAGATCAAATCCATAATACTTAAGATACCAGAGACCCAGAAATTGAGTTCCTTTTAGGCATCTAAAGATTCTTTTCATAGCAGATAGATGAGATTCCTTAGGATTTGCTTGATATCTAGCATAGAGACATGTATCTAATCGACTAGCCGTAAGATACAACAGTGATCCAATCATTCCACGGTAAGTCTTAACATCTACCAATTTTCTAGATGGATATGCGTCAAGCTTAGTTCCCGTTGCGATTGGTGTTCTCATTATGGAAGAGTTGTGGAGTTAATTCTCCCATCATGCTGATTTCCAACTCGCTCTTCATCAAAGCAGAGAACTTATCACAGTGCCTCTGGTGTATTGATCCAAAAATATTGTCGTCCACGTAAATATGGACTAGAAGCATCTCACCTTTATACCTCTTAATAAACAAAGTGGTATCGATATTACCACTTTCAAAACCATTCGATAAAAGAAAAGACGAAAGACGTTCATACCAGGCTCGTGGAGCTTGTTTAAGTCCATATAGAGCTTTGTCCAAAACATAGACATACTCTGGATGTGTGGAGCGTTCAAACCCCGGAGGTTGTTGAACGTAGACTTCCTTCTTCAGCTTACCATTCAAAAAGGCTGACTTGACGTCCATTTGATAGATTCAGAATCCTTTATGTGCAGGGAAGGCTAAGAATAAGCATATAGCTTCTAGACTTGCTACTGGCGCAAAGGTCTCGTCATAGTCTATGCCTTCTTCTTGGAAATTGCCTTTTGCGACAAGTTTGGCTTTATTTCTTACAACGATCCATCCTCATCCTTCTTATTCCTGAAAACCCATTTACAACCAATAGAAATTTTATCCCTAGGTAAGGGTACAAGAGTCCATACCTTGTTTCTTTCAAATTGTTGGAGCTCTTCTTGCATGGCATCAACCCAACTTGGGTCTTGTAGGGCTTCATGAATTTTCTTTGGCTCCATCATACTTAGAAAGTTTACGAATAAACATAAATTTGTCGTGGCATCTCTTATCTTCACACCGCTTGAAGGTTCACCAATTATCTGGTGAAGAGGATGATCTTTTGTCCATCTTGTTATTGGGACTGGGACAGAGGTAGTGGTCATTTGATCACGTTCCATAGATATATTTGGCATTTGGCTCATAGATGGTGAAGAGGGTTTTGCTTACCCCCCTTCGGATGATGGTACAAAGGAACCAGGTTCAGAAATAGAGATGTTATGCTCTGTCTCTATAGGACTGGGCACTAATCCATAGCTTGTCTGCTATGGTTGTGGATTCCCATGATCACCAGAGGAAGCAGAGGTGTGTGAAGGACCAGAGATAGATGTGCTTGTAGTTTGTGGATCTTCACTTACACGTGCAGACTCATCTCTGGGTGCATGTACAGAGATGTCCTCATCACCAAAGCAGTCTTCTAATAAATGCTTGATTTCCAATTCCCTTGACTTCATTTGAGAACTGGAAGTCAACTTGTTAAGTTCGAGTCCAGAGCAGAGGTGCTCTGAAATCATCAGCTCTTTATCGTCGAATGAGACATTGATGTTTTCCATGACAGTCTTGGTTCGTTGGTTGAAGACTCTATAAGCCTTGGCTTGTATAGAGTAACCAAGAAACGTACCTTCATCAGCCTCTTATCAAACTTGCCAAGCTGATCACGATCATTTAGGATGAAGCATCTGCAAACAAAGATGTGTAAAAATTTAACATTAGGCTTTCTTTGGTTATTTAGTTCATAAGGCCTCTTTATGTGCCTCTTTACCACCGCTGCTCTGTTTTGGATAAAGCAAGCGGTTGAAATGGCTTCTATCCAAAATTGGGTTGGAAGACTAGAGTCTGCTAGCATTGTTCTTGCAGCCTCAACCAATGTGCGATTCTTTCTTTCTACAACACCATTTTGTTGTGGTGTTCTTGTTGCAGAGAAGTTTTGAGATATGCCCTCCTTGTCTAAATACGCATCAATTTTTGCGTCTTAAATTCAGTTCCATTGTCACTTTTCAACTTCTCAATTTTGCTCTGTAGGAGAACTTAAATCTTTGTCATTAGCTTAATTAGCAGCTCTGGGACATCTGATTTCTGCCTTACAAACTCAATCCAAGTATATCGTGAAAATTCATCAATTAGTACAAGGATATACTTTTTACCAGACAAGTTATGCACAAATATTGGACCATAGAGATCAAAATGAAGCATATGCAGAGGTCTGACGCAGGACACATCTGTCTTTGTTTTGTGGGATGCTCTTTTAAGCTTTCTCATTACGCAGGCAGGACAGACATGGTCCTTCTCGAACTTTATGGCAGGAAGTCCATCAACCAAATTGTTCTTTACAAGCTTCTCTATATTTTGGAAATTCAAATGAGACAGCTTGTGATGCCAGAGCCAAGCTTCTTCACACTTACGAGACACGAGACAGAGAGTCTCTGAATTATCGTTTGGTGAGAAAATCATAAGGTATAGATTACCCTTACGTTTGGCTCTTAGCAACTCTTGACCTGATTCTGACATGATAGAATAAGCTTCCTTTTGCAACTTGACATTGTAGCCAGAATCACATAGTTGACTTATTCTCAAAAGATTATGTTTAAGCCCAGAGACATAAGCAACCTTAGAGACAAAATCTTACCTTGATGAAGATCTCCATATCCCTTTATTTCTCCTTGCATATTATCCCCAAAGGTTGCTCTTCCTCCAACTTTCTCTATGTATGATGAAAGTAGCCTCGTGTTGCCAGTCATGTGTCTTGAGCATCCGGAATCAAGATACCAAATGTCCACATGCGGCTTCTGCAAAACAAATTATAGGGATTTAGGTACCCATTTCATAATGGGTCCTCGATGATTAGGATTAGGATATTGGTTTTTAACTTGGGGGAGAGGTTTTGTCTTAGCACCTGAGTTACCAGACTTGAGATCTGGTTTGTCAGATTTGGCTTTAGGAGTTTTCTTTATCTTCTGGGTCTTCTTGGAATTTATCCTTGATGACCCAGAGAAAATCCAGTTGGGATTAGAAAAATGTTGTTTTAACTTTTGCAGCAGAGAGAAACATTCGCAAGTATGAACATTTTTTTTATGACAAAACGGTTTATTTGATTCATAAGACATTTTATTACAATCATTCCTCGCATTGTTGGTTCTGACGAACTTCCTATCTAGTTCTGATTGTTTAGACTTCTTTGATTGAATCTGGTATGTTTTCTTCTTATCTATTCTTACTTCTTTGGCCTTCAGAGGCCTCTCTGAAACAGAGGAATTGAAAATAGAGTCAGCAGTGGATTTTTTTTCGTTTTGGAGTGAACTTAATTGGCTTTCTAGAATTAGGTTTAGATCCCTTTGATGCAAGGGTAACAGATTTAGTATTCTTTGCCCTGTATTCAAACTTTGGAGAGAATTTAGCTTTTGTTGACCTGCTTACAAGGTCATAACCTATGAAAATCTTTTTGTTCTGTCCTATTGCTGAACCAAATTTATTAGATTTCTCATTTGGAAATTTTGCAACTTTTGGTCCTGTTGCTATCTTTACTCGACTCCACCTCTGACTCTGAGTCAGAGTCAAGAAAATCCTTGTGTGAATTTCGAAGTGCAGAGGTATCATTAAGAACTTGAGATTCTCGTATGCATGAACTAGATCCTTCATCCATCTTTTGTGTTGAAAATTTTTCAAAAGTATCCAAGGAATTACTCTCAAAAGAATCTGTATGACCTTTAGAAGGATAATTCAAGACCTCAAGCAAATCTTGCTCGAAGACCTGTCTCACCATTTCTGTGAAGTCATCCAATAATTTTGGATCCAGAGTTTTAATAAAGTTATCTGTTGATGAACTCTTGATTTCATCTGGTTCAGGTTTAACTACATCACCATTTGTTTTAGGATGTTCAAGATTATTAGAGCCAAAACAAAAGATCTCATTTGTCTTCTGTATGCTATTTAGATCAATTTGTTGCATACTTTTTGAAGAATAAGAGATGTTTTCCAACTTTAACCTTTGAATTTCGGCCCCATTTTCAAGTTTACATCTTTTGAAAGGTGAGGCTTTATGCAGAGATGGAAAATATGGTTTTTGCTTTGCTCCTAACCTAAACACAGACTCAAGAGTGGATTTCTTTTTCTAGGTGAGGTCTATATAACCTATCCCTGCTTTATCCTATTGAGAATTAATCTTTTCATACACCTGTTGAGCATCTTGATATTTTTTAATCAAGAGCTCTTTTCTTTGTAAACTCTGGTGTAGAATTTCTCTTTCCTTTGAAAATAATTTTTCAAGGCTTCAGAGTTTAGTTTGTCACGTTCCTTTTCTAAAAGCTATTTTTCCTTCTTTTTTATAGTCGCTTTTAGTTCAGAGCACTCTGATTTAAGACTTATTTCAGTAGAACATTTTGTTTCCAAAAGTTTTTCATTTTCCACTGAGAGTTCTTGTTTTTCTACAGTTAATAGCTCTATCTCACGTTCAAAGAATGACTTTTCTTTTTCCGAAGACTTTCTTATAGATTTTTCGACAAAGAGTTTTTGTTGTAGTTTTATGAAATCGTTAGTTAAAGCAGAGATGTTTTCTTCCAGATTGAAATGAGAATAACCAGAGGTAGAACATACCTGGGAGTCGGAGCCAAATCCGGACTCTTCTGTGTCATTCTCAACATCCATTCCACAAGAAATGGGCTTGGTCTTCTTCTTCTCCATATGAGGAGTCAGAGACCCAGTTCTCCTGTTCAGCCATGAGACTCCTTTGGGATCGATTATATTTGTACTTATTTTTATAGTACAACTTATCTTTCACCGAAGGGCCTTTGCATTTTTTGCTGTAATGTCCCATCTTCCCGCATCTGAAACATCTGACTGTTTGTTTTTTCTGGTTAGACTGCTCTTCCTCCTTCTTCTTTGACACAGAGGGATGGTTCCTTCCTTCGAATGCTCTGCTTTCGTTTCTATCGCCTTGTCTTCCTCTTTCGTCAAAGGCTTTCTTCCCGAATTTCCTTTGAAATTCCTTGGTAATCAAGGCCAAGGAATGTGCAAAAGCACTTATTTCGTCGTCTTCAAAGCTTGATGCTCTGTCTTCTTCATCACTCTCCATAATAAGAGCCTTCTTCCCCCTTCTCTTTTCCTCCTTTGATCTTCTTTCTCTGTGCGGTTGACTGGATCCAGTCTCTTTTGATTCAGAGACAAGAGCCAGAGGCCCACCCAGAGCGACCTTGGCCTTTTGCACTTCTTGCTCCTGCGCTTGCAGGGTGCCATACACATCATGAAGAGTCCATTGCTCCAGATCTTGGTTTTCCTGGAGAGACATGGTCAAGTTCCTCCATTCGGCATTCAATCTCTTCAAGAAGAGCATATTGTTCTCCTCTTGAGTTCTGATCACATCACATTTTCGACATTTGTTGATCAGCGTGTTGAATCTGTGATAAGTTTGCTCTAAAGACTCATCAGGAAGAGCTTGAAAACTATTGTACTCATTTAAACATTGAGCACGACGGTTTTTCTTCATCTTGATTTCTCCTTCCAGCTGGTTTTCCAGTTGATCCCACAGATCTTTGGCAGATTCACAAGCGTCTAGAGATTGAAAAATCTCATTAGGAAGGGCCATGATCAAAAGCCTCTTGGCTTTCTGGTCCACTT